>NC_080064.1:188350223-188720413 GCF_949987535.1 Balaenoptera acutorostrata
ATATTATTATTATTACAATTATTAGGATATTTTCTATTCAAAAAACAAAACTGAAGACAACAGTTTAAAATCCCCAAAGACAACCTAGATGAATAAGTAATACATAAAGATTCTACCAGTTGGAGAATTTCTGAAGGAATAGAGCTCTAAAATCTAATTGCTTAGTGTTCTATAAAGTGTTGATAAAATGACTAAGGATAAAACATAATATTTTAGTCCCAAGTAACCATTTAAACATGTGACATCTGGCTTCTGAGAATGAACTATGATTAGATGATCAGTTCTCTTAGTTAAAACAAAATTAATTTAAGGTGTTTATGATACATGCCATTAGCGATACTGAGGACGAATCTTAAAATAATTTGACTTCTTTGTCATTTGTTTAAAGCACCTTCTTTCTGTAACTGTTCTGATATCATATATCTATATGCTCTGAGTAAAATGCAATGATATTATCTTTACCTTCTGGGATTGATAAGCTAAAATTAGACCATCTATGGTGGAAAGAAAATCAGTATTCTGGTAATAGACTGTGGAAACTTTGCTTATAAAATTACTATCAAGTGAATTTTAAAGATTATTTTTAATGCTTTAAATGGTGTACCTTTTAAACAGGAGTTGTTTTTCTAAATTTTTATAAAATATTTTCTGAAATTAATTTCATCAGGTTATTGCAAGCAAACCATAGAAAGAAACTGAACCAAGTGCACAGGCTCTGCTTCTGCTTCATGAAAATGAGTCACAAGTCATATATTTTTCCTTCAGTAAAGGTGCTTAATATCCATCATATGAGAGAACCCCCCCCTAAAATTGAAGCTCCCACTGAAATGTAAAGCATAGGGGTTCCTTGTGTCAACACAGTAATAATAGTTGAATAGTGTCTATGGGTTGAATAGTGTTCCCCCAAATTCATTCACAAAGAAACCCAGAATGTGACTGTATTTGGAAAGAGAACATTTGTAGATTTAATTAAGGTAAGAATCAAGATAAAAATCATAACGGATTAAAAGGGGCTCTAAATGCAACGAGAGTGCCCTTATAAGGGTACAGAAAAAGACACACAAACGCACAAGCAGAGGAAAGCAATGTGAAGACAGAGGCAGAGATTGGAGTTATGCTGCCACAAGGGAAGACACACCTGGGGCCTCCAGAAGCTGAAAGAAGCAAGTAATGACTTTCCCACAGAGTTTCCTGAGGGAGCATGGCCTGCTGACACCTTGGTTTTAGATGTGTAGCCTCCACAACTATGAGAGAATAAACTTCTGTTGTTTTAAGCCACCAGGGTTGCAATAATTTGTTATGGCATCCCTAGAAAACGAATACAAGTAATAACAAGATGATGTCTCCTCTCTCTCCAAACTAACAGGAGTGTTTTTTAGATAAGAGAAGTTTCAGAGGAACAGTTTTGAAAAAAGTTTACTCAGAATAAATCCATGAGTACAAGGTCAATTTAGACTATAAGCAAAAATCTGAGTCATAAATTAGACATTTATAAGACATGAAAAGTTATGTAAGGAATATGAAAAATATAAAGAGTATGATAAATATAAATGCTACTGAGCACAGGAGAAAAGAGAAGAGATATAGTGTTTCTGAAGAACAGTTAATTTGCTAGTTTGTTTTCACAAAGTCAGGCAATCTTTTGATTGAAAGGAATCTTAAAGGTTATATAGTTTTCTATTTGAATATCTCATCAGATATTTGAATCTCCTCTTAAAATTGTCTGAAGTCACTTCAGCTTCTTGTTGAACAACTCTAGTGGCAGAACAATAATTATATTTTTAGACAACCTTGTCAGTATCTTATTCATTATAATAAGCCCAAACCCCTGTTCTGCATAGCAGATCTTCAAATACTTATCTCTTATTCAGGCAAAAATTCACACTTCCTCTAAAATTCCATATAGGATATGATTCATTTTCTAGCTTTCTCTTCATCCAAATGAAACTCCTATGTAAACAGTATGACTCATCTATGGATTTCTTAAAATAAGAATTCCAAAATTAAGCACAATTCTTTCGGTGTTTCTAATCAATGCAGTAGAATTAGACTGGCTCCACTACTTACTCTCTTTATATTATTTCAGCTTAGATTATGTAAGCTTGTTGTCAGTCAAGTTACTCATTAGAGATGCAGAACACCACTGGTGTATATTATTTATATGGCTGTTTCTGAATTATTTTTCTCTTAAATGTTGTTTTCTGTGCTTAAAGGCAACACATGTAACTCTCATTTCTTATTGTTAGATTCCAGTGATCTTCCATCTTTATTCTCAAGGTTTCATCTACCAATTCCATAAGGCAAAGGGTGAGATGTTCCCAAGACCTGTTTAATTTGCAAAAATGAGGAAGTGCATCTTCTATTTTAAAATATGGTTATATTTATAATGTTATTAATTTGTCGACTAAGCTAGATCTTGAACTAACACTTTCCTTCTCTTGTGACAGTGTTAGGTAAACCCCTATCCAAATAACTAATTAACATTATTCCTGACTGTGTAGAGTGGGTTCTCTATACCATTCAATGGGGATTTTATCAGCAGTAATTTTGATCATGTGATATATGAAAGAAAAATAGATCAGACTATTTTAAATATATTTAAGAAAGAAGTTACTATATAACTTTTCTCAAATAAATGTGAAATCAACCTCTTATACACCTATTGATGACTGAAAAGTTATAAGGGGATAAAGTATTTCTTAGGAAGGCTAGCTGCCTGACAATGAAAAAGACTCCAGAGCATGGATATTTTCTTCAAAGAGTCACCATATACTAAAGTCTGGTTATTAGAGTGGCTAAGAAGAAAGCTTACTATTTTTTGTGTATTTCAGCTGATTGAAACCAAGAGAAGCCAAGAAAATGCTCTCGCCATCATCCAGCATATGAGAAATTGATATATATGCTAGAATGCACTAACTGAAGTCTATACAAAAAATAAACTGGTTTAACAAGTCTTTTGCTCAACATTCTCTCTTCCATTAGGAGTCAATTTGTGAATTTAAGTTACAGTCACTGAAATGTTGATGAGATTTGAATAACAGTAAGTACAGTTAGCTGAATTATTTAAATAGCTAAAAAATAGTTAAGAAAATATAAAATATTGTCGACATAAAATCATTTTTGCCTTCCAAATCTGACAATGACAATGATACTCTAGGCAATTTGGACTGAAATTTCTGATAAGGACATACAAATGAAAAAAAAGAAAATGTGCAAGGTAATAAAAAAAGAAATTCTATAAATAAAAACATAAAATTAAAAATTCAATGGGATTTTTAACAACATATAAGACAAATTAAGATACAACTGAAAAAATGAAACACAGTTCAAGAAAAAATCCAGAATGAGCAGAGTACAAGAAGGTGGACAAAGCAGAAAGAAGTAAGATTAATAAAGGACAATTAGTTGGAATCAAAGAAAATCAGACAATGGAACAGAGCAACAATTTAATATATAATAGCTAAGATGTATTCAAAAGTTATGAAAGTTCCTTCTACAGATTCAAAAGGCACCATGAACCCCAAGCAGAACAAATCAAGATAAAACTATGCCTGGTAAGTTCATAATAACAACTATGAAAAAAATGAAAAGATAAATCTGAAAATTAGTCAGTGATCAAGGCAGATGATGTCCAAAGTAGAAAAACCCAATTGATACATGACTTCTCAAAGAAAAAATTGGAAGTCAGAGGAAAGTAGAATGGAATTTTCAATATCAGGAATAAGTAAAGGTCATTAATAGAGATTCCAAAGACACCCAAGGGATAATAAAGTTAACATTTTGCACAACTATGCCAATCTATTTGCAAACTTAGAAAAAATTGACAAATACCTGAAAAGACAAAAATTACCAAAACTGATATAAAAAGAAATAGAAAACTCTGATCAACCTATGTCTACTGACAACATTCTTATCATGTGAAACTTTCCCACAAACACAGCTCCATATTCAGGTAAAGTCACTGATTTATGCAATCACATTTATGGACGAAATGACACAAAGTCTATATAAAATTAACCAGGAAGTACAAAAGGGAGCACCTTTTTCAGTTTATTTTATGAGGCCAATATGTTCTTAAAACCAATACCAAATAGTGCCTTAAAAAGAAAAACTAATCTATAAATCAATATCACTCATGAACATAGATATTTAAAAGCCTTAACAATATGAAAGTAAATGGAGTCCATTAATCATAAGGAGAATAGGAGTTTATCAATGGAATGCAAAATTTTATTTTTATTCAAAATACATTTATTTACCATATTAATGGGACAAGGAGAAATATGAAGTGATACTTTTAATAGATGCATAAATGGCATTTGAACATTCATCATCTATTTATGATAAAAACTTTCAGCAAACAGCTGGTAAAAGGAAACATCTCAACCAATAAAGGCATCCGTGAAATACTACAGGTATCACCAACAAACAGTGAAAGACCAATTTCTCTCCCAAATAAAGATTTGGCCCAAGGCAAGAATGGCCAGTTTCACCACTCTATATGACACTCTAATGGAGGTCCTAGTCATTTCAAATTCAAAT
The DNA here is from genome assembly GCF_949987535.1 of Balaenoptera acutorostrata. Classification (NCBI taxonomy): domain Eukaryota; kingdom Metazoa; phylum Chordata; class Mammalia; order Artiodactyla; family Balaenopteridae; genus Balaenoptera; species Balaenoptera acutorostrata. The sequence goes on from NC_080064.1 coordinate 188,354,766, forward strand.
AATAAAATTCACACTGATTAGAAAAAAGTTAAAACTGACATTATTTGAACAGCCTGGTTCTGTTAACAGACAATTTTAAGAAATCTACAAAATAAGCTCTGAAATGAGCATTAGCAGTTTTTAAAATATAGTTAATTTTATTTCTATATAGTTAAAATAAATAATTGAGAAATAAAAATAATTCCATTTACAATGACATCAAAATACGTAAAATGTTCAAGGATGTAACAAAATACGTGCAAGATTTCTACACTGAAAACTTCAGAGCAACACAGAGAAATTTAGGACCTAAATAATTACTGAGATACACCATGTTCATGTGTTGAAAGACAAAGTGTTATAACATGTTAATTTTCTTTGAAATTACTGGAAAGTTCAACAGAATATCATTCAAAATTTCATCAGGTTTTTGGCAGATTTTGATAAGCTGACTCTAAAATTTAAATGGAAGTGCACAGGATCAGAATAGACAAAATAATCCGAAAACAATTCTAAGATTTACCCTACCAATTTCAAAACTTGAAATAAAGAGGCGAGAGTCCTAAATTCCCCTTGTCACAAGAGGCTTTTAGATCTCTGTGTAAAATTGTTAATTTCCTTCCTCAAGGATCAGGTACAAATAACAGAAAACCTTTACTGATCACTTACTATATGCCAGACCTTGTTTTAAGCCTGTTCTGAAGATTATCTTGTTTGATTGATTGTCAAAGAAACTCTAAGCCATAGGTCGAATTATTATCCTGTTTCACTAAACCACATAACGGTTAAATAATTTTCCCAAGGTCACACAGCACATATTCAACCATACACTAAATTTCTCTTCTACCAAGCAGAAGAAAATCCATCCTTAAACCACAAAAATGTTCTTTTTTTTTTGTTATAACTGTCTCCCAAGAGAAAGTTTACTTCTTTTGGTAGAGTATTCAACTTTCCTTGGGTCCATGCCCTTCTACTCTGTTTTTATAGCTCCTCCCTTCAAAAGACAGAGAATATTTTCATGGCCCTCAAGTTTGTTCACCAGTGTGACATGCTCTGGCCAATACGATGCTAGCATGTGTGAAATAAGCAGAGATTTGAAAATGCATCTGTGTTATTTGATATACTCTTTTCCATGCCTGCCACTGCCAGGAGAAGGACATGCTTGTGCTGGCCAGCTGGTCCCAGGAAAGGATGAGACACATGACAGCACAGCTTTCCTAGTGAAGGCGCCCTAGGCAAGCAGAACCCCAAGTCCCACATGAGTGAGCCCCTCCGAAAACTGCCCTTCTTACCCTGGGGAAGCCGCCCAGCGCACCTAGCTGCCCACCCAGCTGCCTACAGAGTCATGAGATGTGGGAAGTGGTTGTTGATGTATTCTACTCAATTGCACAGCCAAAGATAACTGATGGGCTTGAGTTTTATGGAACTTGGAAGGGCCATTCCATGGATTTAAAAAATAAATCCACATTCCTGTGTTTACCTAGATTCTGATAGCAAGTTATTAGCAACTATTGATTTGTAGTTTTTCTCATTAAAATTTTATCTAACCCGGGCATTCAATTTATATAGAAATGGAAAAAATTATTAACATTATTTTTATCATTATCAATGTTATTATAATGTATATTATAACATTATAATAAATTTTAAAAATTATATTTTACTGTCTACTATATATGCCAAGCAGTTTACATGTATTATCCATTATTTACCTCTCAAATTCCCACAACAAAACTTTAAGGTAAGTTTTATCATCTCTGATATACAAGCAAGGAATTGAGACATTGAAGGGTTAAGTTTCAGTTCCACAGTCAATAACTAGTAAGTGATAAAGCCAGGATTTAAAGCTAGGACAGTTGGACTCAAAGATTAGATTAGGTTGCTATAAAGAAAGCACCGGATTTTAAAGTCACGGGATCTGAGTTTAGAATTCTAGATCTTGGACTTAAATAGCTGAAGAAGCTATTTCCCCTCATAAAGCCTCATTTTCCTCCCTGTAACATGGACATGTTGAAGATGAGGTGATAGGGCAGGGAGATGGTTATGCAAGTGTCCATTTCTAAGAATCGGAAAGAGGTCCTGACAACTACTGAGAGTACCCAGTTATATTTTCTTAAGTACTTAGATTGTTAATGAGCACGTTTTTATCTTCTACACCAGTTAGCTACTTTGATGGAGCTGTATTAATTTCTAAGTCGTTCCATATTTTCTAGAGAATAGTCAAAAATAAAAGCAGCTTCTTGATGACTGTGGAGAGTACTGGGTCAGGGACAGAGTCTCAGCATCCAGGTATCTGTTCAAACCACCCTCCTCCTCAAACAGTCCTACTATATTCTATGTTATTTTCTTCAAGACACTTAATTATGTCTGGACTTTGTTTATTAATTCCCTCTACTAGAATAAAAGTTCCTTGAGATCATGGGCTATGCTAGGGTTCATGTTGTTTCTAGCTTAGAGAAGACACCGACTAAATATTTAATGATCGATTGATGACAAGCTTTGTGAGGAATGTGTGTGTGTGTGTGTATATATATATATATATATATATATATATATATATATATATACATAATACATTTCTTTATTTATGTATGTATTCATTTAAACACACACATTTTCCTTTCTCCGTCTCTCCCTTTTCCTCTAATTCATCCAGGTATAATATAAGCAAAGAACATGAGATGAAATTGGGTGGAAAACTTATTTTCCCCTTGGAGTTTGAAGAAGTATTCTGTTCAGCACATATGAAGCCAAGATCAGTAGAACTACTAATTCTGAGTGTGGTGTACACAGTATTGTGTACCATTATTAGATTGCACTGAGACACAATGGCTCACTGTTTTATCTCCTCTACCACTAGAATAAAGCTCTTTTATCACTGCAATAATGGAAATTGCTAGAAGATTGACAGAACAAGCCCTATGTGAGTCTCAGAACACCTCCAGTATAGAACCAAACAATAAAGTCGTATTATCCAAGTCTCTGAGACTATGTCCATTATCCCTGGTATCTCATCAGTATCGAAGCTAATATTGCTTAGTGCATAGTATCGGTTCCCGGTCTTTTATTTGTTTCTTCTTTCATGTTGGCTTGAATAGCCCGAGGTTAAAACTGCATGTTATGATAAACATTCTAGATTTCAGCTGCCTTTGTGACTGAAGACTCCTGACACTTCTCTATAATCAACTTAATTGGTCACAGTTCTTTGAACAAAAGCAATCATATTGGTTAATTAAAAAATAGAAATATCTTAATGGATTGACGTCATTACATAAATGTTCACTTTTATCTAACAAAACTGAAATTATGTTGTTATAATTTAGGCCATTTTTGCAACATTCACAAAATCAAATCAGAACACAGAATACTAAGAAAGCCAGATTAAGAAAAAATGAAACAAAAAAACTTTTTTATAGAAGCATTCACTGAATTTAACTTGCTCTGAAATTGTGTTTAACATCACATTTCTTGCACCAATAAGAAGGGGCATGGTATCTATGTTTTAACTATGAACTCATACTATTTTTTGAATTACAATATACAAATATGAAATTATAGATTTTAAAGCAGTCTTTCTGATAGTTTTAACTGTATAAAGACTCTACGTTAAAAGTGCTCAATTTATAGTCACAATTTAAATGCTAAATTCTATGTGGCAGAGACAGGCCAGCAGTTCACCAAGTCCATTTTCTTGTCTTCATGGACAGCTGGACTTCATTTTTCAACCTCACCACAGTTAGTTGTGGTCAAGTCACTAAGTCCTTGAGAATGGGAATTAAGTAGATGTTATGTGAACTGAAACCAGATCTGAGAAATTCCACCCCCAACCCAATACAGACTCTCTGCCAGGTCTTCTTCCTCTCTTACTGACTAATGGCTCAACAAGATTCTCTCTCTCTCTCTCCCTCTCCCTCCCTCTCCCGCTCTCTCTCATTAGGTTTATTATGAGGAACTGGGTTACACAACTGTGGAGGCTGGGGTGACCCATGATCTGCATCTGCAAGCCACAGGCCTAGGAAAGCCAATGGTGCAATGCAGCTCAAGTCCGAAGGCCTGAGAACCAGGGGAGCTGATGATGTAAAGTCTGAGAGCAGGAGAAGTGAATATGAGATGTGCAGCTCAACCAGTGAGGCAGAATGGGATTAAAAAAAAAAAAAAAAAAAAAAAAATGCGGTGAATTCCTCCCTCCTCCACATTTTGCTTTATTCAGGCTCTCAACAGACTAAACAATGCCCACCCACCTGTACTAAGGAGGGCAATCTACTTACTGTGTCCACCAATTCAAATGCTAATCTCATCTGGAAACACCTTCCTAGACAATTCTAGAAACAATGTTTAATCTGGGAACCTTGTGGCCCATTCAAGTTGACGCATAAAATTAACCATCACAAGGAACCATTAAAATCATATATTAAAGACAACAGATCCCTAAGATGAAAAGACGCAGGGTCTATGAATTACTATAGTCCCTGCCAATTAGAAACACCATTATTTTTACTTTATTTGAGTCAGAATTAAACTTCTTTTCTGTAGAACCATTACGCAATGTATATTTTCCTTAAGTGTTAAATTTAACATGATTCCTTAATTTCTACATTAGTTATCATTAAACTCTATGTGATTTTCTTTAAAACTTTAAAAAAATACATTAAAAATAGAACAAATTAAAATAAATTTGCTTATACTGCTTTTTTAACAATGGATTTTAATATTCATTCTCTTTCCACATCCAAGAGCTGCAAATTACAATCATTTCTAGTTCTACAATGTCTCCTTTTTGACAGGCAGAGAATAAGGGGAGTACTTTGGATTTTATAGACATAGGTATTAAAACAACTTAACAACTGTCACATAAAGTGCTCTATATAAAATATTTCAAGGTTGCTAACTTTGTAAACTAAGTCACTTTGTATTATTACATAAGCAATCCTTGTTTGATAGTGAAAACAAGGATTATAGTAAATGTTCTTTCCTGTTTTCTAAAGAAATATATCAAAAACTAAGAGTGTTGGCTCAGAAAAGAGAGCTGCATAGGGTAGTGTATAAACTTCCTCCAAAGACTGTGATTTTCTCTCTTTTTCAAAGCCTTAGACAAGACTCAAAATTCTAGCTCCCAAATAAATACCTCTTATAATAGAGGCAGAGATCAGTGACTCTCCAAGATGATGACTTGCAAAATAAATAAAAACAGCCTCACTGATGATAGGAAAATACCATCTTATAACAATATTAATTATAAAGCATTCCAGTGAGTACATATTTTACTTTACTACTGATATTTATTATTTTTTGCTATTTATAAAATAATAGTCTTTTCTATTTTATTGCCTTCAGAAATATTTTTGTGGCAAATATTTATTTGATTTTTATATCAAGATAAAGGCTTGATGAACTGAAAATTTAATCTCAAAACACAATTAAGATTTTTTTTATTGCCATCGTTCTGGCTGGACTGATAAATGAACTGCACAACCAACTCATTGCATGCATTTGGTAAATGCTTGTGTATGTAAATGTGTATTTTGAATCAGAAAAGTAGTTTATATAGCCTTGAAAAAGAACTTCAGCCTACAGAGCTTGGGAAAAATAACTTTGTAAGGGAAAAAATAAGGATATAAGGGCTTCCCTGGTGGCACAGTGGTTGAGAATCTGCCTGCCAATGCAGGGGACACGGGGTTCGAGCCCTGGTCTGGGAGGATCCCACATGCAGCGGAGCAACTAGGCCCGTGAGCCACAACTACTGAGCCTGTGCATCTGGAGCCTGTGCTCCGCAACAAGAGAGGCCGCGATAGTGAGAGGCCCGCGCACCGTGATGAAGAGTGGCCCCCGCTTGCCGCAACTAGAGAAAGCCCTCGCACAGAAACGAAGACCCAACACAGCCAAAAATAAATAAATAAATAAGCTTTCATTTAAAAAAAATAAATAAATAAGGATATAAATCCATTCCCACATCATTTGGTTGGTTTGTTACACATTCATTTTAACGTTACATCCCACATATGTTAGTTTATTTTTTTTTTAATTAGAATTTTTTTTAACATCTTTATTGGAGTATAATTGCTTTACAGTGTTGTGTTAGTTGCTGCTAACAAAGTGAATCAGCTATACGTATGCATATATCCCCATATCCCCTCCCTCTTGCGTCTCCCTCCCACCCTCCCTATCCCACCCCTCCAGGTGGTCACAAAGCACCGAGCTGATCTCCCTGTGCTATGTGGCTGCTTCCCACTAGCTAGCTATTTTACATTTTGGCATATCTCAGTTTAAAATGACATGTTTTAACAAAGTTTCCACGCTTATTAGAAATTACTTAGGATCGTCTTTCTCTTTCTCCCTCCAATACCAATTCCTCATATATTTCTTATTTCTCAATGTATGATGTTCAGTATACAAAGATTATGACAATTTATTTAGCTAAAACAGAAAAATACTTTAAATAGCCTGGGTTCACACCAAGGAGCCTCTTCAAGGTGTTTATTTTATAATTCCAACAGATATAAAGGAGAAAAATTATTGACTATATAGCAACTAGAACCTCCACAAGCTATTGATCCCAGTATTTGGCATTCAATTTTGGTAAAAATAACATATATTAAATCTTATTTTTAAATAAATAAGATTTATAAAATTCACATAAACTCGTGGTAAAAGAAACAAAAAAATGACCTCAAAAACTAAAAGTCACTGAATTACTTAAAAAAATATAAAGGCAAAATAAAACCTGTAACCCCACAAACTTAAACAATTTTTATGAGCATTTGGTGAACACCATTTCAGGCAATATATAGGCACACCTCGCTCTATCACGCGTTTCCCAGATACTGTCGTTTTTTACAACAGAAGGTTTGTGACACCCCTGCATCCAGCAGGTCTCTCGGCACCATTTTTCCAACAGCATTTGTTCACTTTGCGTCTCTGTGTCACGTTTTGTTAATACTTGCAATATTTCAAACTTTTTCATTATTATTATATTTGTTATGATGATCTGTGATCAGTGATCTTTGATGTTACAGTTGCAAAAAATGACAACTTGCTGAAGTCTCAGATGATGGTTAGCATTTTTTAGGAATAAGTGTCTTTTAATTTATAATGCTCCTTTAGACATAACGCTATCTCACATTTAATAGACTATACATAGTGTAAACACAACTTTTATATGCACTGGGAAATCAAAAAATTCATGCAACTCGCTTTATTGCGATATTCACTTTATTGCAGTGATCTGGAACTGAAATTGCAATACCTGAGGTATACCTGTAACCATTACATGTACTCTTGATCTCTATGTATCAATTTCACTTATAAAAATATGTTAATTGAAATGGAGAGTGTTCTCCCTTCAATTTAGTAAAACTGCCTGCTGTATAGCCCATAGGATTTCTCCTCCCTAGTTTGCTTGATGCTCTCCTTCAGAGGTCAGAAAACTATGGTCCATGGACCAAACCCTGACAGCCACCTACTTTTGTAAATTAAGTATTATTGGAACAAAGTCACATGTATTCATTTACCTATTACCTGTTGTTGTTTTCTCACTACAAGGAAAAATTTCAGTAGTTGTGACCAGAGACCATTTGTCCAACAAAACATAATACATTTACCACCCAGCCCTTTACAGAAAAATTTTGCTGATGCTGTTCTACTCCATATTGCACAAAAAAAATAGCTATTTTCATCTTTCTAATTGCTTTTCCTTTTCCTTATATGTTAATAATGTAGCAAACTGCATAGTAGAGGTAATGCACTTTTTATACATTTACTTGAAAACTATATATAAAATGTATATATATATTTTTAATTATTTGCTTTATTTATTTTTTAAATTTTATTTATTTATTTATGGCTGTGTTGGGTCTTCGTTTCTGTGCGAGGGCTTTCTCTAGTTGCGGCAAGCGGGGGCCACTCTTCATCGCGGTGCGCGGGCCTCTCACTATATATTACATTCAAAATCTAATTGTTATTCTATCAATGTTTCGTAAATCTTTCCATTATAGAATCAATCTGAGTTGCCACATAGTAAGTAGTCCATAGTATGGTGTATCAAGATTTATTTAATGATCCCCTATCGGAGATCACTTAATTGTTTTCTTTTCTAATTTTCTTTCTTTTAAAAAAATTTTTTTTGTTCTATTATGATTAATGCTGCAATGACTATCTAACAGAGCTTGGTTCATATTAGGGGCATTTCTTTAGGGTTCATATCAAGGAGTATAACCACAGATGAGTAGATATCCGTCAGTACATTTAGCTACCCAATTTAAGCCTGTGTCTGAGCAACCCTCTACTTGTTAAGATAGATCCCACCACCCAGTATAAAAATTGTAAAGGTCAAATACATACTTTTTTTTTTAACCATCTTTGAATTTGTGACTTGGGCAATCAAAAGTGGTTGCTTAGACTTGGAATTAGAAGTTATTAATGAAAAAATAAAATATAAAAAGGAAGAGGAGGAAGAAGAAAAGATAAAAAGACCCCACCCCCTCCATAAAAGAGGGACCACATTGCATATTTTTCAGTGCAATTGAGGGAACAACATATACTTTCCATAGTCACACTTTAGGTGCACAGACTTTGGCATTGATAATTTTATTGCAGCAAGGTACCTTGTTCTAGTCTGGTGGTGCCGCAGTGAGAACCTCTCAGAGGTCTGAGGCAGGTTGTGAATATTTTTTCCTGCCTGTCCAGTCTCCAAATCTAGTTTTCTGGAGCTGGCAGGGATTCATAAAGGCATTCAGTCTCTTTTTATTAAATCTGTAGTGTTCTTAAATTATCCAGATGTGATTTTTGTTTCTTGAAATTAGGAACCATGGATGATACAGACATTTTTACCAGAAATGACTGTGGGCAACTGACCCTCTGGGTAATGGGTAGAATTTTGAATTCCTTATCTGTCTTCAAAAAGCTAATAGTAGTGAGTATAGTTAAGGGCCTGGAGACTGCCAGCTCATAATATGCACTGTCCAAATAGTTAAATTATTGCCTGGGTCTACTGTGATAACTCATGGGATCACTAAAGGCAAGCGTTTTCTCACTATAAGCAAACTGATTGAGTTTGGCAGAACTAGTGTGCCTTCACTATTTTTCCAACTACAATAAACTCAGTTCTAAAAGATACTGTATAAATTTATCCATGAAGAAGAACAGAGAGCCTTTTTAAGAATTTGAGAATCCCTCTCAGCCATTCTGTGAATAAGTGTCCTATCTTATACTGTTTACTTACACCTGCTGCTTGTGATTATGGGGCCGCTTTGGAATGTGTTGCTGAGATTTTTCCAGTGGCTGGATGTCTGAATTATCTCCATTCTTCTGAGCTCTGGTCAGCCATCCATGTCACTTTCTGTCTCCCTAACCCAAACATACCCATTCTCATATCTCAGTTGGGAACAAACATCTCTGTTGACTAGGGTTTCTCTTAAGAGGCATAGAAAAGAACAAATCTACCTGCTTTTCCTTATCTGGTAATTTCAAACATTCAACTGAAAGTGGCCCCAGGTGTTTTCCTATTCCGTGAACATTTATAGCATTTCGTTCTTACCTTACCTCAGGCTACAAATTACTTATTAAATTGATTAAATTTGCCCTATTCTTTCTGTGATTTCTCTTAATTTCTATACATTCTTCTGATATTTCAGAGCTGTTCATTAATTTGTTCTGTATTCTCGGATTTAGGGTAGAAGAGAGACCCAAAGCCAGGGACAGCCTCTAAATCTTGATCCAGTATCTGAAGTTAGGTTATGAGATGTCTTGACATATATCAGTGTGTAATATTTGGGTTTTTTCTTCCTTTTAGTCTTTACAAATACAGAGCTTTAACCACTTCTGTTTCTGCCAGATAGATTATTTGTTGTTGGTGGTGTTGGTGTTAATTCCAGAGAAAATACTATTCTTGTTTTTTTCTATAAAGAATTCAATAATATTTTTCTTATGTACCTTCTATGGTTTTAACCATGCAAATGCTCTTTTTAACTTCCATATGGTAGAATTCATACCCGCCATATGTTTTAACCTGTTCTGCCTCAAATTTTTATTTTACCAAAAAATACTAGACCTATTTTCTTCAGTAAATACTTGTTTTAATTATGATCATATTATTAATCAACACAGTAAAACTTTAGTTTACTGTAAATATTCACTGCAACTTTTGGCTTACCTGACTGTGTAAAAAGTTAAAATGTTGTTTTATACAATATATTCTAAACCAGTCAAATTTGTTAAAAAAAAAAAAAAAAAACCTCCAGAAAGTATAAAATGTTGGTACAACATTAGAGGACCAAGATATTTAATCAGAGAAATTGAGGAATGATATTTAATTGAGGCTTTATTATTATAGCTTCTGGGCAAACACTGGCTAGTTAGAATGAGCTATATACCCTCTGTAAAACAAAATTACATTTATGTAACTTGCCAGAATTCTTTGAAAAAAATTAGTATGATAAACATAATTTTCTTGTCTTTGGAAAGTTCTTTTTTAAGTTATCATAGAAATCATTTTTGCTTTCTGCACTTGAACGAAAGTTAAAAGAATTGTAAGTATAACGGAATTGGCCTAGAAATAAAGAACTCTATCATTAATTTTCCATGTAGTACAGTCCCTATGTGTTATATAGATGCTATGTAATGTTAAATTATAGTGGGTGTGCTCTAGATCAGAAAATAATCATAAGTTCTATGATTTAAATAACTAAAATAATGCTCACTATAACTGATTTATTACATCTCTGTTTTTAAATGATTTGTTCACATAATAATATATATCTTTCAAAGAATGTTTCTGATGTAAAAATGTATTTACCATTCTTTTTCAAACTTGAAATAGAGTGCTAGATACTTTTCAAAGTCAGACTTTGTCTGTCTTATACGTCAGTATTCTTTTCCCCTACTTACAATATATTTGTTCTATTTATATTGAATATCTTTTCTAATCCTTTTATCTCCAACTCCTAAAAGAATTACTGTGTGCTATATAAGCAATGTATTAAATAAATATACAGTATCAAAAAACTAATTTTATTAACATACAGAAATCAAGACCAGGGTCTACCAAACTGAACTAAGAAAGCTGTGGATCCTCTAAAAATAAAAAACACTTTAAATACGCATCCACACTTTTTAAAACCAATGTGAGAGAGCTCCTCTGCTCCCAACTATCACTTTTCATGAAGAGATGGTCCAAGGAAATTCCATGTTAAAAACATCCACTCTTGTACATTCCTCAAAATTCACTCTTCATTTTCTTACAAATAAAAACAGAGACTTCAAGTCCTGACCAAGATATTCTATCGAACTTTCCCTCCCTACAAAAAACACAGCAAAACAAACAAAAACAACAAAAAACCTATGAAAGCTGGATATGTTTAAAAACACAAAAACCTCTGACAGCATGGAACGACAACTACAACAGGCAGGGCTTGAATGGTTATACTCTATGGGAGACTGAGATACTATAATTATGCACTTTCTTCACCACTGGCTTTTCCTAGAGGATACTGACAAACTCTTTGAACAGAATTCAAAGAGAAATGACATTCACATCGGCTGAGGAGGCAGAGTTTATATTTAGGGATGCCACAGCAGATGGGGCTAGAGGACCAAAATCCCAGAAAAGAGGAGACCCCAGTAAATGAGCCCATATTCTGGGAACACTTTTACCTTTTTTGAGGCTGTAAAATTCTACAAATTTCAAAGAAAGTGTCTTGTGTCCAAACAAAAATTTAAAAATGCTATGAAGTAGAACCAAATTCCCAAAGACAACAATAAAACAGACAACTGAAAGACATCCATGGGCATGGACTATAAAACAACTAGTGTAAATGTGTATCAGAAAATTTTGGAAAAGGCAGAGAATTTCCAAAAAAAAAAACCCAAGTAGATACCAAAAACACAAACTCATTTTAGAGCTAAAAACATTTTTTAAATGACAGTTGACCCTTGAACAATACAGGTTTGCATGGGTCCACCTATTTGCAGATTTTCTTCAACAATATATTGGAAAAATGTTTTGAGATTTGCAACGATTTGAAAAAACTCACAGACAAACCACATAACTTAGATATGTTGAAAAATGTAAGAAAAAGTTAGCTATGTAATGAATGCATAAAATATATGTGTGTGTGTATACACATATATATTTTATATAACATACAAAATATGTGTTAATCAACTGTGTATGTTATCAGTAAGGCTTCTGGTCAATGGTAGGCTATTAGTAGTTCAGTTTGGAGGGGGTCAAATTTATACACAGCTTTTGGACTGTGTGGGGAATCAGCATCCCTAACCCCCATGTTGTTTGAGGGTCAACTGTACAAATTAAATAAAAGGTTAAGTACAGAAGTACAGAATAGTAAATAGATACTGGTGAAAGTAAAATTACTCAGATTGAAACACAAAGAGAAAAAAAGGGAAAATATAAACAAGAGTATGAGAGCTACATGGGACATTGTAAAAAGCTCTAACATATATGTAATTGGAGTCCCAAAAAGGGAATGGGGAAGTAGAACTATTTGAAGGAATTAAACAACTAATAATTTCCCAAAACTGATGAGAGACATAAAAATACATATCTAAGAATGATCCACAAATCTATGAGGATGCAGCAAAACCAGTTCTAGGAGGGATGTTTATAACAATACAAGCATACCTCAGGAAACAAGAAAATTTTCAAGAAAATTCAAAAACTTAAAAAAAAAATAGTAGAAAAAAATCAGTGAAACTAAGAGCTGGTTTTTAAAAAACATAAACAAAGTCGATAAACCTGTAGCCAGGCTCATCAAGAAAAAAAGAGAGAAGGCTCAGATAAATAAAATCAGAAATGAAAAAGAAAAAGTTAGACTCAATACCACAGAAATACAAAGTATCATAAGAGATTACTACAAACAATTATATCCCAATAAAAAGGACAACCAAAAAGAAATGGAAAAATTCACAGAAATATAGATTTTTCCCAAGACTGAATCGGGAACAAACAGAAGATATAAACAAACCAATTACCAGTAATTAAATTGAATCAGTAATTTATACACTCACAACAAACAAATGTTCAGGAGCAGATGGCTTCACAGGTGAATTCTACCAAATGTTTAAAAAAGAGTGGTTACTTATCCTACTCAAACTATTCCAAAAAATTGAAGAGGAAGGAAAGCTTCTGAACTCACTCTATGAGGCCAGCATCACCCTGATACCAAAACCAAGGACACCACACACACACAAAAAAATTACAGATCAATATCACTGATGAACATAGATGCAAAAATCCTCAACAAAAATACCACTTTTGAGGATTTTTAAGAAGAAAACATAAACACTAATTCAAAAAGATATATGCAGGCCTATGTTCATTGCAGCATTATTTACAATAGCCAAAATATGGAATCAGCTTAAGTGTCCATCAATAGATGAGTGGATAAAGAAGATGTGGGGTGTGTGTATATGAACACACATACACACACAGAGGAATATTACTCAGGCATAAGAAAGAATGAAATCTTGCCACTTGTGACAATGTGGATGGATCTAGAGGATATTATGCTAAGTGAAATAAGTCTGACAGAAAAGACAAATATTGTATGATTTCATGTATATGTGGAATATAAAAAAAAAACAAACTCATAGATACAAAGAACAGTCTGGTGGTTTCTGCAGGTGAGGGAGTTGGAGGATGAGTGAGAAAGGTAAGGGAGATTAAGTTACAAACATCCAGTTACAAAATAAATGAGCCAGTTGGATGAAATACACAGCATACAGAATATGGTCACTTATATTGTGTTATCTTTGTATGGTGGCAGATGGTAACTAGACATATCATGGTGATCATTTTGTAATGAATAGGGAAATACTCAATCACTATGTTGTGTACCTGAAACTAACATAGTGCTGTAGGTCAATTATACCTCAATTTTAAAAAAATGTAAACACTGGGAGGAAATGCATCAAAGTGTGAATAGAGTGGAAGAGAAGCTGTTGGTTTCTGGATAGAGGAGAAATAAGCAAACATTTTTGAAGATACTGTTGGGGGGAGGCTTTAATTAATTACAAAAGCTTGTGATTTACCCCAAAGCTTTAATTTATAATGGAACAGATAATGTTTTCTATCTTCCTAGGATAGTATACTGCAAGAAGATTTCTGGAATTCAAATTAAAAAGAAAATGTTCATTATGTTAGGAACTACTGAAATAAAGAATAAAAGATAATGTGTTCATGTAGATAGAAATTTTGTTTGGGCTGGAGCCAGAGTATACATTTTATATATTAAGGTATTATAATGCTAGGAAATTAGAGTTAGGTACATTGCATTGCATTGAAAATTTGGAAATACATATTTTGGAGTTATATGATTTTTGACTTTTTGCAAAGGGGAAAACGCTGACGTTCTCTCTTTCAGATTTGATTGAAATGGAGATTGACTTTTTTTTTCCAAGTATGAATCCCCAAATAAAAGATCTAATGAAATAGTCAAGGCTTCTTCTAAACAGTGAGCATCTCTTTAGAGCAGAGATATTGCAGTGGACTCCTATGATCTGTGTTGGGTCAATTTGAACTGAACGACTTAGAGGTGATGCAGGCAAACCACTGGGTCTGTATTTCTGAACACTACTAAGTGGTCAAGGAAATGATCTGCAAGATGTTTTATGTACTATTTGCTGTACTTTCTGAAAACAATGCTATAAATATTTCTTTCAGAGGTGAATATAAAGTCATGAATATTAAATGATGTTCCAGCTCTATGAATCTCACATTGGAGAGTAGCTTGTTTGTAGAAAACATTTTCTTTAATAAGTATAACTTTAACTTATTTGTGTTTACATTAGTTCAGATTATTACTTAAAATTTTCTGCTTGTTATACATGTCCCTCAAAATTTAGGATTTTTTCCAACGTACAATCATTGTATTACAATTATCTGTAATACAGTTTTTACAAAATTCTGTCAACCCAGTATTTTAGACCCTGGCTAGAGGCCTGTCAGTTAGTTCCCCTTTGTGAGCAACTGATTAAGTCCACAAAGCCAACCACTTCCCTTGTAGAGCTCTCACTCTCTGGGTCACTAGGCCTCCACCCTAATAGCCAGGAACCAGACAACTAGGGACTGTCCCTGTGTCCCTAAACCAGTGAAATTACTCAACTTAGTCAATCCACAGAGAGCAAAGTCTAGCTACCCACCTGTTCCTGCATGCCGTACAGGAGTTGCCCCCTAAAGCTCCAACTTGTTACCCTGTCCTCAAGAGCAACCCCCTCTGTGGCCATGCTAACAGTCTTTTCTTCCTTGGAACTATAAGTAACAAAGAATTCTACCTTTCATTTACCCAAGTGTCAGTTTGTTGTATGTCCTACTATCAAAGAATCGTTAAATCTTGTAAAACATTATTCAACAAATATATAACAGTGTGTCACAGAATCATAAGAGGCAAAGATCACTGACTTTCTGAAGCATACATCATTTTATCTATCATCTATCTGTCTTTCTATCATCCATCATCAATCATCTATCATCTAACATATATATAAACCATTACATATAAAAATGTATACTTTTTATATAAATTTCATGGTTTTTGGTATCTTATCTAAGAGACATTTGCCTGCCTCAAAGTTGTAAAATATTTCTTCTATGTTTTTCTAGGTATCTTAAAATTTTACTCTTTATATTTCAGTCTGTGATTCATTTCAAGTTAACTTTTGTATATTAAGAGGTAAGGGTCAAGTTTCATTTTATCCTTATTTATATACAGTTGTTCTGTTTACCATTTGTCAAAAAGATATTCATTTCTCTCGTTGAACTGCCACCATAACTTTTGCAAAGATCAATTTACTATATCTATTTGGGCCTATTTGTGTACTTTCAATTTTCTTTCATGATCTTTATGTCTGTCCTTTTAATGGATACCAAACTGTCTTGACCAACATTGGCCTAAATTGGGTCTTATCATCTATCATGTAATCCTTCATTTTTTCTCTTCCTTTTTTTAAAACCTCTTTGGTTATTCTAGGTCACTAGCTTTTCTATATGAATTATAGAATCAACTTATTAATTTCTACAACAAACCTTGCTGGGATTTTGATTTAGATGGCATTAAATCGAGAGATCAATTTGGAGATAACAGATGTTTTAAGAACAATGAAATCTCCATTGGGTAGACAAGGTATAGCTATTGATGTGATTCGGTCTCATTTAATTTCTCTCATCAGTGATTTGTAATTTTCAATAAATAAGATTTACACATTTTTAAAAATCTATTCCTAAGTATTTTTAGTTTGGGATGCTATCTACATATCTTTTCCTTTTTGGTGAGAACATTTAGTTCCACTCTCTTAACAAATTTCAATTATACAATACAGTGTTATCAGTTATAGTCACCATGATTTACATTAGATTCTCAGGATTTATTCATCTTATAACTGAAAGTTTGTACCCTTTTACCAGCCTCTCCCTATTTCTCCCACTCCCCACCCACTGGCAACTACTTTTCTAGTAGTTTCTAGAACCTCTTTTATGAGTTTGACTTTTTTATTTTTTAGATGTCACATGTAAGTGATACCACAGGTGATACCATGTGGTATTTGTCTTTTACTCTCTGGCTTACTTCACTTAGCATAATCTCTCAATGTTCATCCATGTTGTTGCAAATGTCAGCATTTCCTTACTTCTCATGGCTGAGCTGTATTCCACTGCATATACATACACACCACATTTTCTTTATCCATTCATTCATTGAAAGACACTTAGGTGGTTTCCATATCTTGGCTACTGTGAATAACGCTGTAGTAAACATGGGAGTGCATATATCTCTTTGATACCCTGTTTTCATTTTCACTGAATATGTATCCAGAAGTAAAATTGCTGGATCATATGGTAGTTCTATTTTTAATTTTTTGAGAAACTTACGTACTGTTTTCCATGGTGGCTGCACCAATTTGCATTCCCACCAACAGTGCACAAAAGTTTGTTTTTCTGCACATCCTCATCAACACGTGTTATCTCTTGTCATTTGGATGAGAGCCATTCTAACAGGTGTGAGGCAATATCTGGTTGTGGTTTTGATTTGCATTTCCCTGATGATTAGTGATGCTGAGCACCTTTCCATGTACCTTTCCATGGTTATTTTTATGTCTTTTTGGCGGGGGAACTGTCTATTCCATTCCTCTGCTATTTCTTAATCAGATTTTCTATTAAATTGTAAAAGTTCTTTACATATTTTGGTCTTTAATTCCTTATCAGATATATGATTTGCAAATATTTTCTTCCATTCCATATGTTACCTTTTCATTTTGTTGATGGTTTCCTTTGCTGAATGGAAGATTTTTAGTTTGATATGTTCTCACATTTTATTTTTGTTTCTGTTGCCTTTGTTTTTGGCATCAAATCCAAGAAATCATTGTCAAGAAGCTTACTGATTTTGTTTTCTTCTAGGAATTTTGTGGTTTCAGGGCTTCTGTTCAAGTCTTCAATCCATTTTGATTTTTGTGTATTTTGTAACATAGGGCTCAGCTGTTCATTCACTGCTAACACATTTTTGTTTAAAGTTTTATATGGATGTATAACAGCTGATTTAAAACGTTTGTCCAATTCACCATCTCTGCCCATTTGGACTTATTTTTTTGACTAGGTCACAAATCCCTATGTTTGCGGACCTTTTTCCTTTTTCTTTTCTTTTCTTTTTTTTTTTTTTTTTTTTTTTTTGCATGTCTGCTTATTTTTGGTTGAAAATTGGGTGGGCACTGTTGAGATTAGACTGCAGCCATTCCCATATTCTGTTGTATTCCTTTCAAGGTACTTTCTTGCTGATGTTGCTGTAGTTGTAGTATGCAGTTAACTTGCCTGGACTCCAACTGCAAATGTCGTCTCTCTCCTAGTATGCAACAGCTGTTCTCTCTCCTCTATTATTATGATTTCCTTCTGCTGCCTTTCAATCAGGCCCCCTGCGGCTCTCCATCGTTTATGCATAATTTGGCTTTCAACCCAAGATTTTTTCAGAGAAGTGGCTCGCTGTCTCTGTGATTTTCTTGAATCTACAGATTCTGCCCCAACTTATAGCTGCTTTATTGGCCTCAAATATTCTTTCCTCTGATGCATCAATCCCAGAAAGTGTTAACTTTCACCACTTGAACTGCTCATGGCTAAGGAATAAACTCAGCTGAAAATATCAAAAATGATAACAAGAAAGCAAAGACACATATCTAGCCTTACTGAGATCTAATATTCAAGAACATATCCTCTCTTGCCTCTGCTTGCATTAACACTGGATCCTCTTGCACACATACCTTGTGTGTGTGTGTGTGTATAAATTTGTATTAAAATAAAATAAGTAAATAAAATTTTATTTTCTATTTTCTAATGATATCTACATTTAAATGAATATATATTTTAAAATATTTGTCCCTATTTATTTTATCTACATACTATAGGATTTTTAAAAATATATAAATATGGGAAAGATGGATGTTTAGCTAGCAGGGGAGATGGTGATGTCCACTCCTCATGAGGATGCTGGGTGGCAAGGACAGGTTTGGACACTGTATTTTTAAGATGCCTACAGTGACTCCAACAGGCACTGTCAGCTAAGCAGTTAAATACATAGCCTTGGAGCTCAGAGGTGAGATTTGTGTTAGAAAATAAGTCTGTGACTGGTGCAGGCTAGTAGGCAGCTCACCTCTACCAGAGCAGCCTTACTGGCTGTTCATCTGCTGTCTGTTCTGCTTGGCAGTACCCAAACCGTTATAGGTGAGTTTCCTTTTCTCTCTCACTATTTCCCTTTCCCTTCCTCTCCCTCTGACTCTCCTCTAGCATCCCCCCCGCCACCCCCGAACTCTACCTCCCTCATTTCGCTTCAGGCTGTCCTCCCCACCTTTCCTCCTCACTCTCTCTGTACCTTCTTTTCTTTCCTTTTTACTCTTTCTCTTTTTTTGAAATCTATGTTGAGCCAGCATTTTCTGCTTCTCTCTACTGATTTTGCTTAAGTTCTTATGTCCAGCTCTCTTATTCTTTTCTCTGTCATATACCTCTTTTTTCTCCCCTTTTTTTTCTACACGTATCTGTTTTTTTCTTCCTTTTCCCATAGCTGACTGTATCTCTTCTTTCCTCTTTAAAGAAAAAAAATCTTTAACTTTCTTTAATCTATAAATAAACTACATTTTAGTTTTCTGATCCTAATTTTAAAAAGCAGGTGAGTTGAATGTTTACAGTTTCTCCAAGGAAACAGTTAACACAATTAATTCTGCCTTGGAAGTTTTCCTATGGTCTGTGATTGCTGATTAAAGCCATTAGGAGAAGCCTTCCGCTGGTATCATTGGGTGTTAATTTCATTACTGCTCATTTTATTCCAATCTGTTGTCCCACACATTTTCCAATTGGTTGTCACTTGTCCCCTTTTTACCTCCTGTGGAACTTCACAGATTACGTGTGAAGTCAGGTCCAAAGCATTTCACAGTGCTGCTCTGATTAAAATGTGAAAACCCAAGAGAGACAAAGTGATTGATTGCTAAGTCCCTAAGTCACTGACACAGTTGATGGTTACTTCCTTAAACTAAATCTTCCTCTGGGTTCTGTAACAACAAATCTAAATAGTCATCTTCTGTCTTGTAATTTTTAAAAAAATAAATAACAGGAAGTTTCCATTTAGTAGACATACACCGAATGAATGTGGTGTGCAAGACACCCAGTTTGTTGCTAGTACAAAGACAAATAGATCATGGTCCTGTCCTTGAAATGCACCTAGTCTTTTAAGAATCCACTAATAGGAGTATAGACGGGGTCTATATAGACAACAGTTGCAACACATCCTGTCTTAAATAAAATCTTGGTTATATTTTAAGAAATATGAGCAGTATCCTAGAGCTCAGGGGAATAATCTTGGTTACCATCTCTTTGCAAACAATAGCATTCATATCCTTATTCACAGACTCATTTATAGACCATTCAGTGAAGCAATACCATTCAGAGTTATGATATTACCATTATTTATTTGACAGTATATATGTTATTTTATACTACATCTGAAATTACGCCAAAGAGCAAACTATTTCTCAAAGAAATCTATGAGTATAAAGTAAATAGTAAATAATGCCTGAGCATTTTGGGGATGAGTTCCTGTATATGTTTTTGTTTGTGTTGTTATTTTGTAAAGAGTACTTCTAGAGGCCATGATGTCTGGTAATTATTACTACATCATTTAGGTTTGATAAAAATAATTCTAGAAAGCCAAGAATTTGGGGTTTATATATAGCTTTAAAATGAAAGAAATACCCTGTCTTCTAAGAGAAAAAACAAACCAAACAAAAATCTCAAAATACACAGAGAATATTGTTAGACTTTTAATTAAGCTTTTCCTCAATGTGTTTAAGTTCTATGTGGACAGTTCCATTCAAGAGGGAAAAAAGATATGTATTTTTTTCCCAAATAGTTGTTTCTCCTTTTGTTTGTCTGTGCCTACCAGGATGCTTATTGATGTAATTCGTAAGTGCTTGCCTAAAGGTCTCATATGTATCCAAGATTCAGTTAGGGACTGAAATAAAGACTATGTTCATTTTGATGCCAGGAAACACAGATTTTGTCAGCGAGGATGGATTAAGGTTCATATTAAATGGTGCGTGACACACATATGGCACATGACTGCAAAGGATTGTAAAATAGTACAACTCAGTCATCCGCGAAACAACCCAAAGAAGTAAGTTCAGAATAATCAGGAAGAGCGCCTAGATCTTTTGTTTCCAGTTCTAGTGTTCTGTCTTTATGGACTCTTCATATTGAATATTAAAATCCATGTCTGTGCTGTTAATATTTGAGACTGGTTTGGATATGACATAGGCATACATATACAGATATCTTTATCAACTAAAGAATAGATGAAAGCTAATAAAACTCTTTAAAGTTAGTTTATAGACATGGGAGATAGGAATAGGTAAATTTGAATAGTGTAAGTGATAAAGACATTAAATAAAGATAGTATTGTACTTATTTTAAAACTGTCTAAATAGCAGCATTAACTATATACCCATAAAGTAATTCGGTAAATTACAATGAAGCCAAACCTCTGAGATTCTGGAGTTGACACATACTTATGGCAAAACAGAAAATTCAAAACATAACAAAAAAAGAACTTAGAAAAATTCAAGTAATGCATGGTTTCTCAAACATACTTGTGACCAGTCTAAAAATAATCAAATCCACAGGGAATAGGCAACCAGGTAAATGGAAGATTATTTAGAAAGCTGTATGCCAGAAGGGCTAAGGAGGAAAATAAAATAAATGGAAAAGGAAGTAATCAAGTCTCTAATAGCTGGGAAAACTAATAACCCAGGATGCTCTTGTGACTCATTAGAGTAAACAAGAGGAAATGAAAACCTGTATATAGATAGTCCAGTCAACATTTTTAATCCATGAAAATTAAAGCTGGAAAGAATATTGTAAAATAAATTCACGGAAAATCCTGACATGCCATTTTAGGTTTTAACATCTTCAATTTTATTACACCTGTTTCCTCTGTTATCTCTCTTCTGTCATCTAACACTTATATACGAAAGCAAAGCGAGAAAGAAAAAAATTATGAAATTAACATTTATAGACCAAATAATCTCTAAATATATATTGTGCTGGAAGCCTTAAATTTTTTCAATACTTCTAAACGTTTTATGCATTCACCGAACCGTCACTATTCCTAAATCAAGACTCACCATCTTCAAGTCACCATGTATCATCACACCTGTTGTGATTGTGCTAATGACAAAAATCTTCAGTGAAATATCCTTAATTTTAAATATGTGGTTGGTATCTCACTTTCTTCCATTCCTATAATCAATTATTTATACATTTCTTTCAATTCCTTCTTAAAAATAGGTAATCTATCTATCATCCTCTGGTCTATTTTTTTCCTTTATCCTAGGTCTAAATATTCTATGTTTACATTTTATTTTGTATCACTTCCAAGTACATTTTGACATATTAAGGGCACTCAAAATACGCTTGATTTAAGAGTGTACAAAGTGTATTATGAACCACATAATAGTTGATTTTATACGAATCAAAATCCTATTCTAATATATCTCTGTAATGCTTAGAATTGCTTCTCTTTTATAATCATTTAAGATTGAATGAATTAATATGGAAAATGCAATTTTACTGACTATATAAGTGTACTGCATGTATTTAAATGTACTCAGTGTCAAGAGTTTGTATATTTACAGATGTATGTCTGCCTGGGACACGTACATTTAGAAAAACATTAAAAAAATATGAGGCACCAAGAAAGCAAATGCACTCCAGAACCTGTAAAATTAGTCTAAAGCCTGAACAAATTCACATTGCTGCAATTAACTAGGTTAGGGCGACACTTTCCAATCGAGCCCCCTTCCCCCCACCTCCTCTCTCCTGTTGCTTCCTCTGCCCAAGTTCTGAGCTTTGATTCTTACTCACTTCTTGATAATTTCATTTGGATTTCTTATAACTGACCTTGTTTGTTTTCCTCTATTCTACCCTGTGTCACTGCTACTATATATCATGTTTCTCCCTCTAATTCCATTACTGATTTCATTTGGAAGTTTTTTGTTTGATTATTTATTATACTTTGCACCACTGTATGTGAGAAAAATAAGATCAAAAACAAATGAAATGAGAGATAGCTTGGAAATGTGTAAATAAACTTATTTACAGTGAAAACAGTTATATAATTGTGAATATATTTTCACACACAAACACGTCAATAGATGGAGTAATTAACACGTGTTTCATCAGCAACACAGCCAGCTCCCTGCAGCAACAGCAAAATCTTCTCTTTGACTCTGTTACTGGAGCACACAAGTCTTAGACAACAGAAAACGGTACCGCAGATGGGATTGTTTCCCCTCACAGGATAGAAGTGATTGCAATGAGGCTCGAAAATTGTCACCTTCATAGATGAATGTATTTACAGTTTTTCTTATTTATTCACTTATATCTAACTCTGAATCAGATAATTCCTCTTGTCCTCTTGATACTTTTCTTGATGATACATTATGGTTACACAATTCTATATACTTATTTTAAAAATCCTTAATCTCTATTCTTATTTGCTTTTCCTAACACACTGAAATAAATATTTTATATTATGATATTGAACCATTATGATATTAAGCAACTCGCTAAAGTAAAATCTTATATCTCCTAAGTCAGGAACAAAACTCAGATGCTCCCATTTTTGGTTCAGTGAGCTTTAAAATACTTCACAGTTTTTCTCATTAAAAAATTTCAGATTGCTCTTCTCCTATTGACTATTTTAACTTAAATTTCAAAATCTGCATGTTCCTTATTCTACTTCCTTGACTGAATTCCAGCTGGATTCTTCATGTAATGTGTTTTGTTCAATAATTCTGACTGGACCCAAAAGAGAGGGAAATTAATGTATATTGGAAGTATAAATGTTATCTTTTTGCCATGGTATACTACTATGAATTATAATATTTTAAATGAGAATGATTATATTATTCAATAATTTGAGATTTTCATACCTTGCATATAGAACATATAATATTTTGTCACCTTGATTGAGTCACCAACTGGCGTGAATGTATATTTTGTGCCCTTCTGTTTGTTTTTCTTCTAGAAGAGTTCCTGGCACATAGCTGGAACTCAATAAATATATGTTAAAAAAAAAAAAGAGTAAATAAAAAATAACGTGCCTCTGTTCCTCTTGCAATAGAACTTAAATATAAATTAGTATTTCAGATTAACAGATTGACATATTAAAACTAAAGAGAATATAAGTAGTACTTATGATGTACAATGTATAAGTATAGAGAGGAAGATAACTGAACAAACTTGGTGAAGATTAAGCCACTTGATACAATGTTCTCCTCACTGACAGGTTTTCATTCAAAGACAATTCCCTCTTATGGTTTCAAGATAGGCGAAAGTATCATATCCACACACAACAATATCCAGAAGCAGAGAAAGGATGCTTGGATGTCTTATGCTTCTTTCATAGGGATAGGCCACCCCTTCTTGGATGTTCCCAGGAGACCTCTCCCAAGTCTACCTGGGCATCTGCTTCCATAATTTTTGGCAAAAATAGAATTCCTCCCACCATCCCAGGGCATATTTCACCAGAAATACTAGAAGTAAATATTAAACACTAAGTACTCAAGCCATCTGACTTAGAAATCCTTAGATGTTTGGCTTGTTTTTATGAGTTTTATTGCTAATCAGAAATGAGCAGCAAGATGATACTAATAAACACACTGTGAATTCAGTTAGTAATCAAGCTGATATTCCTGATATCTACTTTGAAAAAGAAAAGTGGAAGATTATCAGCAGCTTATTAAACCTGTTCAAACAAATGTTCCTTTTCAATGGATTTATATGAACAAAATACATTTGTTTCAAAATCATATTACAACTTAGTGATAAAAATTTCATTCTCTGTATTGGAGCTCAAAAAGAATACAACCTTTTGGAAATTGTTTTTAAAGAAAATAGCAAACTATCTTGTCAGAAAATATACACCATTCACAACTAACGGAAAATGTTCATTCTCACATATTCACATTGCTTTGCCAGGATAAAGGAAAGAAGGTCAAAATGCTATTAATATTAAGTCACTTGAAATATATTTTACAGGCAACTTTATTTCCTAGTGTTCTTCACACTGTCCTAATTTACATAACATTCAGAGACTTTATAAATAATCACACTTCAGAAAAATGTAACCTATAGAAAAGATAATAATTTTCATCTCTACAGATCTCTTTGATTCCAGAGAAAATAAACATTTCATGAGGAAAGTAGGTATACAATTCTTCAGATCCTTTAGTGGGGGAGGGAGCTTCTTCAAGCCACCAGATATGAGATTGACAGATTAATTGATAGATTAATTAGTACCTTTTTGGCTCACCCATGTTCAATCTTGGTAAATCACAATGAATTGGTCAAGAAGAATCATTGTATCATGCTTATCAGTACAATTTCAATAAAGTTAAATTAGTAATGGCCTCCTGAGCAAAACACACATTCTAAAGACCATAACATTTAAAAAGAATATTTATAAGCTCTCTGAGTACAGAGACTCTATCTTCTTCCCTGTGAATCATGATTACCTACAACAGTACTTGACAGATACAATTATAGTAAACTCTCAAAAATATTAAATGAAGGGATTTTAAATGTGTTTCCTATCATAGGCAACACTCCATAGCAAATAATTATTTGGATAGTAAATGAGAATTAATGGAATTGGATAATGCAGATTAATTTTAAAATACCTATGAAAGTTTTACCCTTATACAACTTTTTATTGTGAAATATAACACACATATAAAAGAATGTATAAAATAATTATACACTTTTATTTTTTACAGTGTGAACACTCATAAAACCCTCACCTTAATAAAGACATAAAATGTCGCCAGGACTCAACGACCCTCCATATGCATTTACATTGACTGTGTTTTGCATTTTCATTTTAGCATTCAGTCATTTCAGTATACATTACTAGAGTTTAGTCTGGCCTGTTCTGAACTTAGTATAAATGGAATTAGGCAGTGTATGTCATATTGTATATCTTTCGCTTTGCATTGATTGTGCCTCATCCAGGTTATTGTATTTAGGTACACAGTCCATGTATTTTCAAGGATATATTGCATGTCACTGTATGAATTAATATAATTTACCTATTTCCCTGTTGTTATATCTCATTTTTACCAGTTTGTAGCTCTTTTTAATAATGCAGTTATGCATACTCTTGGACCTGTCTTCTGTATATACGTATGCAAGTATATATGCATGGATTTCAGTTGGATATAAAGAGAATGAAATTACTGTATTACAGACATGTGTATTTAACATTACTGATGTTAATTGTTTTCTAAAATGGTTGAATCAATATTCTCACTAGCAATGTACAAAACTTCCATGACTCTAAACTCTCACATGTTATACCATCAATCTTAAAATTTTAGTCACACCAGTAACAGTACTTTTGTACTTCATATTTTTAAATTGATCTGATTACTAATGAAGTCAAACACCTTTTCACATGTTTATTTGCCATTTAGATTTCCTGTTTGGCAAATTAGCTATTTGATTCTCTTGTCCATTTTACTTGTCATCTGTTTTTATCTTATTGACATGGTAGTCTATTATATATTCTCAGCATGAGTCCTTTGCTGGTTATATATTTCGCTAATATAGCCTTCCCATTTTGGGCTCACCTATTCATTTTTCCTAATACTATTTGCTCATCAAGAGTAAGTTCTTTATTTTAATGTGGTCATTTTTTAAAAAATAAATTTATTTATTTTATTTTTGGCTGTTGGATCTTTGTTGCTGCGTGCAGGCTTTCTCTAGTTGCAGCGAGCGGGGGCTACTCTTCGTTGCGGTGTGTGGGCTTCTCATTGTGGTGGCTTCTCTTGTTGCAGAACACAGGCTCTAGGCAAGGTGGCTTCAGTAGTTGTGGCTCGTGGGCTCTAGAGCACAGGGTCAGTGGTTGTGGCGCACGGGCTCAGTTGCTCCACGGCATTTGGGATCTTCCCGGACCAGGGCTCAAACCCGTGTCCCCTGTATTGGCAGGCAGATTCTTAACCACTGTGCCACCAGGGAAGCCCAATGTGGTCATTTTTATCTGTTGTTTACTCACAGCTAGTGATATGTTTCCCTATTTAAGAAATACTGTATTAATCAGAAATCAGCATGATATTATGC
Source organism: Balaenoptera acutorostrata (assembly GCF_949987535.1). NCBI lineage: Eukaryota > Metazoa > Chordata > Mammalia > Artiodactyla > Balaenopteridae > Balaenoptera > Balaenoptera acutorostrata. The sequence continues at coordinate 188,381,401 of NC_080064.1, forward strand.
TATAATACAATATATTCTAAATAATTGTATTTGTTTTTAAACTATTTCTCCCCCTTAAGAATATTAAATCCATGAGGACAGTGGCATTACTATTTTGATGTCTGCTGTGTGAGTATAACATAGAATAGTGTACAACACAAAGCAGACAGACAATAGTTATAGATATATAGAGAGATATATACCGATCTATAGTTATATATCTCTGTTTATCTATACATCCACCTATTAGCCATTGAAATATCCATCCACACATATGTGCCAACATGGCATCTCCATACAGTAGGATATAATAATATTTTAATTATTTTTCTATTTAATTATTAGAAGTATCCCAATCGAAATCCAAATAAGATAAATACATTTGAAGTTTTCAACAAAATGGATACTTTTGTTGGATCTCACTTCTGATGTACATAACCCTTTACATGAGATTTTTTATTTAAAACATTTTAACATTTCCTTTAATTTGAAGATCTGAGTCATCCTGTTAGGACTCTAGCGCTTAAAAACTGTCACTAATATTTCTACCAACTACAGTGATATTACTCATGTGTGCAGTCAGGCTCCTAGATTCCTAAGTGTTCAGACATTTGACTGCCATGAACCCTTAGAATCCTATTAGATGTACGCCCAGCATACTGTAGTTATACAAATGTTCTTTATTTCATCCAAATGCTTTAGTTCCAGTTATTATGTAAACTCCCTCTTTGGAAGATGTTTGGTTCTTTATGAGCCATGGGGACTAGTCCTCTGGCTTTAGTGTCTCTCTTGTTCCCTTTAATTTAGAGAACTGGGTTAAATCTTGGCTCTTGACTTCTTTACATTATAATGTTAGAAGTAAAGATTGCCCAGGAGAAAAATAGTTTCTTCCAAGGGCAAGAGTAAGCTGTTTTAACCTTTTTGCCATGTCCTGGAAATCAAGCTGACCCTTCTTGGCTTTCAAAGGTACTTGCAAGAGCTTCCCAAGGGCTAAGACATTCTTCCAAGTGATGCCTACACATAACTTTCTACAGTAGTTGCCTTGGTTGCATGTAGTTCCAACAGGAAAAAAAGAAGAATAAAGCAACAAGAGCACTTCAGCAGAGATCACAGGAGAGGAACAAATCCCAAATACTATATACTCCGTATATAATAAACAATTTGTATCCATTTAGATCTTCTCATGAAAATTCTACTCATAGATACCGTAGGCCCAAAGAACACATGACTGTGACCTTGACTGTAGGGCTTGATTAATTATAGAGAAGGAGATGTGCGGAAGAGAAGGCCTGAGTTTTCACAGAACATTTAATATATAATTTAAAACTAATGAAAACAATATCGAATATTAAATTTGAGTGCCCATAATCTCTGCTCCAGTAACACAGTTGATAAGGTTTTACATACAAATATATTCAGAATGGTATTATTTATGAAAATGAAAAGTTGAAAACTCCTTATGCCCAATATTAAGAAAATGGTTAGTAAATTAATGGTATATCCATAGGTATTATTGAGACATTATAAATAACTTTACATGGAAAATTTTTTGCCAAATAACAAGCCAAATAAAAACAGGATTTTATATTTTTTTTAGGACTGAAATAAGTAATGGATAGATGTGATGGCTTTTTGATATGTTACTTTGGCTAGATTACTGTCCTTGGTTGCTTAGTAACACTAATCTACTGCTCCTGTGAAGAAGTTTTATACATGTAATTAGATTCCCTAATTAGTGGACTTCTAGTGGTATTTTTCTGTGTGCCTAACTTAATTAGAAAGTTTTAAAAGCAGAGCTAAAGAATTCCACCTGTGAAGAACAGCTTTGGCCCTTGTTCATGGAATTCCAGCCTGCCCTAGGTTTTCCCATCTTGACTGTCTGTGGGCAACAGCTTTGGCCATCCTGCGAGGTTGCAATTTGCTTGTGATTTTTCCTTCCTAATGGTCTACTTTTCGGAATTTGGATTTGCTTAGCTGTCCCCACCACTGTGTTAGCCAACTCCCTATGAAAAGTCCTTCAGTATGTTATCTTACTGTTATCTTATCTTGAACACTGACTGATACAACAGATAATATGTATGCAATTTGTGTACAAAATAAAATATCCCAAGGTTAATTGTAAATGTTTCCAGGTTGAATAGGTTTAGGGTTTTTTCTTTTTTATTGTGTCATTTCTACAACTTATGTAGATAAATCAGACTATCATAGTTAAATGTCATTATATTTGAAACTTTTACATATAACTCTCTTGGTCTTTTTCTACTATCAACATTCAACTTCATATTACTTACTCATTTTGAAGAACAAACTGCATTTAGAATGATAATTCCTATAAGTGACTTACTGTCAACTACAGGATGATTTTCATTTTAAATTATAATTAGATTTAAACTATAATTGTCATGACTGCAGAGAATATGTTTTTTGCAAGGTTATTTATACCCTGTGTCTCCGTACTGCCCACCTCTGGGCCAATCCCTGTCACCTGGGTTTAAAGTAGTTGAACAGGCCATTCTTGATCAAATTCCCTCCTCAGTGACAGCCAGCCTTATGTCTAGAAATTCAGATGAGCCCTTTGTAATAAATTGACTTTGGAAAAAGTGTATCATTAATTCATTCAATCAAAAAATTATTAAGTATTTTCTCTGTTTGAGATTCTGTATTAGATTCTGGGTAATTTAAGACAATTTCAGCCTTTTAGTATGGAAGAACTTATTTAAAGGTAGAATTGAATAAGAAATTTTAACACAATGCAGTAATCTTCTTAATAAATATAAATATAAGTGGCCTAACAATAATTCTAACCCCAGTTAAATTACTTTAATAGTCTCCACATTTTCTAAATTCACTGAACACTACTGTTATTCTAGGCTCATACTATATTACAGCAAATATATTCCAAAAAAGCAATAGACAGAGTAGTTTTATACTGACTCTTCTGTTTAGGAAGAACATGTAAAGGAAGGACTTGAATGCAGATGATCTTACATGTTAGAAAAACCATAGGAATTCCTAAAATATAAAACAAGATGGGTCTTCCAAACCTGAGCATCTTAAGGATATGACAAAGATTTTGAATAATTAATTGATGTTTATCTATGTATATACATAGATAATAAAATGAGACACTTAAGTCTTTCCATAATTACCAACTTGCTTTATTTCAGCAAAACCTGCAGAAAATATTTTATGTTCTCAGATAAAAAAAAGAAAAAAAATCTACTCTTCATAGTTAGCTCAAATAATGACCTCACTAAAATTTATCTGCACATGCAAAGCATAACATATTTATGAGGGGTTCATCAAAAAATGAATTATGGGGCTTCCCTGGTGGCGCAGTGGTTGAGAATCTGCCTGCCAATGCAGGGGACACGGGTTCGAGCCCTGGTCTGGGAAGATCCCACATGCCACGGAGCAACTGGGCCCGTGAGCCACAATTACTGAGCCTGCGCGTCTGGAGCCTGTGCTCCGCAACAAGAGAGGCCGCGATGGTGAGAGGCCTGCGCACCGCGATGAAGAGTGGTCCCCACTTGCCGCAACTAGAGAAGGCCCTCGCACAGAAACGAAGACTCAACACAGTCATAAATAAATAAATAAATAAATAAATAAATAAATAAAAGAACGTGAATTTCTTTAAAAAAAAAATGAATTATGAAGAAGGTTGACTTGATCTATCTTGCATTATTGGCAAAAGTTCCATGCACTATCTGCACCCTCTAAAATGAGGGTCTATTCTCCGTTTGAAATGTTGCCTGGGGTTTATTGCAAATGTATACTCATTTCTCTCTCATGCATTTTTCTTACTCTAATTTCTCTGTACAGCTTACCAGTCATTATTATTATAATTATTATTGCACTTAATTCTTATTTATATGAGAATCATTTCTCTTTATCAAAATAAAGCATGTAATTTGTCTAATTGATACTTAATCCTATATGCCAATAAATAATATTTAACAGATATATATATAATGTCTTCTTCATGTTATATTTTTATACATAATACTTCTAACCAGAGGAGAGGACTTACTCTTTTTATTTCTCTTGGCAGTAGCTCAGTTACGTACCAGTAAATTCAGAAGAAGATTGTATTGTACTTCAAATATCTGTAATTTGTAACTGTTAAAATTATTTAAAATGCACTAACATATAAACTAATCTATAAATGTTTCACCTAAACACAAGTTACCTTAATATTATTTATACACATGCCAATATATATTTGTTCTTTTTATGTAATCTTACTGCTTACTGATAGATATTAGAAAATGAACTGTCAGAGAAAATTTATAAAACCTATCGACCTAATAATGCCAATATTAAATATAAATATTAAAGCAATGTGCAATTTAAAATACCAATTGAAGTCCATAAATATGAAATCAACATGGATAAGATATTTAAGGAAAAATTAATATAAATATTTGATACTGAACATGAACTCGAAGAAGGGGTGATATTTGGATGGACAGTGGTAAGAAATAGTCTAAGTTGTCAAAAACTTAGGTGAAAGGATAAATGACAAATTAGCTTTTTTCGAATATTTACAAAACTGACTAGAACAGTCTTACAAAATTACTGAGCTATATAAATGGGTTATAAAGTATCAATTTAGATTAGGCTGTGATTATTTTCAAAAGGGTCTTCAAATACTAGAGTCTGGATTTAATAAAGTTACTAATCACCTGACATCACAAAAAAGAACAATTATTACAGTGAAACAGAGCTTAGTTTGTACTCTTGTGAATCTGGTTAATTATATTAATTACTAGCTCTGTGAACTTGGGCAAATTAACTTACTTCTGTGTCTAGCAGAAACCCTTGTACATAGTTCAATAAGTACAGTTCTCATTTTCCTCATCTATTTCCTTTGGGGTAAAATTAAAGTAAAAAAGAAGAAGAAACAAAGTTGTACACACACAAATGAGGAGATAAAAGCTAGAAGTTATTTATAGATCAAAGACAAATTGCAGGTAGTATTTGCATATTCAAGTTAGTTTCTGTTTTTTTGTATCTTTTGCCATAAATCTAGACAGACAACCTCATTTCTAAAACTATTGACGAAAAGTCATTTAGTGAGTTCTAATTGATAATAAAACACTAACCGAAAATATTGTTGTAAATCTATATTCACTGCTATTTTGTTAACAAAAGTGGAAATGTTTACATTACAAAACAAATGTTTAATTAAATTGTACTCTGGATGCTTTATCAAATATTTTTTATAACCTATTCCCATTTATTGATGTCAGAAGAATGAGTCAAGAATGCAATTGAACTATACATGGAGACAATATTAACATGTTAAAAATAAGTTAAGCTACATGAATTTAAATCTCACGTGACCACAAATAATTTATAAAATCAAATTATGATGTAAAAGGCAACTTTGACTTTAGCCATTAGAGGCCAAGATACATTTTTTATGCAAAATTAAAATACTATTCAATCAAACCCATTAGGATTATTATTACTATCAAGTAAATGAATTACCAAATGTTAATTTGCATCTCAATAGATTGGGATTTGAAAAATTGCATAGTGACATTTTGCTAGTAAATTAAACAACATAAAGATTAAAATGGAATATTAATAATGTCATAAAAATACTTAGAAAAAGTTTATCTTTTTCTCAAAATACTGTTAAATAAGTTACTATTTGATATTGACTGGTATACAGATTGCTAATATGACACTATATTTGCTTTTTTACGACTTATTAGATAATATCTGAATGACTTAAAAATCGGTCATACAATGGTAGCTTGTGCTGTTAACTTAATACTAAGACATTTATTTTAATAAACAAATGCTTAAAACAATATATTCTTGTGTACGTACCACCTACATCTATTTTTGCAAAACTTTATATTAAATGAGTTAATATGAAATGGACACTTTTTTACTAAAGCAAAAATGAAATAGAAGTTGCCTCAAGTTATGTTCAACATGAAGTATATGTCAAAACAAGATTTGAGAAATTACACTTGAAATATTTTCAATTTTTCAAAAATTTTAAATAAAAGCAAGCTAATATACCTCAACAACTTAGCTAAATATTTCAAAATGTAAAATCTACAATTTTGAATACAAATGTCTGTTCATCTATTGCCATGATTTAATAAAACTGTATTCTTTCAATTGCTCTTATAATGACTATTCATCTACAAATGTATTATTTTATTAATAAATATCCATCTCCTGTTAATGTTTTCCTAACAGAGAAAGAATAAAACAAATAAAAGTGGCAGCTATCAATTCTTACTAAAAGGATTGTTGCAGATCCTCTTATTCATTCATTCACTCCAAAAATATTTATTCATGCTAAACATGTACTAAGTATATTTTTGGTGCCAATTACAGAGTGGTTAATAAAAGTGGAAACAAAACAAAAATTATCTTAGTACACATTCTAGGATTTGTCTTAGCCAAATAAATCCCCCGTTGTCCCACTTTTTTACCAAGAGATTCACAGTTCCATTCAGGACTCAATGAGCCCTTCGCTGGGAAATGAATCATGCTTGACCTAATGATCTCTCCTTTCATCCTCAATTCCTACCCTCCTCTGCAATGAACAGTTGTGTTCAATGGGACTTGGAAGGGAGCCAACTAGGATACTTCTGGCAAAATCTTTCCTTGCTGATAAAGAGAGCTCTCTTATCCTTTCCTGCTGGTGGTGCTCTTATTTGAAACATATTGGAGCTTCAATAGCTGAATTTAAACCATGAGAAAAGAGCCAAGAAAAGGTCATTAAGGTCAACTAATACCTTCATTTATTGAGTAACTGAACTAACTTTAGAGCCACATGCCTAAATACTTGTTTACATAGAAAAAATAAACCATTAATTGTTAAGTAACTACTAAACAGGTATTCTATTATATCCAGTCAAATCAATTCTTACTGCTGCAGTGATAAGAAAAGTACTAGATTTATCATTAAAGTAATTTGCTTTAACTTTTGGATAAAGCCATGTAGTAAAATGTAAATTTAAAACAGGTGACTCTATAATCTAAATTGCATTACTGTCAAAATAATTTGTTGTACCAGTGTGTTGCTACTAGCCTTTTGGTATATCTAGTTATTTTATATTTAATGATGGACATTATATAGAAAAATCTACAGATTCTTTGAGGCTCTGTGCATGTCTTTTTCTCCAGAAGAATTCTAATTTGCTTCTGAGAGGCAGCTAGGCTGAACATACAAACATTCCTAGATTAGAAATATCTAGTCAGGGATCAAAGTGATTTGATCTGGGCTTCAGCCCTTATGAGAGCTGGACTTTATTCTGTTAACCAGGGTGTATCACTTTTGAGTTTCATCCCAAAGCCTTACAGAGCTACCTACCTTGTACCTATCTTCCTGAGTAACCTTGAATTTTAATTTTTATTCCCCTGTTGCATGATTCAGGTGAGTTCTGCCCTGCATCTCAGCTGTGCACCCAGAATCATCAAATCCCTTATAGAGGAAAAGAAGTCTGAAATTTTGGGCTCACTTCTCTCAGCTTCTCTCTTTTCCTATTTGCACATTTTTCCACTGACTTGGCAAATGTCAGCTTAATTTTAATATCTGTCCAGGTTAATTAGTCATCACCTAGAAGAGAATTATTCCAAAACACTAATCTGTCATACCAAAGTATAGCTACTCTGAATTCATATTAAATATTGTGGCAAAGGGAAACATACATAGAAATTTAACGTAAGTCCATAGAGTTGAACTAAAAAAAAGAAAAACTGAAAAAAAATCCTTGTGGCATTCTTTATGCAGAAGAACTGCACTTACCCCTTGCCTAAACTTTGACTACTTTTCTAAGGAAAATACACGAAATAGGTAATTTGTAATCATATTTCTATCCAAGTAGACAATAATTACATATTTTGAAATAAAACTTTGCTTAGAATCCAGCTTTTCATGTTTGTTACTGCAATAAGATGGATTTGGGCCAAATAACTCCTGTAAATCAATAAGACATTTTTAGGTCTTATATTTTTAGGTCTATTTTTAGATCAATAGACATCACCTTAGTATCCCATATAGCATTATATAATCACAGAGCCTTTACATTACTTCAAGTTTTTATTACTTCATAATATAAAAATATTTTTTTCATTTTATATAAACAGCATAATATTTTGGCAAGATGCATTTTGAATTACTGCATTGTAGCATCAGGCCCATTCAATAGAGATGGTGTAACTTGTTAAAATCATCATAACCATTTTGCATTTTGAAAAGAAATAAAGTTGATATTTTGCTATCTTCATAGTTTGCTATCAAAATGACACATTAAGATTGTGCACAATAAAATATTAATTACTGTAAGGATTAAAAACAAGAGTGGTAATAATAATCATAATGGTAATCAATTTTTATTTTATTTATTTATTTTGGCCATACCATGCAGCTTGTGGGATCTTAGTCCCCTGACCAGGGATTGCACCCAGGCCTTCAGCAGTGACAGCATGGAGTCCTAACCACTGGACTACCAGGGAATTACCATCAATTTGTATTTTTAAAACAAATAATGTTCAAAATGTGTCCATAGTATGAAACTAGACTATATGTGTGTGTATATGTACATATATGTTTACATACATATATATTATGGATATAATTTTCTTTAAGCTTATTACTATCAACAGAGATCAGAGTTTGAGGGGTGGGGAGGGGTGGTAGGCTGAGTAATGGCCCCAAAGAATATCCAGGATTTCATCCCTGCAACCTATGAATGTGACCTTACATGGCAAAGGGACTTCACAGATATAATTAAGAATCTAGAGATGGAGAGATTATTCTAGGTATCTGGATGGATTCTAGATATAATCAGAGGTGTCTTTATAAGAGGGAGACAGAGAGAAAAGGAGAAAGCAATGTGGGGACAAAGGCAGACAGAGGAATGATGGACCACCCAGAACTGGGAGAGGCATGATATGAATTCTTCCCTGGAACCTCCAAAGAAACAGCCCTCTGACATGTTGTCTGTAGCCTCATAAGACTTATTTCACACTTCTGGCCTGTAGAATTATAAGAGAAAAAATTTCTTTTGTTCTGACCTACAATGTTTGTGGTAATGTTTTACCATGGCAATAGAAAACTGATACAGGCGGTGTCTCAATGCAAGGACAATTTAACTTTTGAGTTAGGCTCTAGAGGACAGGTAAGATAATCAAATTCAGATGAATAGAATATAACACAAGGAAGACTGAAATATATAAATATAGCATTAAAACTTGTGTATTAGACAAGGTTCTTCAGAGAAGCAGGACCAATACAGTATGTATATACACAGAAAGGGATCTATTTTAAGGAATTGGCTCATGCAATTATGGAGGCTGGCAAGTCTAAAACCTGCAGGGTGGACCAAGGGAAGAGGCTGGAGACCTAGGGAAGAGCTAATGTTGCAGTTCATGACCAAAAACCATCTGCTGGAAAATTCCCTTCTGCTCGGGGTAGGTCAGTCTTTTGCTCTATTCAGGCTTTCAACTTATTGGGTGAGGCCCACCTACATTATGGAGAGCAATCTGCTTTACTCAAAGTCTGCCTATTTAAATTTAATCTTGTCCAAAAATACCATCAGAGAGACATCCAGAATAATGTTTAGCCCAATATCTGGAAACCGTGGCCCAGACAAAAACTCAAGCACTTCTATTTTCTTTGTACCACATGGGTAGAACTTGACATGTTCTATATATAATTATTGTTCTACATCTTAACATTACCCTCTGAGATGTGACTCCCTTAATGGCAAAAATTATCTTTCTTGGCATCCCCTGTGCAACTTGGCCTATTAGCTCAAACAGTATATATACATTCAAATAATTAGTCTTCATTCTGAGCCTAAGCTTCATCACTTATCAGGTGTGACCCTTGATAATTCATGCAGAATTACTTGAAATTCAGTATTATATTCTAATATGAGGATAATAATAGCCACCTGAGTTAATTAAGATTTTTTAGCTTGTAAGTAACAGAACACAGCTGGTTCATATGGGATAGGAAAGTATTAGAAGATTTGTTGGACAATCTCATGTACTCAGGACTCAAGGAACACACTAAACAATTAAGCTTCAAAAAAAGTCATGTAGGGCAGCTTAAGCAGGAAAGATTAATGGTCATTCCCTGTAGAATACCTACAATAAAATGCTTAAATAATCTTCAATCTAGGAGTACAAGGAATCTTCCCCAAGAAGATGAAGGGTATCTATATAAAAAACCTACAGCTAGTATTTTACCTTCAACAGTGAAAGACAGAATGCCACTGGAATCTGCTTCCTTTTGTCACTAATTTTCATACTCTTTACTGTATTTCATTTACATAAAAAACATTACTATTCTTGAAACCATTTAACATGCTCGTGATAAACAAAACAAAATCCTATCTTCACTAGTAGCAAGAAAGGGAAAAGACATGAAAAGACAAACGTGGTTGGGAGTCCTCAAGACCACTCTCAGATTCAATTAATTTCCTAGAAGGACTCATAGAATTCAGAAAAGCTGTTAACTTATGGTTATAGTCAACTATAGCAAAAGGACTAAAAACAGGAATGGAAAAGGATACATAGGTTAAGACCCAAGAGCAATGAGGCACAAGGGTCCAGCTGTCCTCTCCCAGTGGAATCATACAGATAGTGCTTAGTTCTCCTAGCAGTGATGTGTGACAACACGATGCAGCACTGCCAACCACGGGAAGCTCACAGGAACCTTGGTGTCCATGGATATATTGGGGGTCAGTTGCATTGGCATGGCTATCCACTCATGTTACTTTCCATCTCCAGTTTCTCCTAAGGTCAAACTGATACCATGTGATCTGAGGCCCCAACCCCAGATCATATTGCTAGCATAAACTATCCAGGATGGCCCAAGAACTGCCTCCATAAAGCACATTCTTAGCTTAAAGTATCTGGTGTGGCCCATGGCCTCAGGTGAACAAAGACACCGTTAACAGGAAATAATCAAAGGCTTAAAGATTATATCCCAGGATCTGGGAAAAGCCCAAACCTCTCTTTGGAACGTGCAGAGTTAGGAAAACCCAAACCTGCTGAGATAACTCTTTGTTTCATAAGAGAGAACCCCAAATACTGTGGACTAGTATTCAGGAGGTCTAATACAGTCTAACAGTTAAAACACACACACACACAAATATTAGTGACATTTCCTTTCTCCTTTTCTGGGAAATAAACTTATTTATAAATTAAACATTTCTGTTGAGCCAAACAATGGCAGTTTGACCTTGGTTGCTACACTAATTGCCACGTAACGTCTTGAGACTCATTAGCATTATCTTACCTTTCCAGACCATCTGGCATTTGATAGAACTAGGTATAAAAAGTACAAACAAAATGATTTTTCTGTATTTCTAGGTCACTCTGGCATGAAAGTCTATTCTATTTCCATGTTTCTGCACATGTACTAATACAGATATTAATGGCAAAAATTGTTTTTATAATGACATGAAAAGTAAATTATTCACTGACATAGTAGAACAAGGAGACGCAGGGAAAGTTTTTAGTGCGGCAGTGAAAATTCTTCAAATTCTAGATCATCATTAATGTTATACTTCTTGCTCAACAAAAATGTTAACGGATAGAAAAGATACAAAGATAACAAGGTCATCTTGACAAATTACTTAATGTTTCAAAAATCATAAATGATGTTATTTTCTTTCTCCAATTTACATACAGGAAAGGATAAATATTAGGTCATTAGAAAAATATATTCAGCAGTTATTTGTGAAATTTTAGAATTGTAAAATCATGCTCTTGTATGAGAAACCAGATACTTGTCAAGAAGTTTTACAGGATGGTGTTACTGTGACAAATTCTGTGTTATTCCATTATATCTGAGGGTCCTGAAACTTACTTCATCAAGGGAGAGCACGTTTTCCAATTTTATGGAGATACTAATTTATTACTGTATGTTGGTGTTCTCATTCAAAGAGTCTTTTCCTTTCAGGATGACCACTGTTTTAATGGGTACTCTGAACAAAAAGCATTGTCTGGCTAAATAGAGAGTCTGGCTTACAGCCATAAAACCAGCCATTCTGTCTACCTAATTACTGAGAGTCATTGATGGCAGATACTCATTTACGGGCATAATATGAAACAGAAAGATCCAAACACCCCCAGTCCCATATGTCCACTGCCTCACATCTCCCTCAAATTTCTGTGTTCCATTTCTTTCAGTCTTATTCATTCCAAGCTTCTGACAACTACCCAAGACATTTTCAGTTGCTCAAGAGTCACCATATATCCTCACCTCTTACTATTTTCCCATATCTACAAGTTGGTTATTTAAGTATATTGCTTTCAGCTCTGCTACTAAGAATACTTTTCTTCATAATTGTCTTTCAGGGCCATGTGAAAGTGGGGATATATCAGATAGAATGTACCAGCAATCCATTTCCAACTATACCACCAGTCTATCTGGGAAAATGACCCAAATACCTTCCTTTCTTTTCACTGTTCATAGAAAAGCCTCTATGAGACCACTGATATGATTAGAAGGAGAGGCACTGCCCATAAAGGAAGTAGATGAAATGGGAGGCTTGGTCATCAGGTCACGTAATTTACTTGATCTTCTGGACATTATAAAATCTTATCCTGGACAAACTCTGTCATAATTTTATTAATAAGTTATAGTTTAATAACAAACTACCCCTAAATATAGTGATTTAAAAGAACGGTCATTTATTTTACTCATGCATCTGTAAGTAGCTGCATCTGTGAGTATGCAACTCATGCATCTGTGAGTAGCATCACCTTTCTGCTCACCTGTTCTTATTGTTATCTTTGTGATAATATCAAAGTCAGCAACATTCTGGTGTCTGCCTCACGCTGTAACTCCTAAAATAATCATCATACATCAGATATTGCTCCAGATCCCTGTAGATCTGGGCATCCTGAATTTCAGTCTCCCATTGCTGCACATTACGGTGATTTTGTGCATCCCATCTCCGTTATGTGAGTGATGCCACCTGGCTTCCACTGTCCTAGAACTCCATTATCCCCTTCCATAGTAAAGAGCCTCGTTCCATGGAACCATCTGCCACCATTAAATGTAGTTTGTAGCCACCACTGAGCAACTAAGATGCCACTGTGCTCTTCATCAGGGCATTAGTGATTGACTACGTGAAGGAACACAGTCAAGTGGTGGATATTTACATCTTGCAAAGTAAATTAAATCTAACATTCCTACTTCCTTGAGCTTTTTAACCTTTCCTCAATATTACAATAAAATGTCCCAACATTACCACCTCATGAACTAAGGCTATTATTCTGTCCAAGCAAGCTTTAATGAACCAACTCAGCAAACTCTTAGAACTGTACTCTTGCCAGACCTGGGAATCTCCAGTTATGAGTGAGTTCACCCATGTCAATCAATATTTTCCTACAGCCTCATACTTCATGCGCTCCCAGCCTAAGACCCTTAGAATCTACTCTTACATGTATCTGGAGTCAGATTACCTATGTGTTTGCGAAATGTCTCCAGCGCCTACCTTTTGTGTGAATTTTGGTAATTCACTTAACATGTGCCTCACATTTTAGCTACATATAAAAGCATAATTATAAGGAAAAATCCTACCACATAATGACAGAAGAAAATTAATTAAGAAAGTATATAGGAAGGGCTCAAAACATTGCTTTCAAATAGTAGGCAACTGTTTTTGTTGACCTGTCCCCACAAAAGATATGTTGAAGTCCTCATCCCTGACAACAGAAATGTGGAAATGTGACCTTGTTCGGGAATAAGGCCTTAGCAGATGTAATCAGGTTAATACGATGTCGCACTAGGTTAGGCTGGGTCCTAATCCAGTGACTAGTGTCCTTATTAGAAGAGGGAATTTGGACACAGAGAAGCAGAGACACACAGAGAAGAGAATGTTATGCCAAGACACAGAAGACACAGACGAGGTGACCGTGCGGCGATGGAAGCAGAACGACGCATCTACAAGCCAAGGAGCACCAAGCACTGTTAGCAACCACCAGGAGCCTGCAAGAGCCAAGGAAGGACCACCCCCAAAACTTCAGCGAGCACGGCACTGTCAGCCCCTTGACCGCAGACTTCTGGCCTCCGAAACTCTGAGAGAATAAATTTCTGTTGTTTTGAACCACCTTGTTTGTTTTACCTCGTTATGGCAGCCCTCAGAAACTAAGATAATATCTAAAAAGGGTTAATCATTAAAATTTTGAATTAAAAAAATGTGTGGGGGCTTCCCTGGTGGCGCAGTGGTTAAGAGTCTGCCTGCCAATGCAGGGGACACGGGTTCGGGCCCTGGTCTGGGAAGATCCCACATACCGCGGAGCAACTGGGCCCGTGAGCCACAACTACTGAGCATGCGCGTCTGGAGCCTGTGCTCCACAACAAGAGAGGCCGCGACGGTGAGAGGCCCGCGCACCGCGATGAAGAGTGGCCCCCGCTCGCCGCAGCTGGAGAAGGCCCTCGCACAGAAGCGAAGACCCAACACAGCCAAAAATAAATATAAATAAATAAATAAATTTATTTTTTTTAAAAAAATGTGTATTTAGGGATTTTTGGTATATCCCTTGTCCTTATTAAAACATTAACTATTGAAATATAATTATTAGCCTATAATAATATTCCTAAGGGATATTTAAGTATTTTTATACCATTAAACCTAAAGCAAAAATGTGAGCTTAATAACATATTAAAACTATAATTAACTTTCATTGAATGCTACTCTATGCTAGGCACTGTACTGAGTAATTTGCATATATTACATAACTTTTCCTTATAACAAATGGGGATGTCACTGTTTTAAAACTGAGGAAACTCTGGGGCAGAGAGGATATTCAAGTTCTCACGTCATGGAAGTAACAGAAATGTGATTCCTGGGATTCTGCCTCACTCTTAGCCAAAGTGTTTTATAATATCAAGGATATCTTTTGAAGTATCAAGGAAGATACAACATTTAATAATGCTTTATTATATGAAAGGCACTGAAGATATGCTTCTCAAATGCATCATCACAATTAATACCCTTTACCCCTACAGTGCAAAAAACAAACAAAACTTTAGAAAGATTAGAAAACTAGTAACATTTCAATTACACAGATTACAAAATGAAGTACATTGGATGTTAATTTCCTTAAGAAAATGTGATTAGTAGGTGATGAAGCAAAATATAAATTTAAGAAGAAAATGAGATATAAGAAGTAAAGGCAGGGCTTCCCTGGTGGCGCAGTGGTTGAGAATCTGCCTGCCAATGCAGGGGACACGGGTTCGAGCCCTGGTCTGGGAAGATCCCACATGCCGCGGAGCAACTAGGCCCGTGAGCCACAACTACTGAGCCTGCGCGTCTGGAGCCTGTGCTCCGCAACAAGAGAGGCCGTGACAGTGAGAGGCCCGCGCACTGCGATGAAGAGCGGCCCCTGCTTGCCACAACTAGAGAAAGCCCTCGCACAGAAATGAAGACCCAACAGAGCCAAAAATAAATAAATAAATAAATAAAATTTAAAAAAGTAAAGGCAGTGATGCAGCTTGCCACATGCAATACCTTTGTTATTAGTACCATGGTATCAATTACTCTTTTCCTAATGTCCGTTGTACTTGAACATGTTTGTGTAATATGTCTTCCCCTTTAGATGGACCATTCCATCAAGGTGAGTGATATATCTTGATAGTCCATCTGCGCATCTACAGCCTGCACCCTGCCCTGATGCTGGCAAACAGCTGAAACTTAAAAACAAGTTGCTTCATCCAAATAAACTGAAAGTTTTAGGAATTTGACACAACTAAAATATATGATAATTAGGATTTGACAACAAAAGGAATACTAAGTTGATCTGTCTGGAAAGGTTAAACAAGTCTTTTTTGTTGTTTTAGTTTTTGTTTTTGTATTTTTTTATTGAGTAGATACCACCACCAATCAATGGGAATATCACTGTTTGCCATTTAACACTGCCCCGCACAATGCAGGATTTTGACATCTCTGACATTCATACTCTACATGCAGGTACAAATATTCAGTCATTAACAATCAGAAATGCCCCCCAAATTTCCAAATATCATTAAAGGAGGCGGTACCAGCCCTAGCTGAAAATCACTGAGAAAGAAGACAACAAATTAGGTTGGAAGGTGGATTATGAGGCTGTAGGCAGCTAAATGCTGTGGCTGACATTGTAGAACATATACCCAGGGCCCACTGCTGGTTCTCATTACCCACTACTTTCTTGATTAGAAAGAATGGGCAACCAAACACACTGAACTTTCCTTTCAGCTAAGGGTGAACATGTGACCCAATTCTGCCAAAAAGGTACACGCAGATGTCCCTGGGCTTTCTTCCCTTCAAGAAAATTTAAAAATACAACACAAGGAGAAGGATGCTTTCAGCTTCCTGCCATGATAATACAAAGACCAAGGTGCAGCAGACATCTGATGGGAACATAATCATGAAGGTAACCTACTAAATATGAAGAAATATAAAGACAGAAGAAATCTTGTTTTCTGATGATATCAAACATTGGTAACAGCCCTCCATTGATAACTCTTTCCATTTTTGTTGGTTAAAGTATTTTGGTAGAGTTTTCTTTCAATCACAGCTGTATGATCCTATCAGACACATTGTGAGGTAATCTATATATACAGAGAGGTTTTTTTTTTAAGATCTATGTGAAATTATGTCAGAAATGGGTAGGAGAGGTTGTGATCAATAATATAGATGGTTAAGCTATTAGAAGGCAGAGAACAAATCATTTCCATTTGAGAATAGAGAAGCAGAGATAAGGATGATAATTGGTAGGGTGATTAAGAAGAACATAGGGAATAATTTATTAGAGCTTATGGAATTATCTCTGTAAAAGATAGGTTGAACTAAAGTTTTAAGACTAAGGTTCAAGTGGGGAAAGGAATTGGGGCTGTGAAAGAAAAAGAGGAAGTTTAGTATAGGAATATTTTTAGGTGGAAAAGAAAAAAACCTCAGCTACTGATAAAGAAGAAGAAATGTAGATGGAAAGAAACGTGTGGCCAATAATATATGATAAAATGAGAAATGTCAAAAATGGGGCAATCTGAATGATTAAGAAGTTAGTTGATTTTTGTAAATAACTGTAATAAATTTTTGCATAAAGACATATGTGTCCAACTTTTAAAAGCTCCTCCCCTGATAATTAAATTATAATCATTTCAGAGTTCTTCTACTGCAACTAATAATTAGGATAACAATTTTTTTTTTTTTTTTAATAAGGTTTTAATTTATTTATTTATGGCTGTGTTGGGTCTTCGTTTCTGTGCGAGGGCCCTCTCCAGCTGTGGCAAGTGGGGGCCACTCTTCATCGCGGTGCGCGGGCCTCTCATTATCGCGGCCTCTCCTGTTGCGGAGCACAGGCTCCAGACGCGCAGGCTCAGCAATTGTGGCTCACGAGCCCAGTCGCTCCGCGGCATGCGGGATCCTCCCAGACCAGGGCTCGAACCCGTGTCCCCTGCATTGGCAGGCAGACTCTCAACCACTGCGCCACCAGGGAAGCCCAGGATAACAATTTTAAAATCAGTTTATTATATTTTAAAATATTTTTATCTCAACATGGTAAATTAGTAGCACTGATTTTTATATAAAAATGAAAAATATAAAGTAATTTTATTTTCTAAAGCAATGTGGAATTATGGAAGTGAGTAGGAACCAAATGCAAAACCAAGAATGCACAGCTAGTTTCCCATGAGCATAAGCTACCCCATTATCAACTTGCTATTGTCAAAATGTATTTTCTTTGCATCTCATTTTCATCTTTACACGTACACATTACTTTAAATTGCCAATAAGAATGAAGTATTTGATCTAAAAGAGAAAAATAAAGCATCGCTAGTATAAAAAGAGACAGGAAAAAACAAATGTGACTCTATGGTGTAATTTAAAATTGGTGGTCTTTCTGGAAGTATTTCATATGGTTAGCATATCTCATGGAAAATGCCTGTGATCATTTTTTAAAAAGCCTTCCCAGCTAATCTAATAGACAATGAATAAACTAGAAATATCAGATTTATAATTCACTTGAATAACTTTTGTTAAATAATAAATCTAGGAGAAAAGATTCTATGTGGCAAATTTATGAGGATTTGACTGTGTGACTTACAATGCATCAGATCCCCGAGTTTTATATATGCAACTTTATTCTGTACTCCTTGGGAGTGTATTGATAAAGTGAAAGAAAATTTATCCAAAATAAAGGGCCAAAGGAATAAATTAAATTTATTATCAGAGGAAATAGAAAATGTCTGTAAATTACAGCATCTATAGACAGCTATGTTTGCAACGTCCCTTTCACCATGCCATGATATTTGCTAACTATGCTTCTGCTATTTGTTCTTATTACAGACGCAGATGGCCCAGGTTGATCTTTAATTTGTTAGGCTCAAAATAAAATATTGTCCTCTCCAGAGTTTAACAAAGGTTGCCCAACTTTATAGTTTAAGACATTCCAAATAAATCTGTTTCACACTGCAATTTAGCCAAAGGCTGGATATAAAGATTAGAACTTTTTCCTGAGTCTTCCCAGCTGCTCAGATTTAAATACCCTTATTGCTTGACCATCCTACTTTACTTCCTGTAGGATCTTCTAGCTCGAGTCACTAAGGAACTACATATATATTTTCTTTCTGAGTAACGTTTTCTTGTAAGATAGTCATATCCCTGATGGAGTGATTTTAATAGGAAAGTGGACTGTATACACCTTTTGGGATAAAAAATGCTTCCTCCTTCTCTTCCCCCTCTATGGTATTGATTCACTTAATGCACTGCTTCTACTTGGTTTCTACTTCTATTCATTTCTACTGTAATTAAATATGATTCTAGTTTTAATTTTAAAAATAGTGTATGGTAGAGGCTTAGTTTCTGTATGGTAAAGTATCATCTTGGTTTGAATTATTTGATGCTACATAACAAACGTTCTTTCAAATAATACAATTATTTTAGCTATTTTATGAATAATTTTTAAGATATTTAAAAACAATAAGCAAAGTAGGTTTCCTGATTAATAGACAACTCTGCAGTAGGGGTACTATTTTAGTAATGCTCTGCATTGTATTTAACTGTACACATGTGATGGCATTACACTGATTTATTTAATATGTTTTTGTTAAATGTCTGTCATGTTTAGGTGCTGTGTGAGATATGGAGAATAAATAATGAGAAATGCTGAAAAATTCAAACAAAAATAATATCTTAATGCATATTACTTTAAATAGACTGGTAAGAGAATAAATGGCCAGCTGAATTCAAAATTATTGTACAAATGAATAAAATAGAATAGAGGATGAGGAAATTTAGGAAAGACACACAGGGAAGAGAAGTTAATTCATATTGCTGCTATGCAAAATTACTTTTACCTTTTTACTTAGGCAAATGAATCTACTTTATTTATTTATTTATTTATTTATTTATTTATTTATTTATTTATTTATGGCTGTGTTGGGTCTTCGTTGCTGCGCCTGGGCTTTCTCTGGTTGCGACAAGCAGGAGCTACTCCTTGCTGCGGTGCGCAGGCTTCTCATTGCAGTGGCTTCTCTTGTTGTGGATTCTTAACCACTGTGCTACCAGAGAAGCCCCTACATTTTTTGATGATATAATATTTCCTCAATTTTTATCTAATTCATATTCAGTGTGGAGAAATTTCTTGAAGAAAATTCTTATTCCTTTAATACTTCTTTCAGTGTGAACAAGCCATCTTTAATTAGCATTAATCGGCAAATGTATGCAAAGAACTCTGGGGATTAGATTAAAAATTAGCAGCTGGTGAAATAATGTGCATGAAAAACCTAATGTCAGAAACAGAGGAAGTTCACAGTAAAAGTTCACAGGAATTGTCTTCCTTCTCTACAACTCCCACTTTCCACACCACTGCTTTTACTGTTAAAATGATAACACAGTCTGTTGCAGTTTCTAACTCCATACATAATGCTTATAAGTTCTTAATTTCCTTTAGGATTATATATTATCTATTTAGTACAATGTATTCATACTCCTTTTCACTGAGGTGGATTTTTATAAGCATGTCACTTATGACCAGTAACTGGACATACCTTGCACTGCACTCACAATAGAGACAAAATGGATATCTCACTTAACAATCTCACCACTTTATCTATACCATGTAATTGTAAACAAGAAAATTAAGAGCATAAGCAAACTGGGGGAAAAAAACCCCACAGCTTACAAGAAATGTTAAACTTTCTAATAACTGTAATGTGAATTGACTTGTACTTATGGTTTTGTTTATAACAGTCTTTTATGAGAAAGTACAAAAATACCTGTCATGCCCACCAGGATTACAACAAAAACCCTTCCACATACATATGCTATATTGTATCATGCTGACAGGTTGAATATGGAGTGGCCTATCAAAAAATATGATTTATAACTGACCAATTACATGCTAAAATATGCAAAGACTGAAAGAGTTTTATCAAAAGGTAGTAAGGGAAAAAAGTAAGAAAAAGCTAATAAAGTATTAAGGCAAAGAAGAAGGTGAGATTAAAAGTAAAGAAACTGAGGTACTAAATAAGGAAGCAAGAGTGACAATCGGCTTTGGCCTCAGCATTTAACCAAAATTTAGCCTTCAGCTTCTTCAATTTCAGCTTTGGACACTGGAAGAATAAATAGCTAAAAAATGTCTATTTTGATATTATTTTTGATAACCTCAAACATTTGCATAATCAAGTCATTTATTATCATATATAATCACCATATGACAATAATACAAGCAAGATATTTTACTGGGATTTATTTTAAATATATGAATAATCACTTTCAAATACTGGTGAGCATTCAAGATGTACTTATAGCTACATGATGGAATAGCCAACAATGACATGTTTTAAAAGATGCAAAAGAATACCTTTTTATTGTATTTTTCAGGTAGCAATACTAACATATGAGCACTTACTAATGGTTGCTTGCAGAGAAAATAGTTCCTTTGCTGGAACCTGCTGGATAAGTGACCACAGTGATGTACCTTGAGGGTGCAAGGATTTCTTGCATGATATCAAGGGCAAAGATTTTACTATACACATATACAATACTAAGTATATGTCTACTTAGTGTTTTGTTTGTGTAGGAATTATAGGAGCCATTGAACATTAGAGAAGGCTAAAAATGATTGCTTCTAAATCACAGTGCACGACACTTTACTCTGAAGAGTCTGGCCAAAATCCTATGTGTGGATTTTCCACGCCTGGCCACAGGCCATTGAAATGGCTTTACCTGGCAGATCCCACAGGGGAAGTTGCCCTCCTCACACCAGACTTTGTGCACAGCCAGGGCACTCTGTGCACAGCTAGGGCACTTTGTGCACAGCCAGGGCACTGAGGTCTGTGAAGGGGCTGCAGTCAAGGTCTCAGGCCCGCTGGCTGCGCAGGCTCTTGTGAATGTCTGCATTCCCAGCCCAGGACCCTTCAATTTGAGGCTCCTCCATCTGGGCTTTCGGGCCAAGCATTCCCCAGCACCGCTGGTGAAACTGCTTCATGGGGAGAAAGGAAGGGGAAATGTGAAGTCACTTTTCTCTATCTGACTCAGTACTCAGTACTTTTATACTCCTAGTCCTTTCTTCTTCCTCTTCTTCCTCTCAGCCCCTAGATCCATAAGACTACAGAAGCCATTTGTCTGGGCTCCCTCAGCAGTGAGACACCCTCATCTGCACTGACCCACCTGACTCTCCGTCTCACACCGTCCCTGGGGGAATATGGAGCAGGGGCGGTTGGCACCTTCCCTGAATTAGCACCTTGTTTATTAAAGGCCTGGCTGTTACTTTCATTTTGGCTGGTGTTGTAATTGGCTACTCTCACATCTAGCAGCTCAGCTCTCACCAGCTCAGCTGAGTCCTTGATATACCTTTGTGATCTCCCTACCCCAAATCCCAAACCCCAGTCCAACCATGAAAGAAAAAAGAATTCCAGTGGAGAGCATTTTACAAAATACCTCACCAGTAGTCCTCAAAATTAAGGTCATCAAAAACAAGAAAAGTCAAGAAACTGTCACAACCAAGAGAAACCCAAAAAGACATGACATCTAAGTGCAATGTGGTATCCTGAATAGGATCCTGGAACAGGAAAAGGAGATTAGGTAAAATTAAGAATATCTGAATAAATTATGGGCTATAATTAATAATAATGTACCAATACTGGTTCATTAATTTTTACATACAATGCATTCTAATATTAGATGTTAATAATAAGAGAAACTGGAAGTGGAGTGAATGGGAATTCTCTATACTATCTGCTCAATTTTTCTGTAAATTTAGAACTGCTAGAAAAACTAGTGTATTGATAATAAAAATAAGTAAATAAATCCCATGTACTTAAAGAAATCTAGGTGAGTATTTTCTGCAAAATACTGAGTCTGAACAATAAAACCATTAAACATTTCACATTCTAAGTATTTAACCTGAAGATTCCTTTGTTTGATGACTCTCTTATATCAGCCTTATCTATAAATAAAATTTATATAATGAAATATTGAAAAATGCTAACTCAATAGAAGTTTTATTTTTGTTTTATTTTGTGTTATTTGTAAGAAACATTTTATTCTTGGTCTTAGAAGGCTAAGGAAAGTCATTTGGTTGTTAATGTTGGGTTTTTTAAAAATTATTTTCTTCTTTTTGTTTATTTCTTGGACGTACACACAAAATAATCTTCTCTATAGCCAGTCTAATAATTCATTATCTGGGAATAGTAATAATAAAGCATATATAGAATGTTATACATAAGTATGTAAATTATTAGGTAAATGATTGATAGATACCTAGATAGATGATAGGATGGAGACATGGAGAGATGGAGAGATGTGGAAACATGGGAAGAGGGAGAAAGAGAGAGAGAGAGAGAGGGAGAATCTTATGTCATTCTCCATAGTAAGAATGCTTGTAAAGAACAGTTCAGAGCAGTAATTCGGGAAAAAATGTCTAGCCATTCCTCCATTTCATAGACTTCACAGCATTTGCAGACTAGAAAGAGACACCCTATTTTGCAGATGATAAAACTGAAAAGCAGAAGAAATGAAGTTGCTCAATGTCACGTAGATAATGAATGGATATTTTGTTTGGTAACTGGCATAGATGTGCTGGAGAATTCATAAATGCCTAAGTGTACAGCATGACCATCTGGAATCTGTCACTGACTTTACCTGTTTCCAAAAATATGACAACTATTTTCTCTGCATTAGTGAAAATTAATAAACATAACTGTATGCAGTTCGTGGTAAAAAAAATTACATACCAATAAAATTTTTAATGCTTTAATCTTATAAATTCTGAAATTCATATTGAATGTGACTTGAAACTAGAATGGTGGTGAGAAAACTTTAACACAGATTTCTGAAAATGTCAAAAGTGTATACTGATTACTGAGCTTCTAATGTCTGCAGCTTAATTAATGCACACCAGGACCTTCCTTGTAAACTTCACATTCACTGAATCTGTAGATTGCTTTGGGTAGTATCGTCATTTTTACAATGTTGATTCTTCCAATCCAAGAACATGGATTGTATCTGTTTGTATCATCTTTAATTTCTTTCATCAGGGTCTTATAGTTTCCTGCATACAGGTCTTTTGTCTCCTTAGGTAGGTTTATTCCTAGGTATTTTATTCTTTTTGTTGCAATGGTAAATGGGAGTGTTTCCTTAATTTCTTTCAGATTTTTCATCATTAGTGTATAGGAATGCAAGAGATTTCTGTGCATTAATTTTGTATCCTGCTACTTTATCAAATTCACTGATTAGCTCTAGTAGTTTTCTGGCAGCATCTTTAGGATTCTCTATGTATAGTATCATGTCATCTGCAAACAGTGACAGCTTTACTACTTTTCTGATTTGGATTCCTTGTATTTCTTTTTCTTCTCTGATTGCTGTGGCTAAAACTTCCAAAACTATGTTGAATAACAGTGGTGACAGTGGACAACCTTTTCTTGTTCCTGATCTTAGAAGAAATGGTTTCAGTATTTCACCATTGAGAATAATGTTGGCTGTGGGTTTGTCATATATGGCCTTTATTATGTTGAGGTAAGTTCCCTCTATGCCTACTTTCTGGAGGGTTTTTATCATAAATGAGTGTTGAACTTTGTTGAAAGCATTTTCTGCATCTATTGAAATGATCATATGGTTTTTCTCCTTCAATTTGTTAATATGATATATCACATTGATTGACTTGCGTACAGTGAGGAATCCTTGCATTCTTGGGATAAAACCCACTTGATCATGGTGTATGATCCTTTTAATGTGCTGTTGAATTCTGTTTGCTAGTATTTTGTTGAGGCTTTTTGCATCTATGTTCATCAGTGATATTGGCCTGTAGTTTTCTTTCTTTGTGACATCTTTGTATGGAAACACAAAAGACCCTGAATAGCCAAAGCAATCTTGAGAAAGAAAAATGGAGCTGGAGGAATCAGGCTCCTGGACTTCAGACTATACTACAAAGCTACAGTAATCAAGACAGTATGGTACTGGCACAAAAACAGAAATATAGATCAATGGAACAGGATAGAAAGCCCAGCGATAAACCCACACACATACGGTCACCTTATTTTTGATAAAGGAGGCAAGAATATACAGTGGAGAAAAGACATACTCTTCAACAAGTGGTGCTGGGAAAACTGGGCAGCTACATGTAAAAGAATGAAATTAGAACACTCCCCAACACCATACACAAAAATAAACTCAAAATGGATTAAAGACCTAAATGTAAGGCCAGACACTATCAAACTCTTAGAGGAAAACATAGGCAGAACACTCTATGACATAAATCACAGCAAGATCCTTTTGGACCCACCTCCTAGAGAAATGGAAATAAAAACACAAATAAACAAATGGGACCTAATGAAACTAAAAGCTTTTGCACAGCAAAGGAAATCATCAACAAGATGAAAAGACAACCCTCAGAATGGGAGAAAATATTTGCAAATGAAGCAACTGACAAAGGATTAATCTCCCAATTTTACAAGTAGCTCATGCAGCTCAATATCAAAAAAACAAACAACCCAATCCAAAAATGGGCAGAAGACCTAAATAGACATTTCTATTTAGCATCTAAAGGATGCTCAACATCACTAATCATTAGAGAAATGCAAATCAAAACTACAATGAGGTATCACCTCACACCAGTCAGAATGGCCATATCATCAAAAATCTGCCAGCAATAAATGCTGGAGAGGGTGTGGAGAAAAGGGAACCCTCTAGCACTGTTGGTGGCAATGTAAATTGATACAGCCGCTATGGAGAACAGTATGGAGGTTCCTTAAAAAACTAAAACTAGAACTACCATACGACCCAGCAATCCCACTACTGGGCATATACCCTGAGAAAACCATAATTCAAAAAGAGTCAGGTACCACCATGTTCACTGAAACTCTATTTACAATAGCCAGGACATGGAAGCAACTTAAGTGTCTATCAACAGATGAATGGATGAAGAAGATGTAGCACATATATATACAATGGAATATTACTCAGTCATAAAAAGAAACGAAATTGTGTTATTTGTAATGAGGTGGATGGACCTAGAGTCTGTCATACAGAGTGAAGTAAGTCAGAGAGAGAAAAACAAATACTGTATGCTAACACATATATATGGAATCCAAAAAAGAAAAAAAAAAAATGGTTCTGAAGAACCTAGGGGCAGGACAGGAATAAAGATGCAGATGTAGAGAATGGACTTGAGGACACAGGAAGGGAGAAGGGTAACCTGGGATGAAATGAGAAAGTGGCATGTACTTATATATACTATCAAATGTAAAATAGATAGCTAGTGGGAAGCGGCCGCATAGCACAGGGAGATGAGCTCAGTGCTTTGTGACCACCGAAAGGGGTGGGATAGGGAGGGTGGGAGGGAGACGCCAGAGAGAGGAGATATGGGGATATATGTATATGCATAGCTGATTTACTTTGTTATAAAGCAGAAACTAACACACCATTGTAAAGCAATTATACTCCAATAAAGACGTTAAAAAAATAAAATAAAATAAAGTACACATCCAAATTTGCAATGTCTAAAATAAGCCTCTGTATTATACAGGGGGGTCATCAAAATATCTAACTGGATAAATCATATGACATTTATTAATCTTCAAAAGATAAGTCAAGAATATATATAAAGTCCAAACTACACTTAATAAAATTTACTAATTATTAAAAAAATGTACATTTTGAACATTTGTTTTATCAAAATAAATATATGACTGAATCCCTGAGATGTGAAAACTATTTTATATAGTTAAAAATATTGTTAAATATCTTTTCATATTATACATAATAAAGTGGCCAAATTCAAACTTCATTTTTCCTCAAAATATAGAATTATGTAAACATAATTTTAGAGCATAAGATATATTTTTGTATTTAACTGCATACCTCAACTTATTTTCAAGATATATATTTTTTTATAAATTCAGAGTATAGCTATCTATAGGATACTGTGATACTTACTGAGAGCCAGGATATGATCTTGCATCTGAAACCAATTAATTCAGCGGGCTGCTCTACAAGTGACCTATTCTGTTTCTCCATGTGTGTGTGGTAAGCAGAACTCTAAGATGGTCCTTAAGATTCTTGCCCCTGGTGTACACACCATTCCCAGTTATTCAATTAAACATTAAACAAGGTGTTGCTGTGAATGGATTTTGAAGAGACTGGATTCAGAAACAGATATAGAGATTTTTCTGGGTGGGTCTTGCCTAATCAGGTAAGGCCATTTAAAAGTATGTCTAGAGGCCAGAGAAAGAGGAGTTTGGGAGATCAGAACCTGAAAGCAGATGTCTCCTGCTGGCCATGAAGAAGCAATCTGCCATATGTTTTAGAGAAGGCCACATGCTAGGTAATGGTGGGTGACTTCTAGCAGCTAAGAATGGCATCTGGCTGACAGCAAGCAAGAAAGTGGTGCCTCAGTCCTGAAACTGCAAGAAACTGAATCCTTCCAACAATTATTGAACTCGGGTGAGGACTCTGAGCTTCAGATGATACTGCAGCCCCACCTAACACTTTGGTTTCAGCCTGATGAGACCCTGAGCAGGGGATCCAACTAACAGTACCCAGATTCCTGAACTATTTGAATTGTTTTAAGCTATTAAATTTGCATTAAATTGTCACACAGCAATAGAAAATTAAGGCAGTATATAAGTCTTACATAAAGTAGATACATTTATAAATATTTTTGTTAGTACCTCTTTATTACCAGATGGGAATATATACTTTAAGAAGAATGAGATGAAATGAATGAGTACATTAGAAGCTTAGTTTGTAATTCACAATTTGACTATGAATTATACTACTTTTGAAATACAGATTTTTAAAAAATATATAGACTTGTTAAAAAGGTCACTTTAAACAATATAAACTAACATTTTCCTTTGACTGAAATGTTGTGTTTTTTTCATCACTTGCAAAAATATATATATTTAATACACAATAAACTACCTCATGTTTTCCCTATCTTGTATGTAGTAATTAAAGAAAAATACATGTGATTTTCAGTTAAGTAAGAATTAGGAGTAATACAAAGTAGTTTCTTCACAAAAATAGTTGACTCATTTTATGAGTCTGTCTATATCACTTCTCAAACAGTGAAATAGCTCAACATAGGTTTTTTTCTTTTTGTACTTTAATACAATGATCAGAAAGCTCAGTTTTTTTAGATATAAACAATTAACCAAAAATATATAAATTACACACACACATATATGTACATAAAATATTCTTCCATATATATAGATAGATAGACAGATAACAAACAAACCTATCAAAAGCTCTTAAAGATTATTAGTCATTAGGGAAAAGCAAATTAAAGCCACAGTAAGATACCATTACACCACTATTAATAAAATGGAAACAACTAGAAAAACTGGCAACACATTTACACAGAGCAAATAGAATTCTATTACAGTGTGGTGGGAAATGAAGTGTGGGCATTCTCTTATTCTTCAATTTAGAATAAAAGACTACGTTTTCTACATTATTCTCAATTTAAATTAAAATTTCAATTGCATACAACTGCATTACGAAGTCCATATATAATATTTTAAATGTTGTAAGTTAGAACAAAAATTAAAGTAGAATAAAGCAATATATTAGCATAATTTATAAATATTTTAAAATAATTTTTGGGAAGAAGAAGATACAAATGTAAGGGCATACAGATATTGTTACACAGATACACAGATGTGCATAATGGATAATAATATATATTTACAGAATATTATATGTTTAATATTATAATTCTGATATATGTTAAGTATAAGTATTGTATTTTTATATTGCACGCACAGCTGCATAAATACATTTTTATTTGCTTTCAGTTATTATGAGACATAAATTTTACATCAAGTTATATATTATTATATTATATATATATACTTCCATTTCCTTAGTTTCACTTTAATGGTTATCTTTTACATTTTTCCATGTAAATTTGTTTCTCTAAAAATTACTAGTTAATATTATCATGCATGATGGTAAATGTATATTTGTCAAAATTCTTCTGGTGTAATATGAAGAGTCATTAATATTGATAGCAATTCAATTAAATTCAACTACTAATCATCGTGAGGAACTTAATTAACACTAGATATACCAGAGCAAATAAATTTTTTTTCATTGTGAAAATATATCTATATTTTATTTTCATTTTTATTTTTTATGTAATGGATTACATACCTTGTGCTAAAATAGGACTGTGAAGCCATAAAAGCCTAAGGATATGCAGTCCTCTCCATCAGTGTGGATATGATTCTTTGTGGTTACAAAACTTAAAAATTAAATAGACAATACAGCAACACTAAACCTATCCTAAAACAAGTACTGAAAGATCTTCTCTAAACAGAAAAGAAGCAAGAAGATATAGGAAAGAGGAAATCATATTTGGAAAGTAAATCACTTAAATAAGGCAGTATACAGATCAAAAAGAAAAAAAAAATCTATTTGTGAAAGTGATGATAACCACAAGGAATAGCAAAAGGATAAACATGAAGATATAAAAGACGGCATCAAAATCATAAAGTGTGGGGGAGGAAAGTAGGAAAATGTAGATTCTTTTTTTTTTAGAATGTACTTGAGCATATATGACTATCAGTCTGGAGCAAGCAGCTATAAGAAGGGGTTAACACACTTGAAAAACAGGGTAACCACAAATCAAAAACATACAATAGGTTCACCAAAACCAAAAAGAAGAGAACACAAGCATAAAATAAAAGGAAATCATGAAACGACAAAAAGGAACAAAGAAGAAACATAGAATCAACTAGAAAATAAGGTTTAAAATGGCAATAAATACATATTTATCAATAATTACCTTAAATGTCAATGGACTAAATGTTCCAATCAAAAGACACAGAGTGGCAGACTGGATTAAAAAAAAGAGAGCCTACAATATGCTGCCTACAAGACATGCACTTTAGGGCAAAGGGCAAAGGACACATGTAGATTGAAAGTGAGGGGTTGGAAAAAGATATTTCATGCAAATGAAAATAACAAAAAAGCAGGGGTCGCAATACTCATATCAGACAAAATAGACTTTAAAATAAAGGCCATAAAGAAAGATAAAGAAGGACACTGTATAATGATAAAAGGATCATCCAAAAAAACCAGAATACACATTCTTTTCAAGTGCACATGGAACATTCTCTAGGATTGACTACATACTAGGCACAAAACAAACCTCTACAAATTTAAGAGTATAGAAGTTATTTCAAGCATCTTTTCTGACCACAGTGGCATGAAACTAGAAATTAACCACAAGAAAAGAAATGAGGAAAAACAATTACTTGGAGACTAAACAACATGCTACTAAAAAACCAATGGGTCAACGAGAAAACCAAAAAGGAAATTTAAACATACACTGAGACAAATGACAATGAAAACACAACTATAAAAAAATCTATGGATGCAGCAAAAGCAGTTCTTAGAGGGAAGTTCATAGCGATACAGGCCTTCCTCAAAACCCGAGAAAAATCTCAAATAAACAACCCAACCCACCACCTAAAAGAATTAGAAAAGGAAGAACAAACAAAACCTAAAGTCAGCAGAAGTAAGGAAATAATAAAGAGCAGAGAGAAAATAAATAAAATAGAGATTTTTTAAAAAACAATAGAAAAAATCATTAAAACCAAGAGCTCCTTCTCTGAAAGGGTAAACAAAATTGACCAACCTCTGGGCAGGCTCACCAAGAAGAAAAGAGAGAATTCAAATGAATAAAATAAAAAATGAAAAAGGAGAAATACCAACTGATACTGTAGAAGTACAAAAACTATGAACAATTATATGCCAACAAATTCAACAACCTAGAAGAAATAGATAACTTTCTAGTAACATAGAGCCCACCAAAATTGAATCAAGAAAAAACAGATAATATGAACAGACCAATCACTAGAAGTGAAATAGGATCTGTAATAAAAAAACAAACTCCCTACAAACAAAAGTCCAGGACCAGATGGCTTCACAGGGAAATTCTACCAAACATACAAGTAAGAATATTACTGATCCTTCTCAAACTCTTCCAAATGAATGAAGAGGAGAGAACATGCCCAAAGACATTCTATGAAGCAACCATAACCCTGATACAAAAAACCGGACAAAGATACCACCAAAACGAAAATTATAGGCCAATATCTTTGATGAATATAGATACAAAAATTCTCAACGAAATACTAGCAAACCCAATCCAACAACACATAAAAAAGATCATATACCACGACCAAGCAGGTTTCATCCCAAGATCACAAGGATGGTTCAACATATGGAAATCAACATGACACACCACATCAAAAAAAGGAAAGACAAAAACCACATAATCATCTCAATAGACGCAGAAAAGGCATTTGACAAAATTCAACATCCATTCATGATATATACATATACAATATATCCTATACATATATCATCCTATACATATATCAAGATGATAAAAGCTATTTATGACAAACCCACAGCCAATATAATATTCAACAGTGAAAAGCTGAAAGCCTTCCTGCTAAAATCTAGAACAAGACAAGGATGTACACTCTCACCACTTCTATTCAACATAGTACTGGAAGTCCTAGACAACAATCAGACAAGAAAAAGAAATAAAAGGAATCCATATCTGGAAAAGAAGAACTAAAACTGTCACTGTTTGCAGATGGCATAATGCTATATATAGAAAACCCTAAAGACTCCACACAAAAACTACTAAAACTGATAAATGAATTCAGCAAGGTAGCAGGATACAAGATTAACATACAGAAATAGGTTGCATTTCTTTACAATAACAATGAAATAGCAGAAAGGGAATGTACAAAAATAATACTTTTTAACATCGCACACAAAAAATAAAATATTAGGTATTAGCCTGACCAAGGAGGTGAAAGAGCCATATACTGAGAACTATAAAACTTTAATAAAGGAAATTAAAGATGATTCAAAGAAGTGGAAAGATATCCTACGCTCTTGGATTGGAAGAGTTAATACTGTTAAAATGGTAATACTACACAAAGCAATCTACAGATTTAATGCGATCCCTATCAAATTACCCATGACATTTTTCACAGAACTAGAATAATCCTAAAATTTATATGGAACCATAAAAGACCCAGAATTGCCAACGCAATCCTGAGGAAAAAGAACAAAGCAGGAAGTATAACTCTCCCAGACTTCAGACAATACTACAAAGCTACAGTAATCAAAACAGTGTGGTATTGGCACAAAAACAGACATATGGATCAATGGAACAGAATAGAGATCCCAGAAATAAACCCACACACCCATGGTCAATAAATCTTTGACAAAGGAGGCAAGAATATAAAGTGGGAAAAAGACAGTCTCTTCAGCAAGTGGTGCTGGGAAAGTTGGACAGCTGAATGTATATCAGTGAAGTTAGAACACACACTCATGCCATGCAGAAAAATAAACTGTAAATGGCTTACAGACAAGACACATAAAACTCCTAGAAGAGATCATAGACAAAACATTCTCTGATATAAATTGCACCAATGTTTTCTTAGGTCAGTCCCCCAAGGCAATAGAAATAAAAACAAAAATAAATAAATGGGACCTAATTAAACTTACAAGCTTTTGCACAGCAAAGGGAACCATTAAAAAAAAATGAAAAGACAACCTAGAGAATAGGAGAAAATATTTGCAAACGATGCAACCAACAAGGGCTTAATTTTCAAAACATACAAATAGCTCATACAAGTCAGCAACAAAAAAACAAAAAACCCAATTGAAATATGGACAGAAGACATAAATAGATATTACTCCAAAGAAGACATCAGATGGCCAAAAAAGCACATGAAAAGATGCTTGGCATTGCTAATTATTAGACAAATGCAAATCAAAACTACAAGGAGGTACCACCTCACACTGGTCAGAATGGCCATCATTAAAAAGTGTACAAATAACAAATGCTATAGAGGGTGTGGAGAAAAGGGAACCCTCCCACACTGTTGGTGAGAATATAAATTGGTGCAGCCACTGTGGAAAACAGTATAGAGTTTCCTCAGAAAACTAAAAATAGCATTACCATATGACCCAGCAATACCACTCCTGGACATGTATCCAAACATAACTATAATTCAAAAAGATATATGTAACCCTATGTTCATAGCAGCACTATTCACAATAGCCAAGACATGGAAACAACCTAATGTCCATGGATGGATGGATAAAGAAGATAAGGTACATATATACAATGGAATAGTACTCAGCCATATAAAATAATGAAATAAGGCCATTTGCAGCAACATGGATGCAACTGGAGATTATCATACTAAGTGAAGTAAGCCAGAAAGAGAAAGACAAATACCATTTGATATCACTTACATGTGGAATCCAAAATATGGCACAAATGAACCTATCTATGAAACAGAAACAGACTCACAGACATAGAGAACAGACTTGTGGTTGCCAAGGGGGAGGAGTGTGGGGGAGGCATGGTCTGGGATTATGGGGTTAGTAGATGCAAACTATTAGATATAGAATGCATAAACAACAAGGTCCTACTGTATAGCACAAGGAACTATATTAAATATCCTAGGATAAACCAAAATGAAAAAGAATATATATATGTGTATAACTGAGCCACTTTGCTGTATGGCAGAAATTAACACAACATTGTAAATCAACCACACTTCAACAAAAAGTAAATTTAAAAAAATTAAATAGACTATCTGCCCTTCTACATCAAACACACACACACACACACACCCCACAATTATGGTTGTGGAGCATAATAATCTGAACAAAAGTTCCCATTAAGAGAGAAAAATGGGAAACACACGAGTCAATAGTCCATGGTGATGGTGCACTACTGCAGGATAAACATTGAGAAGTCCATCTAGAATGTCTCAGTAGGGGAAATTCCTTGATTTGAACTGAATTGTTTCTACTAGGAGGCACTTGGTTGTCTACCGTTTTTGGTGTCAAAACATTGTTTTCTAGCACACAATTCATTTTCTTCATAGCTGCTTATGAAATGTTGGGGTGTGTAGCTTCTAGAGTATTATATGCGCTTCACAGTGTACTTTCCACTGCTGCAAGCTCAGACCACAAGGATTATATTACAATCCAGTCTTTCTTTTTTTTAATTTTTATTGGACTACAGTTGATTTTAAATGTTACTTTCTGCTGTACAGCAAAGTGAATCAGTTATACATATAAATATATTCACTCTTTTTTAGATTCTTAGGTCATTCATAGGTCATTACAGAGTATTATGCCATATAGTAGGTCCTTATTAGTTACCTATTTTATATATAGTGGTGTGTATATGTCAATCCCAATCTCCCGATTTATCCTTCCCCGTCCCTTTCCCCCCTTGGTAACCATAAGTTTGTTTTCTACATCTGTGACTCTATTTCTGTTTTGTAAATAAGTTCATTTGTAGCATTTTTTTTAGATTTCACATAGAAGCAATATCATATGACCATCCAGTCTTTCTTAATCCAAGCTCAAACTTCCTTCACAAATACAAATCCCTCAAACTATTAGACAGCTTTTGACCTATTTTCTCTCATTTGGTTTCATGAGTCACTAACTATACTCAAAGTTCTTTACTAGACATAAGTTTCATAAGTCCTTAATTTTTTGTTTCCTGCATCCATACAATATTCTGTCCTTCAAATTAATGTCAGCCATACAGCAGGCAACTGAAACAGAGAAGTCTTAATGGTTTTGTTGCATAAAGCACTTTACAGTCTAATTTCTTATTGTTTGGCATCTGAAACCAGTTCTAATTCTGCAATGCCCCTTTCATTTCTGATTGTAAACTGGAATTCTACTACTGCCACCCCCAGGTCATCTCTTTCTTATACTACAAATCAATATACTGGATCTTCCCAAACAATTCCCTGAAGCTATAGGTTCAGTAGGAACCTGGTCACGTCTCACTTGCTGCATGTGATAATATTGCCAAATGTTTATCAGTGATAACATTGATTTCTATCTTTCCAACATCCATTGTCTATATTCTCATCACCAATCTACAAAGCCACTGATGAACGTTTTAAATTCTCCTGTCAACAGCCCATTTCAAGGTACACATTTTTACATGGTTTAGCGTGTCTAATTGCTAAACAAGAAAGTATCAAGATGTTTACAGGCTCCCCTCAACATGATGAGAATTCTTTCTTTCTCTTGCAGCAATACTGGGCAGGTGAAGAGGTTGGGGGAACAGGCTTCTTATACTTCATCATTCAGGGATACAAGCTAACCAAGCCTCTGCCACTATCATCAACATGTGGCCTTCAGTCTTCCCTAGAATCATCTGCAGTCCAGCCAGCCAGAAGGAGAAATAACATAGTAGAGCATGTGTGGGACTTGTTATGAGCTGGCCTGGAAAGAATTCACATTATTTCAGTGTCCATGCCCCACTGGCTAGAACTCATGGCTATAGTTGACTATAACAATATCTAATTCTGGGTACTACTACATATCCACTTTGAGACACGCTTTTTCTGTCATGAAAATAAATTGATTGAAGGCCCAGATTACATGCAAGTTGCTGAGTCAGAAACCTCTTCGAATTTCAAGTTATTATTAACTAATCATGTTTTTGATGTTGAAATTTACATTTGAGTAAAATTAAGGCATCTTTTGAAAAATCCTATTTGCAACATTTATATGTATTTCATCTTTTTCAGAAATATAGCCATTGATTTTTGCATAAAAATATAATGAAAGAGAGTACTATGTATTTCTTATTTTTATAGCCTTTCTCTGCAAAACACATAAATTCCAAGACAATAAAGTAAACCAAAATATTGGCACATGTTAAAAGTATTATTATTTTTTTTGGAGAGAGCATTTTTGCCTTTCAATGTATTCTCAAAAGTGTTCAAGAAACCAAAATAGCTAAATAACACTGATCCATATGTTTGACAGGATTTGGTTTTTAACTAAACTTTATTTGCAAGAAAAGATTTACTTAAGCATAACTGCATCCTTTTCTATATACGTAAAGTAGTTGGAATGACTTTAACATTGTATATATTTGACTTCCATGAAGTTTGGGTGCCTCATCTTCCTAGAGCATACTCTATACTCAAGGATAGCACAAATATCAACTCAGGTAAGTTTTCTTGATCTTACTTCTACTTTATTCTGCATCTTTCTGTCTCTTCTATTATCATTTTGCAGTTTCTCAGGGTTCAGCAATTACAATATGTTTTGACCCTTAATAACCCCTTTAAAAAAAATCTCTTCCACTCTTACAGTCATTTTCCTGTATTCTTTCTTACAGGTGATGTTTTCTTTTATGTGTTGGGGCACATTCTTTTTTCTGCTCTGCAATTTTCTTTCTCCTGCAGTCTTGTCATTTCCTCTAAGGTTTCTTACTGAATTCCCTCTATACCGTGTGCTCTTCCTAGGCTGCTGTCTAATTCCCAGATACTACTTCTGCTCCTTCATTGCACTCCTGCTGTGCCCTCACTTTCTTGAGCTGCCCTAGTTCTCCTCGTAATATTTTTAGGATCGTCACTGAATGGTGCACCCTGATATTTGACCTGGCATTGGAACGCTTCTCCTAATACTTGTAAAGTGTATCTCAGAATCTATGCCTTTGAGGAGAAAAATGATTTTCCTAGCAAACAAATGGAATGTGGAACCAAAGGTAAAAATATCTCCTTTAATCAACTGTAATTTCTGACTTCCTAAATTAAAACCAATATTGTGCTTAATATACTTAAACATCACTGAAAGCATGTTCCCTGGAGGTAGCAAGATAAAATTAGAAGAGAGGTCTGGGTTTTCATTAACTTATACTTCCCATCCATTGTGTATGGGTGCCACTGCCACAATGGCCCACATGGCCCTTCCACCTGAGAGTCCACTCCTCCCTCCAGGCTCCCATAAAAAGTAACTTGATATGTGAGACTTTCTCTAGGTCAGTGAGTAGAAGCCTTGATCATTTTTTGACCTGCACAATTCATATAAAACCTGTATCATCCTCTGTGATATTTAACACATAAATATGTTATTGTTTTTGATGATTGTTTTCCCTTAGGTTATGAACAAATGAAGGAAAGAAACAAAACTTATTCAACTTAGTATGTGAAACACAAAGGCAGGGTAAATGTTGACTGTGAATCCTAACTTACTTTAAAAGTATGTATAGCTGATTCACTTTGTTGTACAGCAGAAACTAACAGACCATTGTAAAGCAATTATACTCCAATAAAGATGTTAAAAAAAAAATTACATTCTATGGGAGGAAAACAGTCAATAAACACATATACAAATTAAAAAAAAAAAAAGCAGTACAAAAGAGAAAGATGCATCCAATATGACAAAACTAAATTGTCACTGTGTGTATACTTTTCATTTACTTTTTATTTTACTTATTTTATTGCTTGGTTTATGGCATGTAAATAAAATGCCTTAAGTCACATTTCCTTTGATTTTTCCATGAATGACTTCCCAGGTGACACCAAACAAAGATTTATTTATTTCACTGACATCAAATGGCTGGATAAATAAAGTACTCCATTATTAAAAAACTCAATACTAGTTTAAAAATAATACAATTTTCAATTATTCTTATATAATTCTCTTATTTTTCTCATTTTATATTGTCATTACTATTACCAAAATAAAGGTATATATTTCTGAGATTATGCTGTTAAAACTGATGAGAATTTTATATATGTTCATATTTACTTAATTTGAAAGCTATTAAATCATGTACCTATTTATTGATTACTAGGACAAACATCATAAACTTCTGTAATTTTTAAACTGAGAATTCAAGGAATAATATGATAAACAATTATTAAGTTGAGTGATAATGTTTGTAGATATTACTGTTCACATATTCTATGAATATTGATTATCATAAAGAATTTAGCAAGTGAGCACTGGTTAAATGGACTATTAAAGGTGTGGTGTATAATTCAAATATATTCTTATAGATGTATAACTATAGTAATAATTAATTTAAAGTTAAAAATCTTTATGCTAATAATAATAACAATATGTTATTTTTCCACAATGTTTTCCAATCAACAAGTAATTCTTTTTTACAGCACTGTGATATAATTATGTTAAGGCAATGTAATTTAAGGTCATTTTTCAGAAACACTGATTTTATATTTTGTCATGTAAATAGTTTTGCATAGTAATTTTATAATCATTTTTAGAATTTGCCATCAGAAATGCTTCAGTAATCAAAAATACTTTACAGTGTAAATGTACAAAGAGGTCATAATATTTTTGACATGATATCAAAAAAGTAGTTGGTAGTAAATTTTTATAACTCTTATTAGGTCTATAATATATATTTAATGATTATAAAGCTATTTAGCTGTTTAATCTTAATAGTATATTTATGTTCATTATCACTTTCCATATATATTCAAAAACCCAAAATTCCTTTTTTTCTTTTTATATAAGCAATATGTTTTCATTATAGACAATTCCAAAATATAAGCATACAGGGAAAAATAATTCATGTTATTGCCAATCTTTAATAATCACTATTAATATCGTGGTAGGTTGAATCATGTTATCCAAAAGATACGTCCAAATCTAAACCCCTGGAACCTCATAATGTTACCTCATTTGGAATAAGGGTCTTTGAAGATGTAATTAAAATAAGAATCTCGAGATTAAATCATGCTGGAGGAAGGTGACCACTAAATCTGATGAACAGTATCCTTATGAGAAGCAGACTAGGACAAAGACATGGACACACACAGAAAAGAAGGCCATGTGAAGATGGTGGCAGAGATAGGAACTATGCTGACACAAACCAAGGAACACCAGGACCACCAGAAGCTGAAGAGGCAAGGAAAGATTCTCCCATAGAGCCTTCAGAGGAAATGTGGCCTTGCCAACACTTTGCTTTCGAACTTCTGGTCTCCAGAACTGTAAGACAATTTCTTTTGTTTTAAACAACCCAGTTTGTACCATATGCCATGGCAGCATTGGAGTACCAGTAGGTTCAGTATTTTAGAATATCACATATTTGAATAACAGTGTATCTTTTAAAATTTGTAGTGCTAGGACCTCATGGGGCCCTCTGAATTTGAAACATCATTTCAATTCTAGGTACTTCCTTGTGTATGCCTTTGTTAAATAATTTCCTCCAATTTCCCTTTCCTTTTTCTTTATTTAATTGATTTTAAAATATTTTATTGGACCTACAGTTTTTTTCAGATTTAAACATCTGATATGAGGATGTGTCTTATAATCAATATTCTGTGATAATTCACTTGCCAACATATTTAATATATTCTTAACAGTGAATTTTCCAATGGAGTCTTAAATGTATTATGACATTTAGATTAGCAACCTCTAGATTTATCTAGTTTTTTTTTAAAAAAAATACGTTTTCTTTTCTTTTCTATACCTTTGTTCTTACTCTCTGAAGAATTCAAGTTTCTTCTAAGTTTTCTATTTCTGTGTAAAAATTTACCTATGTTTATTTTGTTTTCTTGAATTCTGAATGTATTTTATCTGTTCTTTTAATGGTGGTCTGCTCTTGTAATGGATGATATATTTTCTCCGTTGCTTCTGTTTATTTTAAAATTTTTGTTTATTTTGTAATCTCACAGAAGTTGGAGAAAGTACATTAAGACCTTACCTACCTTAAGTTTGAAACCTTAACCTTGGCTCTAGATTGATGTTAATCTCAAATGGAATTTCTGTGTACACTGCTGAAACTTACAACAAGAAGACTCTCAAGGAGAGGGAGGTGAAGAGCTGGTTTCCATTTGTCTGATTAAATTTCCCCCAGAGAATCCTTTTTCCTCCCACCTAGAGGGGACACAGGTTCGGGCCCTGGTCTGGGAAGATCCCACATGCCGCGGAGCGGCTGGGCCCGTGAGCCACAACTACTGAGCCTGCGCGTCTGGAGCCTGTGCTCTGCAATGGGAGAGGCCGCGACAGTGAGAGGCCCGCGCACCGCGATGAAGAGTGGCCCCCGCTCGCCACAACTAGAGAAAGCCCTCGCACAGAAACGAAGATCCAACACAGCCATAAATACATAAATAAAAATTTTTAAAAAGCTATTTGCTAGTATTCTGGCAACTGAACCAGCAAGGTAAGTGTCAGCTAGCTTTCACTACTTATTATGTTATTTATTGCTAAATATTCCTATTTTCAGCAAAATCTCTCATTCTTGCCTTCAGATGTGATCGGTAGCCCTAAGTCCAATGATATTGTCTCTCTGCCCTTCTAATTAATAAACCTCTAATCATCTAAGTGAAACTGTATTAGGAAAGAATGTGTATCTATTGGGGTGTAATAATTTCTTATTCAATGAATTACTTTGTTTTCAAGATTTCCCTACCAGACGTCTGAATTAAAAGATACATTGTACCTCAAATTGTGAAGCCTTTCTGGTACATTTCAGCAGGCTTGCTTCTTTTTAGTGTTCCTCCTTCCTTTCAGTTTCCTATAGCCACTCTATAATTCATCATTTGCTTACCTACTTTCTTCTACAATCATGAGTGTTTGCTTATGTGCTGTACTTAATATTTCAAACTTTATTTTGGATGAGCCACAAAATTATTTTTAATCAGGTTGTATAATGATTTTTTTTTTCTATTCTGAACAAAAATAATCTTATTGCAGTGTGAAGCATGTATTACTGTAAGGGAAAAATATGTAGACATGAAATGAACATAAATCACTTTTTATACATAGAAGGCCACCTTCCTTACCATTCCATCATCAAATACATCATTGTTTTCCTTAATACCAAAAAAAGTGGTTAAATTACCCCTTGGGGGAAGTTTTTGCCACTCAAACAAATGTGTGTGTGTGTGTGTGTGTGTGTGTGTGTGTGTGTGTGTGTGTTTGGGCCAATGAGACTAGTAGAGGTAGTAGTATTAAATTAGAAAGTCTTTTGAAAACATTAACAAAATGGTTTCTGTTCTGGATAATTTAAAATGTTTAAAGTAAAAACAGATACAATGTTAAAACATTGGTCATATTTTATTTTATTTATATTTTTACTAAAAACTCCAGTCTAAGGAGTCTGGAATAAAAATTATTAAGGAGCGTATTTTCAAATAGTTAGTTGGCTCTTATTTAATTTGTAATTTTTTTTTTTTACCATTACAACACATACACTTTAAAATAACAAACTGATATTTAAAATTTATATTTTTAATGTCACATGTTTTCCAAAATTTTTTATGGACAAATGAAGTCTATAGCTGTAATGCTCTGTATTATAATATTCTGTAATAATACTTTATAAAAAACTAAAGAAATAATGTATGTATAATGTAAAAAAGATGTTAATAATAGGGAACAGAATTTCAGAGCACCTTTGGTATGACTGTGAAATCATTCTTCTGTGCAATAAAATATCAGGTCAGGAGCAATTTAACAAAATGTTTGAGAATAAAATTTTTATTAATAATGAAAAATGGGGGAAAAAGACATTACCTTAAAAATATGTTAATTATTTCTGGGATTCCAACCAACTGCTTTTTTGTTTGTTTGTTTTTTATTTTTTTAGGGGGAGGAGAGTACTTGTTTAAGTGATATATGGCCTTATTCCATTGTCTATGAAAAGAAGAAATAAAAGTCCCTTATCTGAGTATCAAATGGTAGTAAGGATTCTTTAAAATGAAAAGGTTTCATATATATATGATACCTTTATATATAAAATATATATACATATATTTATTAAAATATACATTTCAGCAATATGCAGTGCACTATATATATATATATATATATATATATATATATGGTGAGACAGTGACAAAGAGACACAGAGAGACAGAGAGAGAGGCTATAGTATTATGCATTTTAATCATTCCTTTGGTTTTCATGATCATTATTCCTATTGTTTTTAAGTGTATTGGATTTGGAGTAATCTGTGTTTGAATCTCATGTTCATAAATTACTAACTATATGAGTAACTTGATTAACTTTCTTTGCACTTCAGTATCTGTTTACAGAACAAATATAATAATTACACCTGCTCATGGTTTGTTGTGAGAAATAAAAAGATGAATATTTAAAGCACTTAGAATAGTGTCTGTCACAACATATACTCCATAAATCATAGCTATTAATAAATTCTAAACTTTTGGCTGTTGATTATAATTTAAACACAATAGGATTTACTTGTAGAAAACTGCATTCCATCGTTGACATTCTAACCAGCTTTGAACCTTCCTGAATTGCCTTGCCAGTTCACCTAATATTCCTTAGCCAGGTTATAAGGCTATAAAATCTACTATAAATAAGTGTTTATATTCCACAGGTTTCAAAGGCTTTGAGAAAGCTAAGTTTGGTTTTTGTGTTAGTACAAGAGTACAATGAGGAGATTAAATTAAATCTTAAAAAATAATATTAGTATTTAAACAAAAACTAATAATGGAGAGTAAAGTATGTAACAATAATATGCTGGTTGTCTTTGTTTTGTTCAATGTGTAATAAAGTTTGAGAAAGGATTACAATTATATTTAAAGTAACTTATAAAGGACAGTAAACAGTGAAACTATGCCTGACTACTTTTGATTACATTTTTTTCTTTTAAACAATCTTCTCAATCTACCCTTTACAAAGTAAATTTTATTCTTGAGTAAGACATGAATAAGAATGTTCTTCACCATTGGATAGTGTACTTATGGCAGCTGGTGCACAGTCATGGAAAGAGAGAAAAGATGGGATGAATTTGCCTAGAGAGGAGGGAAAGATGTATATAAAGCGTTTATTCTGTGCCAAAATCTGCAGTCAGTGCTCGACATGTGTTGTCTACTTTTTGACCATTTTATGGGTAAAACTTCATATATTTCACACATATTAAATAATATGAAATAATTCACAGATATTTTGTCATGTTTACATAAGGGCCATGATAATTCCCTCTCTACTTGTCCAATTTTAGAATACGTGTTGCTAAAAAAAACAGCTGGGCAATTTTTGTATGTTTTTATAATGTAACATTACATCAATAAATGTTTGATACCCTTAAATAATATTCAAAATATGATTATTAATGACTGTTTGGAATTCTCGTGTATTTACCCTTTTCTTTGCCAATTTTTTTCTCTAGTTTGTTGTGAATAGTTTCTTAATACCTTATAAACTAAATCTTCAATCTACTAATTTTCTTTTTTGTTGAAGGAATATGGAAAGCAGCTAAAGTAAGAAACAGATGATAGGGTAAATCTCATGGTGAGACAATCTATCAACATTTCAAAAGAAATATAGACCCTAGTTATTCTAAAAAGGACTGTGTATCATTTCCTCATGTCCTTCTATTAAGGAAAAAATATCTATAAAATATAAAAAGTAAGGTTCTGACTATTTTCTTAGCTTTTCTGGCTAAAGCCTCAACAATGATGATAATACATGAAAGTTACCCTCCATTTCTAAAGCTAAATATACCCACAGTAATTACTCTGAGTTCTTCAAACTAGGCAACTGACCATACCCCACTTCCTTCTAGGTTACATGATATAACACTAGAGAATTGGTAGTATAGTCTCAAGTTCTAGCCAAAGCTTTGGCTTGCTTTATTTTTAGAGATAAAGGTTTGGGTGTTGTCAGCATGTGCTCTATTTAAGTCCAAGGGATTAGGTGAAATCACTTC
Organism: Balaenoptera acutorostrata; assembly: GCF_949987535.1. NCBI lineage: Eukaryota > Metazoa > Chordata > Mammalia > Artiodactyla > Balaenopteridae > Balaenoptera > Balaenoptera acutorostrata. Next base: position 188,424,394 of record NC_080064.1, read on the forward strand.
ATAGCCCTGTTGAGATAGAGAAAGAGCCTGGGACTGAGAAAGTATTCTTGGGACTGTAACACACAGGGGTGTGAAAATGAAATCAGAAGAGGCAGTCAGTGAAGTGGGAGGGAAAGTAGGAGAGTGAGCTGTCACAGAAGCCAAAGGAAGAGTCTTTCAAGATAGTGGCCAATATCTTTGAATGCTACTCACTGGCCAAATAAGATAAAACACAAAAGTAACCACCTGATTTAACAACATTAAAATCACTGATGTTCTTGATATATTATTTAGTTATTATCTTAATGATATTAATTAAAATAAGTGCTTCAGCATGGTGGATATGGTCTTCATTTGTTGCCATTGAGTTGACAGATAGCAATGAAAGGGTGGCCTTCAAACCTGCTCAGCTTTTAATGATGCAATTCTGGCTGTATTGTCTTTTACTGTGTCTCATAAAAGTTATTAATATTATTAAAATATCTAGAGAAATACAACCAAGACCTGCTCCTAAAAGCCTTCATCTGGTTGCTTAACAGACTTCCTTGTTTTTATTGGAGGCAGGTGGGGTGGAATCTGGCTGTGTGACATAATTGCTATAGGGGACAAGCTTGGAAGTATTTCCAGAAGCATTCTAAATTCCCATTGAATCCTCTCTTTCATCCTTTCTTTTCCTTTCCCTTCTGTTTTTTTGTTTCCTTCCATTAGCTTGCTTTCTTTTCTCTTCTATTCCTCTCCCGTTTTCCCTTTGCCTCCTGCCTTCTTTGCTCTCTCCTATCCTGCTTTTCTCTCATTACCTCCATACACTTTGCAATCCCCTTTGTTAAACAGAATTAAATGTTAAAGAGTCCCTCCTTCCCTTAAGCCTTCAATGCTCCTGTGTTCTTCCTGTTATCGGCTTCTTCTGTCCTTCCCACAGATTGTCTAAGCATAGGCAGTAATGAATATGACCTAAAGTGCCCCGGAAGATTGTCCGGGAGATATTTTATTTCCATGGAATAAAGGAAAATATTCTTCTTCCTCCTCCCACTAACCCTCTGCATAAATTCATGGGGGACTTCCATAATCAGAAGCGTAAAGGCACAGTGTGCAGCTGAGCCAGGAGACTCAGTGACTACTACACAGCAAAAGCAAGAACACTGCCATTTCTCTTAGGGACCATCAGGCTCCTCCCTGCTATGCCTGCAGCTGAGTATCTGCACACACACATATATATATCAATATATTTTCCTTCCAGGAAATGAGAGTTGAAGGAATAAGAAAAAATGAAAATAATTCCTATTTTGTAATACATGATGATTAGTAAATCTGAAGGAGTTCTCAATATTATATTTAATAAAATCTTTCCTAGCCTCCATGTGTTGTACACCGTTCAAGCTTTGGTCTAAAATACATTTCAGCACTACTCAAATAGGGCAGAAAAGAGCAGGTCTGGAAATGGAAAGTAAATGAGTTGTATTTATCCTTGTGCTAACCTAGGATTCAATTTGACTTTCTATTTATTTATAGTATAATTACCAAAATGTAAGTTTTTGTAAGTAGCAGATCTACCTGTAGGCTATTCTACGACATTAGAATTTTTGTCTTTCACCTGAGATTTAATAAGTTGATTTCCCATATGCACAGGGAAGTATATTCTAATGCAATTTCTTGCATCTCTGAATTCCTGAACCTCAGCTGATAAATTATGCCAACAAAAAAGTCTATAATGAAAACTATAGTGGCTTATTCCTTCTTGATGCCAGCATTTGAGTCACAGATAGAACTAACTGTATCTCCCAACACATGTAATTCTAAGAACAAGAGTTAGACTAAAAAAGTTGAACAAGATTCTGGAGCACTCTAGCTGTCAAATTTTAGAATTATGTCTTTTAGAGGTAAGAAACAGGATAATCGCTGTTAAACTCAAGGACCTGACAGATATAATTCTATATCAATAGCCCTATAACTTTATGCTATAACTCTAGCAAAGATGGAACAGGCCAGGAAACAGCTAGTTCTTTTTTTAAAAATAAATGGACATAATAAATTTCATATAGGAATTTCTTTCTAGGAATGTGAATATACTTTTTAGATAGGATAAATTTTTTTCATATTTTGAAAATTTTCCTAGATGTAAGTACATTTTTTTAATCTGCACTTTTTTATATCAATATAACCATCCAAATATATGATTCATCTTTCATGTTTTAAGAACTTGCTATGAAACAATCTAATGAGTGTGAGATACTAATTATAAGAAAGATGCTAATAGTTCACATGATGGCATTTATATTCAATTTTTTATCATATTTTAGAGACAATGCAAAGAGGAGTCAATGGAGAAAATCAATTAATGTAGAAATCCTTTTTGATCCCCCAATCTTTCTGAACATATAAATACAAGTAAAATAATGTACATTTATTCATTCATTCAACAGCTGCTCTTGAGTACATTCTATACGTGACTCACTTTTCAAGGACCATGTATAAGATTTAACTCAACAGTAAAAGCAGCTGTTCTCAAGAACTTACCTTCTAGTTAGAGGAACTGAAAAAGTAAGCACAATACTGCAGGTGAACACAAGTTCTAAAAAGGAAAATGAAGTGATAAGATGACAAAAATGGATGGTGGGGAAACACGGAGTGTTGCTGAGGATGAGGAGCAACAGAATCCTCTCTCACTGCGGGTGGAAGTGAAAACTGCTTAATCTGCTCAGCATTACTTACTGCACCTGAGCACGTGCAGACCCTGTGACCCAGAAATTCCACTCCTACGTGTTTTCCAACAGAAATGTGTTCATATATTTACCAAAAGTTATACAGTAAAATGCTCATAGCAGCACTGCATGTACTGGGCCTGTAAAAGGAAAAATCAAATGCAGTCAATAGTATAATAGATAAACTGCAGTTATTCACGCCATTGAATATTATACAGTGAGAAGACTAAACGATCAACAATTGCATGACCAAAGGAGAACATAATGGAAGATTCTATTTATGTAAGTACTAACACAGATTGTACTAATCTATGTTGTTGAATGACAGGACAGTATAAATCTGAAGGTGGTGAATACATGAAGGAGAGCACCATGAGTGGTGGAATGTTGGAATGCTGATAATATTTGGTTTATTAATTTGGATGCTGGTTTCCTGATTGGGGTGATTTATGGCTCAGACGATGACACTGTCTAAAGCTAATATTCTGTTTTCTTCCATGGTATAACTGTCAATACTTTCCTTTCTCTAGTAGTATAGTAGTAGGCTATGAAATGTCCCTTTTTTAAATAAAATTTTAGGAGGCGATTTAGTCTCATAAATTCTCACAACAGGGAGTATATAGAAAGTGATATTTAACAGCAATATGCAACTGAGATTCAATGAGATTACACCCTCAAAACATGAGTTGGTAACATGAATAACAAAAAATAGCCTTGTTGTTACTAAATACTAGCCTATGAATTTGTAAAATCTGCTGAATTATGAAGGAGTATCCACTTATTATTGGCATTAGTGACCCTCAACAACATTTTAAGTTAAATCTAACATCAATTTATATTTGAGAAGTAAATCCTTTCTAGGTATACAAATTCAAAAGTAGAGCAATCCATCTACTGTATTTGGACTAAGATCAAAACTATCTATCAAAAGCTATTAGAAGATGCATCTTTGAATCTCACCAACCAAAATTATTCCTGACATTTCCCTTGGTTTGACATTATAAACCTATTGCTACACGGGTTTTTATTTTCACATTTTTCTTTTATTTTGTGTTTAAGAAATGTATATGCCAAAATGAGTTCCTGGTTTGATTTTTTTAAAAGTTCTGCTTTTCAAGATTAAATAATTCTTGCAACTAAAAATATTTGATATTTTGAATTCTAAGCAAAATAAAATAAAATTAAGAGTATCTGAAGACTGGAGAAAATACAACAAAAATTAAAATAGATTATGTTTCTGAAAAATTAACTGAATTCATGCCAGTCCTTACGAAGGCAGATTTAAAGCCATTTGCATATAATATTGAGATCACATTATACTTGAAGGGAATTTCTACAAGTAGGAAAAAAAAATCTAAAATAATCTTGAATATGCCTATTGTGATATTTTGATAGTCAATACTAATAGGTTTTTTAAGATTTCTGAATATATGGAAAATATTACTCTCATAAGTATTTAAGTAATGCTTTGTTATCATAAAATGTCACAACCAAAACTTTTGTATGAAAGGTATGCCATAAATTTTGTATTCTAATAGTCCTTGGCCTGTGTACTGAGTAGAGTAATTAAGAGAGTATCGGGTTGTATTGCTATTAACTATACACATATCTAACCCCTGACTAAGCTATGAACACTGTGACAGTCCTACATTTAATTCAGTCCGTACTTCTATGACCTACAACACTTTATACTAATAGGTAATTGATAAATATTTGGCAAATAAATACCAAATAAATGTATGGCTTTATGAATGAGTAAACACAATACATGCATGTACAATAGAATGATTCTGAATGAAAAGACTTGTATCAAGATAACTGGCCCTATATGACTTTGAAAATAGTGGGATCTTGCATGATATCACAATAAATTTTGTCCTGCTCATCCTCCCATCACTGTCCTAAGAAAACCACAGACCACAGAATCAGACACTCCTCCCATTATATCATAAACCAAAATAATTTTCAGCTAGATTAAATATTTAAAGGTGCAAAATTATACCACACAGAATATAATATAGATAAATCATTACCTGATTTAGAACTGAGAGAGAAAAAATTCTAATAATGGATAGCAAGTAGTTTCACAGAAATAGATTGATTACCTTAATTATATTTAAGTGAAAGGAACCTTACACTTCTCCACACTGTCAAATTTTATAAATGAATTAGGGAAATATGACTAGGAACATATATTACAGAGTAACTGTTACTATCCTTATGGAATACTATTACAAATTAATACATGAAAAACTTGCCATTAACAGAAGGATTGGTAAGGGACATGCATCAGTAGGATGAAAAACTGTATAATAATATCAAAATTCTCTAAAATTGAAAAGGCAGCACACCTATGTGCATGTTTCTGTCTGTATGTCTTTCTCCCATGTGCCTATAGTAAGCATACGTGTTAATTACAACTTTCAGTTATATTGTGTCTTCAGTTGACTATTTTCAAAAATTTGATACCTTTGGAATACAGTGAAACAGAGTAATTCATTTTTACCGTAAATGTTTGGCTAACTGTAGTGGGAAACCTGATGAGAACTGTTAAAAGAAGACCGTTCTGAGAAAGAGGATTAGTGGAAAGGTCTGGAGAATAGAAGTCATGTCCTGTGAGAAACCTGAAAAGACTTTTTAGGACTATTCTAGGATAAATATTAGGTTTCTTTGTCTCAGGCGTGTTTTTGCAATGGGGTTGATACCAACCACAAGCAAGTGAAAATTCGTCTGGGGATGGTGGAAAAATCTTAGACATTGCAGTGGTTTGTGGTCCTCCAAGGGGCCACAGCACATAAACAGCATAAACAGCATTCACGAGCAGGGCTGGGGGGTATGATAAGAAAAAAGTATCTTAAAAGGCTGCTTCTTGGAGTGATCATGAAAAAAAAGGTTGAGAAACCCTACATCAGAAAATGGTGGGTATCTCTGAAAAAAAGATAAAATCAAATTAAAATTTACCTTCTTACTACCTTAAAAACTTTATTCTATTTTGCACACTACAATTTACAGCACTAAAATTAAATAAATTCTAAAAATAATAAAATGTTACATAGAATAATCAAAGAAATAATTAAAAGTTTAAGATAAATTATATAATATATATAAACAGTAATATTTAATCATTTACACAGATAAATATATGTATACATGCAAAATTACCAGAGAAATCATCAACTAAGTGAATCTGCAAAATCTACTGCATAAAATTATGTAACACAAATGACTAAATTTTACTGCTGTACAAAGAGTAAAATTGCTCTTATGACAAGATGGCATTGGAACTTCTTTCCGTTCTTAATGTTTTGGAAATCATCAACTTTACTCAGTGTAAAGCAACAGATAAAACAATATTCAGTGTAAAGAAACAAATATAGTAAGAGAAAAGAATTCCCATCAGCTTTTTAATCTGAGAAAAGGGACCTATTGCCTTAGCATATCACACAGAACTACATTTCCAGATGGAAAGGTAAAATGGTCTATTTACTTGTGTGTTTGAAGGTAACATTGTCAAAAAGGAAACACATGTAGGTTTGACAGTTTTGTGATTTCCCTACGAGACTAGAAAATCCATTTAGATGGATTGTTACACAGCATCTGGTATATCAAAAGCATTCTGTAGAAGAAGATTGTAGCTATGAATATGATTACATACATCTAGTAACTGAAGGCCAGTGATTATCGTGAGTACTGCAGACATAGCAGTTAGGCATCTGTACTGTAAAATAAGAAAATCCAATTTCTAGTATCATTTAGTGAAACAAATTATAATAAAGCAAAGTTTAAAAAAGTAAAACAAGGCACAAAACTCAAAATTGTAGAAAATATTATAGCACCTATATCTGAGCATAAGAAATGTGTGACAGGTGATAAATCCAACACATTATAAAAAGTAACAAGAATTAGAAAAAAAATAGGTGATATTCAAGTGACAAATATTACAAAGTGAATAGTGTGAACAATGCTTCTGTATTTTTCTTTGCTGCACCATCAGAAATATAGTAATTTCCCTGTCCTTTAATATTCCTGGAATAATTTTTAAAAATCAGATTAAGCATACAGTCCATGGTTATGTCTTTGCAATAACTCACTATTAATGCTTCTTAAACCAATGTGGTCATCAATAAATATTAAGTACTACAGTGTAGGTAGTATTCATAAAACATAATTTCATATATAGGGTTGACATTCAAGTAGATTTACTTACTTTAAAATAGAACACTTTGGTTATGATATTGGCCTGGGAAGAATTTCCTGAGACTTTTTTTTTTTTTTTTTCTATTCAATACTTGCATTGTTGTACCACCAGTAAATAGGATGGGCTACTGGTGGAAATGTGGAAGAATCTAAGGACATCTGAGGCTGCGAGTTTTACAAAGGAGAGATCTCACAGAGAGATTTGTTTGTTTTAATGATGTTGGGGAGAATCCATTTGGAGAGAAAAAGGTTGTCTTGCTGGAAGAAGCCAGGAGAAGACCTCTTACTCTACGGCTGCCTGAATGCACAAGTTGCTCTCTTTAGTACCCTAAGGAGAACGGTTTCCCTGTCTCTAACTGCATGACCACAAGTTCCTCCTAAGAAAGTGACAACCACAACAAATTCCCTACAGAATGGGTGAAGGCCATTCTGACTGGTAGGAGAGGGCTTTCTCCATCCCTGTCCACCACTTATTAAAAATTAAGGACAACAAAAGTACTTGGCAAGGAAGTCTCATGAAAAAAGGAATTTGTACTTTGTTCACTATCTAGCCATGGAAATACAGGATTTTACTGTATCGTTTATCTCTTGCCAGTTAACGATTCCAGAGATATCCTAACAGAATGGCCCTTTTGAGGACAGTGGAAAGCAGCAAACAAGGGGCTGTATTACATGAGTGCCCTAAGAAGAAATAAACATACTAAATGAATAGAATAATGTAAGGAAGATACACAGCTCAATCAGTAGCACAGGTTGTCCATATTGAAATAAAACAAATGGAAAAGTAATGAGGACTCCCAAGAAAATAAAACATAAATAAGATTTTTCTTGAAAAAAAACAATGTTAAGTTCAATGGAGGAACATAAAATCTCATCATCTCTGCTGAGAACAAAATTAGTGTTCTAAAATATGAAATGAAAGAGACTGCTCAAAATACAGGACAAAACCACAAAGGAAATGAGATTATAATAATAAAAATAAGATGTATTTCTGAATAATAGGGATTCTGGATAATAAAACAAAATAAAAAGATATTTGTTAGGGATTTGTTAATTTAAAAATCATTAAAATAAAACTTCCCTGTGTTTGAATTGACCTTCTAATGGAAAGTGTCACCTAGAAAAAGTTCACCCATCCAGATATTCATCTCCTTTTTGAAAGAACATTAAAGAACTTATTAAACGTTATCTATTTTTCCCCAGTTTTGAAACTGATCTGGCCTTCTGATCTGCTTTGGCAAGTGAGAAAGTAGCAAATGTGATATAGGAAGAGAGTTCAAAAGTCCCTCTTTCAGAACTTGTTAAACTTCTGCCATCCTGTGAATAACCCCAGGCTATTAGGCTAGACGTGAGAGAACACACCAGGCAGAAAACACCTTCCAAGCTGGGACCCCTGCAGATTAAACTTGTCCTCAAATGAACTGGAATCTGATTGCAGCTACATGAGCAAACCCATCCAAAAGCAGCTGCTGCACTGCCCAACTGAAAACAAGCAAAATTGCTTACCTACAAGTTAAAAAAATAATCTTTCATTTAAGCTACTAAATTTTAGAGTAGTTTGTTTGGTAGCAAAGTCTAACTGATATGTCTCTTTGTTTGTCAGATAACATGCTTTCTTCTACTTCTTTTAACCTAATAATGTAGATCATTTATAGTCTGTCTCCGGGAAGTTCAAAGTACCCTATCTAAAGTCTTACTCATTAGAATCCACTGTTTTTTTTCCTGCTGGTTCTCGCTTATGGTACTATGATCCATTTCTGTTTTGTCTCTTTTTTTCGGTGAAATTTGTTGTTTTCTTCCTAATTGTGAGTCCATGTTCCTTGAATTTTATCTGTGAATCCTCTGAAGCCTGGATTGAAAAGTCATTCCTCCAAAGAGGATTTGTGTTTGTTTCTTACAGTTGATGGGAAAAATTTGTGGAAAAGATAAATGAAATTTGAAATTTTTAAGGATCACCGGATGGTGTAAGGCATATCCTCATGCATCCTCCAGGGAGATACATGTTTTGCGTATGTCTTGGCTTCCTCTCTCAGCATTAAAGTTAAGATAGCCACTTTTCTATTGCAAGTTGTACTCATTTCTCCTTCACAATTACACTGAGCATGTTATATTTGAGGAAATCATATTTATGTGGGGATCTACTATTAGACTTCCTACCTTGTGCAGGCCCTGGACTTTATTTCTTATCCTCTATAACTCATGTAGTCATCAAAACAGAATTTCACTGTTTCCCAGGTACTATGGACTGAATGTTTGTATCCCCTGAAAACTCATATGTTAAAAACTAAAACACAATGCAATTGTATTTGGAGGCAGGGCCTAGGAGAGGTAATTAGGTCATGAGGTTGGAGCCCTCATGAATGGAATTAGTGTCCACATAAGAAGATACACTAGAGAGATGACCTATCTCTCGGCCATGTGAGGGTACAGCAAGAAGGCAGTTGTCTACAAGCCAGAAGGCAGCCCCTCTCTAGATACTGGGTCTGCCAGCCTCTTAAACTTGGACTTCCCAGCCTCCAAAACTGTGAGAAATAAATGTTGTTTAAGCTACCCAGAATATCGTGTGTTTGGTATAACAGCCCAAACTGTTTAAGATACCAAGTCAGTAGAAAATCTCTGGTAAAACAATGCCTTGATGTTTGATTACCTCCCAGAGCTCCGACTTTTGCTTTGCTTTTAGCCTTTGAAAATTCATTCTTTTGTGAAACAGGAAACTGATTTTAATTTTCTCATAGAAGGGTTGTTCATGGTTTATTTTCTACTGTATTGCCACTAATCTCTCTCATATAATCTACTTGGCTACCTAATATATGATAGAAACCACTGATTTCCTTCCATTATCTTTGCCTTCTCATACATTTATATGTGCATCAGGTTTTGTCTTGAATCAGACTGTTAGCATACTCAGTTCATTTAGGTGTATTTGCGGTCAGTCAATGTACAAACATATCAGACACCAGCCTTATGGAAGGTTCAGCTGTCACAAACTCTCAGGCCGTTGACTTGCAATGATGCTTGAAAAGCCAACATTTCTAATCAATCATTTAATGACTTTTACGTGAGATTCTTCCTAAATATGAGAGAAGAGCAATGAACAGGGAGAAACTGAAGACACACATTAATTTGCCTCACTATTTTGCCTAGGGCTGGTCCTACATATAACAGTGTATATTTTTCATTAAATAGAATAATAAAAAATCAAATGCAATTAACTGAACTAATATGAAGGGACAAGATAAATGCTATATCCTAATAGAATTCGATTGCTAACAACTTCAAGCCATAGCTGTCTTATTTGTGGACTACAGCAAATAACATTAAGCTAAAGAACCAACTAATGGATGATTAATGTTCCTTATTAAATTAGATGAAGGAAAATAACAATGTTAGTTGTTAGCAAGTCACCAGAGTGGGGAGAAAAAAAAAAAGAAACTTTGACAGGAATAATTTTTCTGAAGTTTTATTTTATAAAGATGGTGAATAAATTACCCAGAGAAATGGAATTCTGTTCTACTACTGACTGTAAATTTTCTTTCTAAATTCTATCTTAAAATACAGTTTATGATTTATGGTTGCTTTTACAAGTGGATAGAAGGCTGCACCTAGGTTATAAACTTGTGTGTACATAGTATACTTCACATTTACAATATCTTTTCCATGATCTCATAGGAAAGCCTTTACAGGTAACTTTGATTAAAGGCAGATTTGTGGAATAGTCTTACCTAAAAGATTATTTCTTCCCTTTATTTAACATTATCTTTTATAGTATTTTAATATAATCTTCTTCTTTCTGACCTTGATCACAAAGCCACACATGGAAAATCAAATTTTCCTTAGTACTGCAATGAGAATCTACTTTTGTGCATTAATTGTATGATCAAGCAAAGAATCAAGAGACTGTTCCAGAAGGTTAAAATGTCTTCATGCTTGAATAGTCTCCAGGTTCATAGTACATGAAAGACCTTACAATCCACATTAAATAAAATTAAATGCTATGTGGGCAAGCACTTGAATGGACTCCTCTGTTTTATTCTTCCTCACCAGCCCATTAACCATCTGAAGATTATAAGGAAATGGTACATGGGAAGGGGGATTATCTCTTCTCTATTTAACATGAATGTTTACTGACTAAAAAGTTTTTAGATTAATATATATGTATGTATATATATTGTGTTATATATGTATATATACACCTATACCAATACATAATTATCTTTATTGCCTTAAACAGTTTTAAGAGCACTTTAAATATATATATTTATATTCCAGATATATACATATGTAGAGAGAAATGTATGTGTATATATACATTTATGGATGCACACACACAAACATATATATAATCTTCAAAGCTTCATTTATTCCATTCCAAATGTTCTTCATTTCTCGGTGTAGGTCCATGTTTCTAACATTACAAAAATCCTTTTGTATACATAACTTTAACACATCCTGTAGGATAGATGGTCTGCTGGCAATGAATTCCCTCAAATTTTATTTGTCTGAGAAAGTCTTTACTTTTTCACTTTTGAAGAATATGTTCTCCAGATATAAATTTCTAGGTTGAGAGGTTTTTGCCTTCAGCAATCCATTGTTCCCTTGCTTGCACAGTTTCTGACAAGAAATCTGCTGTCATTTGTATCAGTGTTCATTGGTAAATAAGGTGTCTCCTCTCTCATCCCAGCTATCTTGAAAATTTTTTCTTTGTTTTTAGTTCCTGCAGTTTTAATATAATACGACTAAGTGAGATGTGTTTTTGTGGTTGTTTTGTGCTATTTATTCTGCTTGGTGTTCTCTTAGATTCTTGGATCCGAGGTTTGTTGTATGCAACTAATTTTGACCAATAGTCAGTCATTTTTTTCCTTAATATTTATTATGCTTCATTCTCTTTACTTTCTTCCTGGGATTCCAGTTGCTCATAACGTTATACCATTTTATAGTGTCCCACAACCCTTAGATGATTTGTTCTTTTCTTACTTTTTTACTCTTTATATCTGTTTTCATTTAAATTTGGGTAATTTCTGTTGGCCTGTCTTCAGATTTACTGACTCTTTCTTCAGCTTTGTAAAATCTACTGATGAGCATATTGAAAGTATCCTTCATTTTTTATATTGTGTTTTTATATCTAGCACTTCTATTTATTCTTTCCCATAGTTCCCATCTTTGCTAAAATTTTATCTCTCTCATCTTGCATGTTGCCAACCCTTACAATTTAGTCTTTAATACGTTAAAGCTAGTTATTTCAAATTTTAAGTCTTCTAACATCTGTATAATACTTGAGTCTGGTTATAATTGCTTTGTCTTTTCAGACTGTGGGTTTTTTTCCTTGCTTTTTGGCATGTCATAATTATTTGTTGAAAGTCTGCCATGTTGTATAGGACAGTAATACTGAAGTAAATGAAATTGTAAGTAGAAAGTCTAAAATAAAAGATGAAATGAAGAACAAAATGTATGGTAAATATGTAAATCTTATGGCTACTGACTGTATGAAAAGTAATAATTTTTTTTTAGACTTAAAAAGTTAAATTTTCTTTTCCTAAATAAAATTTTATAAGATTAGAGATATAAGAGTAAAGTATTCTAAAGGATTGGTGTTTGGGGGAGGCCATGAAGAGATATTTCTCAATTTAGACCATGATATGTTAAGTAAGCATGCTGTAATTTCTGTTGTAACCTCTAGAAAAGGAACATCTTATGACAATTCCAAACTGATAAATGAAGAAAAGTAGAAGGAGAAAAAGCTATCTGATCTCAAATAGAGGCAAGAAAACAGAGGTAGAAAAATAGAACATGTGAGACAAATGAAAAGTCAAAAATAAGTTGGTAGATATGACCACAAAATATCTACTTACATTAAATAGAGACAGACAAAAACTCCAGTTAAAAAACAAACAGTGTGAAGTTTATTTAAAAAAAAATTAATCCAACTGAGTTCTTCATACAAAGCACCCTTAATTCTTAAGGACAGAGAAAAGTTGAGAGTAAAAGTGAAATACGGCATAATATGAAAGCACTAACCAAAAGAAAACGGGCATAGCTCTATTAAGAGCAAACAATATAATTTTTTTTGTACAAAAAGTACCAGTTATAAAAATAATTTAATTCACAAAATAAGCATTCCAAATGGATAATAAATATATGCAAAAAATCCACATTCAAATCCACGAGTAATCAGGAAAAGGTAAATTGCAACTGCAATTAGAAACCATTTTTCCCTAATCTAGTAGCAAAATTATAAATACTGAAAATATCAGTAAGGATGTGAAGAAATGGGAAATCTCTTATCCTGCTGGTGAGAATGGAAATTGACACAACCTTGTCAGGAAACAATTTTCCTTTACCTTGAAAAGTTGAAGGCTAATTTTATTACTAAAATTGTACAGACCAGCAATTTCATGCCTAGCTGTATGTTGGAGAAAACGTCTTGAAATATGCATCCGGAACTACAATGCCATTAAAGTAGACTTATTCATATGAATACAAATTAAGAGGGAGGAAATATGGGGATATATGTATATGTATAGCTGATTCACTTTGTTATAAAGCAGAAACTAACACACCATTGTAAAGCAATTATACTCCAATAACGATGTTAAAAAAAAAAAACTCTCAAAAACAACATTACAGAAAATGCAATGATTTTAGAGGATATCTTTTATAACAGCAGTCCCCAACCTTAAAAAAAACCAACAAGCCAAATGTGCACCCATGGTGGAATAAACAGATAATTGGTGATTTACATATCTAATAAAATACTGTAGAGAAATAAAAATGGACAAGTAATAATTATACTCTAAATTGACACTTCTCAATTTGTGGTCTAGGAACCTCTGGAGATTCTTGAGATCTTTTCAGGGTGTCCACAAGAAACAAGAGAACTATTTTTTAAATAATACTAAGAATAACCTTAGCCTTCTTCCACTCTTATCTTCTAGTGAATATATGGTAGAATTTTTTAAAAGCTGCATGGCACATGATTATATCATAGCTTTGATGTCTAATGGCATGTGTGCTTTTTTCATTTGTATGTTCTCTTAAGTTTTTCAGTTTTTACTTTCAATATGGTAAATTGTCAAGAAAAAAACCTAATACCTAAGAATTTTATATCTAAATTATGATGATCATTCTACTGACTACCGTGGGACCTCTGAGTGATGTTTCCACTGCTTGCAACTCAAAGATTTCCTCTTAAAATGAGAAAGGTCAAACCAGCAAAATGTAACACTCTAAACGTCAAGTTGATCATTAGCTTAGCTCAGCCAAACTACTCAAATACAGAGAACTGGGGAGAATAAGTCAAATTAATTTTCTCTAAAAGTGTTTATTTCTAGCAACTAAGATGTTCTTAACTTATGGAACACAAGCAGCGTTAAATTTTTCAAACAGCATGAATAAAGCTGAGTTCAGCAAAAGGTATGTTTCACTCTGTGAATATTGTTAGGGCTCCAACCTAATAACACATTCAAATTAAATTTCAGTGAAGTCTGCTAGTTTGAAAATTAACAAGTATGTTTTTCACATACCTGCTCACTCTTCCCTATGCTGGTTGTTCAGTCTCTGAGCCCATGACATTTCTTAGGTAAAATATCTGGCATGCTTATGGAGTTTTGGTTTTATTATAGATAAAAAGAGAGAAAGAAACTTCTGGTGTGTTGCTTAGTTGAAGGCGGAGGATTTAAAAGTGGGTACAGACAGATATAAATAATATATTTTAAACTTAAGGTTTTTGAGTGTGATAAGCATGCTTACAATTTCCAAATTTTCTTTTTAAATAGTGTAAATCAGTATACATTTTATCACATTATTTAAATTATATTCTTGAGTCTTAGAACAGGTTCATGACAATTATGATATCAAATTAATTAAGATAATGTTTGTGAAAGAATTTAGCACAGTGCCTGCCATTTACAGGTGCTCAAAATTTTCTGTAGAATTGAATATTAAATTCATGATTTGTAAGCCAAGAAATTATAAGGTACATTTTATTCAATATTGTTAAGATTTTATATCTGTATTTACCTATTTATCCTGATACAGGATACGAGGTCTCCGGATCAAAACACAGACTATTACACATAGAGCATCTTACTGCCAGTTCCCTGAACTCCAGTCACCATGGGGTATGTAATAAAAGCTGGATGTTCCTGTGTATATGCATTGGTTACACTACAGGAGAGGAATCCCAAAATTATGATATTCAAAGCTTAATTAGAGATGCTGTCACTTCTGCTCTTCCTTCTTTGCAGAGAGAAAGGGACGTTAGCTCTAGAATATAAACAAAACTCAAAAATTATATATATCCTAATTTAAGATAAGATGAATTGATGCAGTGGAATGCTGACTTTGAGAATTTTTTTTCCTGAGGCTGTCTCATCAGCTCATTTTAATAATATCATAGCAGGCAATCAATGTGTTGTCTCCACGTTAATGGACATTAAACTTGTCTCACTTCCAGAATGCATGCATAAGGCTTTACGATCTGGGATTTATTGAGAAAACTGCAATAAAAGTATTGATGTCCCCATCAGTTTGGGTCTCAGTCTATAATTAATAGCTTGTTTCCTTTCATTTCAATGGAGACAATCAAGTTCTAAGCTAATTAAGTAGAGTTAAGCCATAAATTGCAGTTTAAAGAGAGAAAGTCTGGTTTTGAAACAAAAGGCATTCAGAAGTTTTGGAAAGAAAATACATTCACAATACTTGATTTGACATTTGGAAATGTTTCTCTTAAGTGAAATACATGGCTTACTTTCTGAAACTAATATTATGCACTAGAAACCATAATTCATCTTCAGTCAAAACAGCCATTCATTAGCTGATGTACTCTCAAGAGTATCAGAACTAGTAGTTTGGATGATTTTTTCACTACAGATAATTTTGTGGTTTGTGGTTTTTGTGGTTTCATTGGCAATGTTTTAGTTTCATGGCTGAGAAAACCTAGTGTTCTGTCATAAAGTCATGTGTATTATTATCAAAATTGATGATTCTTAATAATGATTCAAAATTTTCACTGCTATTATTTAATGTGCTATGTTGTTTTTATATTTCCTCTAAACTTCCTCTAAACTTAATAAAAGATAATTGATTTTAATTAATTGATTGATTTAATTGATTTTAATAACAACATTTAGCAATTAAACTGCCTGGCAGTAGTCTAGCTTATAAACACTCTGGAGACTCAGCTTGTTCCATCTTAAAGCAGCAATTTCCATTTTTCCCCATATAACACAGTGAGTGATTATACCACCCCAACACACAAAAAGTAGTTTGGCTGTAACAGCCCACTTAAATAAATAAAAATATTTGAGGCAATGTGTACTGAATGCTACTTACTACTCACCTCCCACAACCTAGGCATGATACTGACCCTCCTAACTCCACCAGGCAAGACTTACTGCTTTAAAAAATAATAAAATAAAAATTAGAAAGTTGTGCAAATCTTCATAAAACAAATACTTTCTAGAAAGTTTTTGCTTTCTCTGTTCAGAGATCTTAAAATATTTATTGTAGTCATATATTATGTTCCTTGTCGTCATTACTATAAGTAACAACTTCATTTCCCTAGTTATATTTATGTTCAAATATCCCATAGCCTCATTATGTTAAGAATATTAAATTTATCAGTCACTCTAACAAATTGAAACTAAGTCAGCTACACTGACAGATTCCCTTCTTGCCATCAATATAACCTACGTGCACTATATATAAAATAGATAACCAGTAAGGACCTACTGTATAGCTCAGGGAACTCTACTCAACTCTCTGTAATAACCTATATGGGTAAAGAAATCTGAAAAAGAATTAATATATGTATATGTATAACTGAATCACTTTTCTGTACACCTGAAGCCAACACAACACTGTAAATCAACTGTAGTCCAATAAAATTTATATAGATAGCTTACACACTACAATTGGCTCAGGAGGGATCCAGTGTCCAGGTGAGTTATTATTAGCGCCATCTTTCACTATGGAATTTGTGCCAGAACAGATAGTAAATTATACAGTCAGCCTAGGTCTATACACAACTTCAGGCTTCTCTCTACCTTGTTTTTCTGAAAGCCCTGGAGGATAGAGCAGAACTGGTGAGCACGGTCTCACAGAAAACAATCTTACCCTCACCTTCAGCTGTACTTCTCTTTCCTCAAGTTGCCACTCTCAGGGTTGCTCTTGACCATCTTGCTCTCCTGTCTCTACAGATGCACCTGATCTCACCTGCACCCAGGATCACGCTGCTAATATTCTCGATCAGTAGACCACATGGGCTTACAGACCATCAGGATCTTGACACTCAGAGGAGGTTTATCCTCCCACCACAGCTTCTTCCACATGCTCTTAGATCACTGCTGCACTCGTGAATTATGTGCACCTAACTTACCTATCTTCAGATCGTCAGGGCTTAACTCCTTCCTATTCTTAAGAAAATATCTCTTCTGTGATCCTGGGTTTTTGCAGTGGGTGCCAATACAGTTCCAAAACTAATTGCTCACCTGGCTGCTCTTTGGATTTTATAAAGGAAACCCTTTTAGGTAATAAAGATGTTCACAGAAGGCTCAGTTCAAGCACAGGTTTATGTCATTTCCTGAGTCATTGCTTCTTTCCAGCATATAAACCCAGTTGGTGAGTCTTCCTTGTAGGTCCAAACTACTTTCTCTATAGTGATTTTTAAAATTTTCAACAGAGCCTTTTAGTTTATCCTGAATTTTATATTTCCCTGATATCATTTTTAAGTTTGATAAACAAATCATGTGTGCAAAGTCTGTATTTCTTTCACTCTTTTATGAGATTATTGGCCTCAATGATATTTAAGAGATATGTTTTAAATAACATGTTTTAAATAACATTGAAACTGTGCTTTGTTGCTTTCTTTGTTTGTGTTTGCTCTATATTGCTATTCTGGTTTCTCAGTTTAGTCTGTAAGAAAAAAAAAGAAAGAAAAGAAAAAGAAGAGGGCTAGAAATACCTGCCTTGCATCTGCTGAATGCACTTGTGATTATTTAAATGCACATACCTTGAAACACACACACACACACACACACACCATAGTAACACTTTCTACTGCAATTATTAAGTCTGAGGGTGTGCTAGTGATATGAGATAATAGTTCACTGTTGTTCTAATACTCTTGGCAGGATTAGTACACCATTTTTGAAATCTCTACCTAGCAAACGTAAATGCAGGTGCTGCTGTAGGTAGCCTGGTTTGCACTTACTTGGTCAGCATTATAATAATCATATGGGTTAATGAAAGATGAAGTAATACAGTTAGGGAGCTTGAATTTGGACTTTATTTGGGGTTAGTGCATTAACCATCCACAAAATTGGATGGCAGATGTGATCTGGTTATAAACTTGTTACAACATTAACCAATAGAATTTATTTATATGATATTTTCGCCAAGTGGGTATCCTTTTCCCCCTTTTCCTCACTACACAGTTACTATAAAAGCTTCATTTTTATTTCAATATGGCAACTTTTCCATTTAAAAAACAAGTCTTGGGCTTCCCTGGTGGCGCAGTGGTTGAGAATCTGCCTGCTAATGCAGGGGACACGGGTTCGAGCCCTGGTCTGGGAAGATCCCACATGCCGCGGAGCGGCTGGGCCCGTGAGCCACAGCTGCTGAGCCTGCGCGTCTGGAGCCTGTGCTCCGCAACGGGAGGGGCCGCGATAGAGAAAGGCCCGCGCACCGCGATGAAGAGCGGTCCCCGCACTGCAATGAAGAGTGGCCCCCGCTTGCCGCAACTGGAGAAAGCCCTCGCACGAACCGAAGACCCAACACAGCCAAAAATAAATATAAATAAATAAATAAAGTAGGGGAAAAAAAAAAATTAAAAAAAAAAAAAAAAAAAAAAAAACAAGTCTTTGTATGGGAATATATGTATATGTATAACTGATTCAGTTTGTTATAAAGCAGAAACTAACACACCATTGTAAAGCAATTATGCTCCAATAAAGATGTTAAAAAAAAAAAGTCTTTGATGAAGGTCTCTCTCTCTCTCTCTCTCTCTCTCACACACACACACACACACACACACACACACACACACCCCCCTCCGTATTTGTTTTCAGATGGCCGGTCTAACTGTATATATTGTAGTAATCTTAATAAACTGCAGAAGTATAAATTAAATTCTGAACTCTAATTTTTCCTTGTTATGTAGTTAGAAGTATTTTGTTAATTTGAGGGGAAAATGATGTGATAGGAAAAGAGGCTGAGAATTAAATTAAGGTCTTAGACTACATGGCTTGTATTTTTAGCCTGGATGCTTTATATAAATTTGCCATTATCTCATGGGATACTATTTATTTTCCTTTTCTAATCCATCCTAATTTTGTGAATTGTTTTAATTTTTCTATAAAATAGGAAACAGTTTTTTTCATAGACAAGTCCATTGTTAGAATCACACTGAGTTTCTGACCTGTCATTTTAAACAACCAAGAAATATTTTTTATCCATTTGATACTCTGTAAGCCATTTTAAAATATACTTAAACTGCTCCTGATCATTTTCTGCCCTATTGGTTGTTAACCACAATCATTTGTACAGATATTGCCAATTTCCTGAACCTAATGGAACAGACAATCCTACACATGGTTTTGCTGTTGTCAATTATATTTTTGTTTTCTCTACAAAGCTTTCATGCTACTTTTTTATGTTATCCTGGTAAACAAACTACATATATATATATATATATATATATATATTTTTTTTTTTTTTTCCCCTCAATGACCTGAAACTTAGTGACTAACCTCAATTTTAGAACACATATTCAGCACTAAAATTTCTAGGCAGTAGTCAATTGCTTGTCATTAGATTTAAAATTTGTAAACTTTACTCCAGTTTACTTTTCTGTTCTTTTGAGAACTAGAATGGAATTTGCTTGAAAAGATATCATGGAGCTGAGACATGATTTTCAGAAGATCTCTCTGTACAAACCTGAAAATCTTTCGTAGGCAAATGCTGTTCTTTCTCTTTATTGTTCTTCCAATTTGGGCATACAGTAAATTGAATATCTGTCCAAAAGTGACTGTTGCCCTTTACTTTTCTACTGCTTTTGATGTGGTGGTTTTCTCATTGGCTCTCTTTCTATCTGGACATACTTTTCTAACTCACTCAAAATGTCTGCATGTGAGCTTCTTTTCTCTAAGTGGTTACCATGTAGACCAAGTGTCACAAAGTAAAATCCCTATGGGGCCAAGAGGTTGACAAAAATATTTACTATAAAGTGGGCATATATAGGAAAAGTTTACTGCTAAAAATAGAATCCAGTGTTCTTATTTTTGCTAAACTACATTTTAATATTTAGTATAATAAAATCATATATGATACTGGATAAAAATAGTTACTTGTAAATTCCTAATTTTGACATATTAATTTTTTTCTTTCTGGACAAATTTTTTTTTTTTTTAAAGGATTTTCTTATTTATTTATTTATTTATTTATTTATTTATTTTGGCTGTGTTGGGTCTTCGGTTCATGCGAGGGCTTTCTCCAGTTGCGGCAAGCGGGGGCCACTCTTCATCGCGGTGCGGGGACCGCTCTTCATCGCGGTGCGTGGGCCTCTCTCCATCGCGGCCCCTCCCGTCGCGGGGCACAGGCTCCAGACGCGCAGGCTCAGCAATTGTGGCTCACGGGCCCAGCCGCTCCGCGGCATGTGGGATCTTCCCAGACCAGGGCTCGAACCCGTGTCCCCTGCATTAGCAGGCAGATTCTCAACCACTGCGCCACCAGGGAAGCCCTGGACAAATTTTTGATAAGATTTTTATATTTATGAGAAGATATTAAAATGCTCAACTTCTTTTTGTCCTTAAATATCCTTTTTCTATGCATCTGTTCTCTTCTAAATGAAATGTAGTACTCTCTTGTTATAATTGTATATATATAAATATTTATTTGCACTTCTAGAATAAATAGGTACATAGAGGTTCATGTCTATTTTAAAATACCATTTATAATGGTATTAAAATATGAAATACTTAGGGAAAATTTGACAAATGATGCACAAATTTTGCATACTAAACTACAAAACATGGCTAATAGAAATACAAGAATACCTAAACAAAAAGGTAGGTATATTTTGCTTATGAATTGGAAGAATAAGTATTTTTAATTTGTCAGTTCCCAATCAGTCACAATATAGATTCATCATTACATCAACCTTGAAAGAGAATAATGTTGGAGGACTTACAATACATGATTTCCAGGTAATTAAGACAGCGTGATATTGTTAAGGCAGACAAATTGATCAGTGGAACAGAGAAGAGAGTGCAAAAGTAGGTCCCCACCAATACAGTCAATTCATTCTCATAAATGATAATCTTTTCATCAAATAGTGCAGGAAAAGTGGGTAGCAATATGTAAAAATAAATAAATAAACCTCATCACTTAGCACACACCATACAGAAAAATTCACATGAAATGATCATAGACCTAAACAGCTAAAACTATAAAATATCTGGATGGAAAATACGAAAATTCTTAGTGGTCTTTGGTTTGGCAAAGATTTCTTAGTACAAAATAAAAGTTTTAAAAGTAAAAAAAGAAAGTAATAAATTGAACTTCCTCAAATTAAAAACCTCTGTTCTTCAAAAAGCACTGTTAAATGGAAAGGTGATCCACAGGTTATACCTAATATATATAGATATATTTTAATAAATATTTGTTTATAAAATATATACAACTTTGTAAACATACATTATGTGTATATATATTTACATTACGTTTACATATATGTTCTCCCACAAAGAAAACAAATAACCAACTTCAAAAATTGGAGGGGCTTCCCTGGTGGCGCAGTGGTTGAGAATCTGCCTGCTAATGCAGGGGACACGGGTTCGAGCCCTGGTCTGGGAAGATCCCACATGCCGCGGAGCAACTAGGCCCGTGAGCCACAACTACTGAGCCTGCGCGTCTGGAGCCTGTGCTCCACAACAAGAGAGGCCGCGATAGTGAGAGGCCTGCGCACCGCGATCAAGAGTAGCCCCCGCTTGCCGCAATTAGAGAAAGCCCTCGCACAGAAACGAAGGCCCAACACAGCCAAAAATAAATAAATAAATAAATAAATAAATAAATAAATAAAATTTAAAAAAATTGGAAAACATTTGAACAACAACAAAGGAAACATTTGGATAGCAAAATATCACATGAATAAGTTCTCGACATCAGTTATTTAGAAAGTAGAAAATGCAAATTAAGACCACAGTGAAATTCTATGATAAATCAATTAGAATAGCTAAAATTAAAATAATACTAACTGTTGGCAGGGATGTGGAGCAACTGTAACGTTCATATACTATTGGTGAATGTAAAATGGTACAACTACTTTGGAGAAAAAGAGTTTGGCAATTTCTTAAAAAAGTTAAAGATATATCAATCATAGGATCCAGATAGTCTCCTACTATTTATAAACGATAAATAAAAACATACATCTACACAAAAACGTGTAAACAAGTTTTAATACCAGCAGTATTTGCAATAACCAAAACCTAGAAACAACCCCAATGTCCATCAATAGGTGAAAGCATTAAAAAAATTGTGGTAACTTCTTTTAATGAGATATAGTAACAAAAGGAATGTACTGCTGATACATACAACACGGACTGAGCTAAAAAGAATTATGCTGAGTGAAGGAAGCCAGACTTCCACCCCACCAAAAAGAAAAAAATAAAATCCAATTACATAGTATATAGTTTCATTATATAAAGTCTAAGAAATGAAAACTAATGTATAGTGACAGAAATTTGATAAGTTTGCCTGGGACAGGGAGAGTCAGGAGGGAGAAATTACAAAGGGTCAGGAGGGAACTTTTAGAGGTGATGAATGTACTCATTTCCTTGATGAGGTTATAGCTTTGGGACTGTATACGTATGTCAGAACTTACCAAATAGTATACTTTAATCATGTGCAGTTTATTTAATGTCAATTATACTTCAATAAAGCTGTAAAAAAAAATACAGATTTACAGGCCAGTATTAGTAGTCATGTCTTTGCCCTACTTTTATATTTCTGGATTTTATTAATCGGAAAAAAAAAAAAAAAACTACCCAGTACTAGGCAGTTTTCCTTAAAAATTACTGGTTTCATTAATCACTAAACATATTGCCAGTCTTGATTTATTTAAATTTTGTCCTAGATAACACATCTTTGATGAAAAGAAAAACTTTTAATCAATTAAAATACAATTTATAGGAGTTTTTTATTATAGCTACATTACAGTAAGGTAATAACAGAATTCTAATTGCACTCTAACTTGCCAGTTGATTTATTGAAAACTTATGCAATAAAACTAATGTAAACATGATTAAATAAAAGCCTTTCCATAATTAAAGTGTAAGTTTTTATTTAGTTTATCTGAAAGCACAATAATGAAGAGATACAATTTAAAATCAAACAAGTTTTTTTCAAATGATTTGGGCTATAACTATCACTGATTCCGCAAAGAAAAATATTTAGAAATGCCAACCAAATATCACATTATTAATATTTTGAGATGCTACATTAATAATCTTTATGTTACAGAAATTATTTTTCAAAGAAAATTAGACCTAAGGAGGTCACTTATTACTACTGAAGAGTTTATCAATTCCACTGCCAGCAGACAGTATGGTTTAGAGACTCTAGTTTTGAAATCAAGCAAATCTTAGTTGAAGTCCAGACTTAAGACTTTCTAGATATATATATATTCTAGCAAGTTATTTAATCTTGATTTTTTCCTTCAATAATAAAGGGAACTTATCGAAATGACATTAGTGAATATTAAACTGAAAAGTCTATGTCAAGTAGCACCACATGATAAAATTCAAAGTGCCAGCTAATAATATTAAAACATTTTTAAAATATCAAAACTGTCTGTTAGTAAAAAAATTGTGAAAAGGGCAAAGTTCATCTTTAATGTTTCTTCAAACTACCATTTGTTTAATTTCATTACCTTGGTTATTGATTTTTTCACACTGTGATGGCCTCTCTCATGGGGAGAGAAACACAACTTCCTTACACTCTTCAAAGTATATTAACTCTGTGTCTCATTTGATGATCATAGTTTGTGTGCTGTTTGTTCCTGTAAGCTTCAAAGGTAAAACATATGCTTTTTAATGCTTATTTGCTGTAAAGTGATGACTTATGCTTAAGGGGTGGTTTTATCAAAAAAGATAAGGAATTTAGGCCAAGACGTGTGATGCGTACTTTTAAGCAAATTAGCCTCTTGCATATATCAGGTTATAGGGGGTATAACCTAATCCATCAAATATGCAAGTACAGTCTCTGTAGAAAACAGATATATCTAAGGAGTGGTACATACCGACAAAAGAAAAACAGAAAAGGAGACTCTGAATATAAAATATTCAAACTACAATCACAATCTTATTTCTGAAGTGCTTTCTTGGAAAATTTTGTTTTACAATTTACAATTCAACTTAAGACCTTCAGAGAATTTAACAGCAACAGCCACAACAAAGGAACCCCATCCTAAGTTGCTACTTCATGTAGGTATAGCAATTGGGAAACCAAGATATATGCAGGAAAATAAGAGGAAAACACAAGATTTGCATTTGAAGAGGGGAGATACCATTTGTGTATTTTAATTCAAAATATCACTTTGCTGTCTATTAAAATGAACAAATACATACTGTAAAACTAGTTAAATGTAGCCCTACTTTTTTAATGGCTGACTTTAGTTTATGGAAATAAATGGACTTCTCAGTGCTACAAGGCATACATAAAAGTATTAATTTAGAATTCCACTACTTGTAACATAGCTTATTATATATTATATTATGTTCAGCTAACTATGAAATTGCAATTTTACTGACACATGCAACTCATGCAATGAATAGAAGGTATTTTTATTATAATTTAATCATCTTTCTTTAATCAAAGAAAAGCCCCAGTATCCAGATGTGTTGTCTTCTTCATCTACAAAAGCTTAAACTGTATACTTTGGGCTCCAATCCTACATGATTTCCTATTAAGATGTTGTTAGAGTTTAAACAATATTTAATCAGAAAATTTGTAATTCTGCTAAAAATAAGTTCTAGCAAAATTACTTACAACCAATATATACATGAATAGAAACAAAACATGTTCACATTTCTTGTTTTGTTCAACCTGTCTCTTCCATGGCTGTATACATATAAGAGAATGCATTGCAGAAAATTAAAGTCCCACAAAAATTAATAGGAGAATGAAAGAACACAAATATTGATGAACCATTAAAAAGTTGCTTTTTTGTTATCGATTTTTAACAAAATGTTCAGTGTATCAAGTCAATTATTCCCCTGCTATACCTTCAGGTAGTCATTATTAATAATTCATCTTGTTCATATAAACACATACCAATATCTATACATACATATTCCCTTTTTAATTAAAAATATAGCATGTCTATTTTCCAAATCATTTATCTCATTAGATTTAATAATCTATGACAATGTTATTATATAATTTATTTGAAGATATGATCTTATGTCCAGAGTTTTGCCACTACAATGCTATCACAATCCTTTTGACATGTTTATATATTTGTTTTGTTTGTTCCTTTCTGTTTGTTTGTTTGATTTTTAAGATTGATTAGTTAGGGTAAAGCTATAATAAGTTGCTATAAGAACTGAGCTACAACACATTAGTGGCTTAAACCAATTGTTAATTTCTCATTCATTTAATGGTAGTGGGTTGGTGAACAAAACAGAGGGCAACCTCCTCCCTCAGGGACCCAGGGTGACTAAATTTCAGCCATTTTCTACAAATGTATTCCAGTTTCCCTGGGAATATCTTCTATTACAAACTAACCAGAAGGTGAAAGGGCATTGGTGATCACCTGTAGGAGATAGCTATTTACAATTTAGGCCTGAAGTAGCATATATAGGGGTTCAGAACGGGCCTCCCCAAAATGTGTCACTTTTGCATGAGGATTATTTTGAGCTAAAGGCAATCATGATTCTGCAGGTTCAAGTGAAACTACTGCCCTTCGCTTAACTACCTAGACTATTTTAAATTGGGGATTTTTGCCAGAAAACAGTTATTGCCAGAGATAAATTTATCTAAGTAGCCCCATCTATCTGGCAGGGCAAATATCTAATTACTAAGCATCTTCTCTTCTTATTGTCCTATGAATGACCCTCCTGGCCTTGGAAGCCCCAGGGGCCTATCCCATTTCTTAGCTCAGGTTGGTATATACACCTTATTTTACCATTCTCTCTTTGAACTTTTCATGTATTTGGGGTCTCTGACCTTCTCATGTATGTGGGGTTTAAAATTAAATTTGATTTTCTCTGTTAATCTGTCTCCTGTCAATTTAATTCTTAAACCAGCCAGAAGAACCTAGAAGGGTAGAGGAAAGTTTTCTTCCCCCTCAATACACACATCCTTCCAGAGCTAGACCTCAGTCATATGAACACCTCTGAAACAGAGCAGGACCCTATGGTCCTTCCCCCCACCGCCCCATGTCCTCCACCTGCCTTTTGTTGTAAAAAACTTTAGCCTAAGAATAAGTTTAATCAGAGAAGTGAGAAAACGCAGAAACAAAGGAAAGCAATAATAGTTTAGTCAGTAAGCAAAGTCAAGGACCTTTAGTTCCTTCTCAAGGGCTATAGATAATATTCTGAGCCATATCCTGTGGGTTGTCTTGTAGATACTGAAACCCACACCACGTGGAAGAAGTTAACTACATGATGACCAGACTTATGCCACCATGACATAAGCTGCCACAGTTCCGAGAAGTGGCCTCAAGGAGATGGGAACAAGCTGACCCTGGAACTGAAGGTTAACTGTACTTAAAACAGTCAAGATGACACTGATCAGACCACTGCATGACCAATTTCAAGAAGACTGTCAGAGCTGACTGTGCTGTTTCTGCATGTAGCCCCCTGCTCTGTCTATAAGAGCTCTTGCCCACTGATTGGTGGTGGAGAAGGGGGGAGTTGGCTTTTGCACAGGAGTCTGCCCTATACTAACAAGGAGACAGGGACACAGTCTTTGTCAGCGACTCTGAACAACTTTAAACTATGGAACAAAAAACCCATAAATTTTTGTGGAGTGTTTTATACAAAGTTTAATAGATAATTGTGGATATATTCCAAAAAGTTTGAAATATATCCCATTCCCACCGGCAGTGTATAAAAGTACCTTTTCCCTTATATTTTCATTAATACTGATATTGTCAGTAGCTTAAATTTTTGTCAAATATATTATTTGGGTAAAAGGTGTTATACTTTTGTGTTTTATTTTGCACTTTCAGTCTACTAGTAAGTTTGCGTATATCTCATTTTTAAAGGACATTCACACTTCTTATTCTAAAATTCATTTTCATACCCTTTGCCTAATTTTCTACTTTTTATATTCGTGTTTTTTCTCAATTTTGTGCTTGAAAAAAGTTGTAAATTGGAAACATTCATCCATTTCCAGTCAAATGGGATGCAAATACTTTAAGCGTATTGTTGACATTTACTTCATTTCATTTTAATTAGAGATTCCATATTTCTGAAATATTAATAATATAAATTTATCAAGTTCAAGATAATCATTGAAAATGTAATGCCAACTGAATTATTAGTCCACCGCACTAATATGTCCTCCTGCTAGGAATTTTGTCAGGAGATGAGCAACTTTGTTCTTGCAAGTTCAGGGCTTTCTGAGCAAAGAACACTGGTACAAGGATGATTAAACCAGAGCATGTCTTTGAAGTTAAAGACAGTGAATTTCCCCAGAGCCATCTGCTCCTATTCAAAAGGTAATCGAGGTTAGAGACATCTTTCTAATCCCCCTGGTGCCAATCGCTTACATTTCAGGGTGGAAAACTTCCTCTCCTTCCCCAAGGGAGTGTTTGTTTACAGTCCAGGGTGAAAAAACAAGATTTCTCTATCTTCAGAGCGGAGGATGGACATGTGTGCCAGCAGCTTCTAGGAGAACTCTGAGTTTCACAATTCCAGAGCCCCTCTCCTCCGGTGCAGACCCCTCTGTGCGTGCAGGGGTCATCTGGCAGTCATCAAACCCCATTGTGGGGATTTGGATTTGGGGCTTGGGGGACTGCCTCAACCTTCTCTGTTAATAAGAGGGCTTTTCTCTGATCTAGAGGGGTGTGTGTGTGTGTGTGAGAGAGAGAGAGAGAGAGAGAGAGTGTCAGGCTGACTTGTTAGGTTGCAAGTAGGGTAATATCTCATAACACGTACAGTTTCAGACTTAAAAACTTTATCATCTTTTCTCCCTCTTCCTTTTTAGAAAAGAAAATGGTAAAAAGAACATCACTCTCATCCAATAAAGAACAAGGTTTTAACTCCTATGCCTTGTACTAAAATTAGCACTGTTATCTCATATGTGATAGCCCCATATATTTGTAATTCTATGGGTGTATATACACTCACAGAATTACAAAGAATAACGTGTGTGTGTGTGTGTGTGCATTAAACTTGTGTGTATTAAACTAACACTCTACAATAAAAGAAAAAATTAAAATATAATAATAGCAGATTTTGATCTGGAAAGGGGCATTATAAATCAGGAAAAATGAGCATAGATACAAGAACTTGGGGATTCTCATGACTTTGAACTTCAGTGAAACTTTAATTTTATTTTGCTCTTTCCATTTTCTTTGAAAGGCACTTTTTGCACTTCTAAGAGGTTTATATTACTTTTTACATACCAAACTAACAAAGCCATCTGTAATTTTCTTCTTATACTGCTTAATAATATTATTCTGTTGTATATTCAGAAACTGATTCATACTATGGTTGAATCTGTACCTGTAACACGTGTACAAATGCATAATTTGTAGATTTTGGAACAACATAAGATATTTTTATCTCCAGTGAAATTTTTTAAAGACCAAGTTAGCCTGGTTATCTAAACTAGGCTTCATCCCTTTGCAAACAATAAGAAATCATCAAATATTTCCAGGGTCTTTAAAGTGAAGTTAAAATAGGTCTAAGAAATAAGTTGAGTATCTAATATCTCCTTGGAGAATCAGAGAATCTTCCTTCAACACACCTGATTGTCATACAGTAGAATGTCCCTGCTGCCAGCTACGTTAAGTGAGTTTATATTTAAAATGTATCTCTTCAGAGATCTCATCAAAAATAACCAAGAATAATAGCATGATGAGCTTTAGATCTCAGAGTATAATAGAAAAACAAATTGTTTTGGGTAGCAAAGAGATGAAAGTGACATTGCTCCTAATCAAACTTGTGAGATCCTTGGACACAGCAAACTGTCTCTACCACATGCTTCATACTCACACACGCAGGGTGCGGGATATCCCTGGAAGGTTTGAAACCAAGCAGGACCCTGTGGGGCTCCTGGGTGCAGGAACCTTTCTGTTCAGCCTCCCTGACCTTCGCTGAGTTCCAAAGGGCAGATTCAAACAGTTGCTACTCAGGGAAGGGAGGGGATGCAGAGACAAGGGGAGCAGCCAAGAAACAATAGTGCAGCCTTGGGGCAGGGTCCTGGTTCCTCCTCAAGGGAGACACAGAACAGTATCTTTTGAGCTCTTTATAGAACTAAAACCCCCAATAAATAGAAGATGAAGCAATTCTCATTCCAGAGAGAAGGTCATGGTTTGATAGCCTGGAGGACCAGAGAAGCTTATCTGGAGACCACCTGAGGCCAGATTAAAGGAGTGCAGACCCTGTACACACCCTAATATTATCAGCAACCCCACCCTTGAACCATTGCTATAAAACTCCTCATCAAATCCTCCTGGGCTGGGACACACAGTTTGCAAGGGCAGGAGCCCCCTGTGGCCCCTTTTGCCTGGCAAAGCAATAAAGCTATTCTTCTCTGCTTCACCCAAAACTGTCTCCAAGATTCAGTTCAGCACTGGTGCACAGAGGCCAAGCTTTCGGCGTCAGGTGTCCTCTCTCAATACTTCAAATAAGGCCAAAACTGCCTTGTGATATACATTTCCAGTATATCGGGTTGGCCAAAAAGTTCGTTCGGGTTTTTCCGTAAGATGTTACTTTTTGGCCAACCCAATATTATGATTAGAGAAGTTACATACAACATTGTATATTCCATGTCTGATAATGATTAAGTCTTAATTACATAATTTTAAAGAACACACTGAAACCAGTGCCAGTTTTCAGGATTAAAATCATGACTTCAGGTTATTCTAAATTAATGTACTTATATGGTCATGGAAGGTATGTATAAAGTGGTAAGAAGTACTTTTCTGTGCTATATCTGTGTGAGTTTGTGTGTGTTCGTGTATGTGTGTTTACCAGTTTAGAAGCTTTTTTTTTTTTTAAAGCTTAATGTCTCTAATACCCAGTGTTTCTATCAGAAAGTCAATGGTAAATAAATATGTATGTCTTTTCTCAGTCACCAAAAAGGTATTTAAGGTATTTTCCATTCTCTTTCTTCCATTATTTTTACAATCTCCCAAACATTCAAATGCCAAAATGCAGCTAGGTAGACTGAAGGTATTTGTATAACATAAATTCTCAGCATGCTGGAGGTATGCACCACTGAGTATACGGTCAGTGTTCATTTTTTTCTGAGGAATGTGCTCCTTGTTTCAAAACTCCAATGAATATTTCATCTTTATACAGAAACCTTGCATAAATGATGCAATTATTTCCTGTAAAGTTCCTTTTCCCTGATTACTGAGATTTTAGGTCCACATCACAGTACTGTCTGATTGTTTTAATACATAATGTTTTCTATCAGATATACAGAGAGGTGTTTTTTAGGATTTTAAGACAGGAAATTATGAAATGGAAACAAATGTTTATTGGACATTTGCTGTGTGCTGGACACTATGCAAAGTGTGTTACATAGATCATGATAACACTCCTTTGTAGTTGTATTATTATACATCCTCTCTTTAGATGAGGAAAATGAAGCTTAAAATTGTCACTTATCCAAGGATACATTATTAAGAAATGGTCAAGTTGAAATCAAACTTTGGAATCTTGACTCCAAAAGCTCTGTCATCCTTTCACAAGGAATCAGTACAAATTCTGAGCTGATGGACATTTTCAGTTATAATTTCATAGTATTTTTACCATACTGTATACTGACATTCTTACCTTAGCAGATCGAAATACCCAGATAAGACCATTTTACCGTGTTCAACATGCAATGGACTGAGACTCCTTAAGACAGTTACCAGACCATTGATGAAATTAGTTAAAGCCTAAATTCAAAGCATTGATTATTCTGACATAAGTATTCTCTTATACTTAGAATAAATTTGAATAATGTGTTGGTGAAATTACCAGTGAAACAGTTGGGCACAACCGGTGATAAGTGATAAGAATCATAGGTACACAGAATTATCACATAAAAAGTCAAAATACAAAGACTTCCCTGGCCGTCCAGTGGTTGGGGTTTCAGATATACAGAAGGAAGAGGGTGGCATGGTATTTTCTGGAACACAGACAATGAGCTAAGATTCTACTCTTCTCTCCATGAGACAGTGAGGCTGAGGCTTCCTCCAGGTAGGAAGCTTTGACCTACCCTGCCTCACCCTGGACTAACACTGTATGCCAATCTTTTTAGGAACAATAAAATTACCTGAAAGTGTATGCACTTTTAATGAAAGTGTATGCATTTTTCATTAAAAAATGAAAAAATAAAATAATCATAAACGGGTCACTTACAGGTCTATTATTGGAGAGAGAGTTCGTAGGGAACACAAAAGCATTTCCACCAAGTTCTTATCACACTTAGGTATTCCTTAAGACTTGCTATTCCTTTGGAGAATAAGAACTATTTTAACCCCCTATTTTGACTTTAGGGCTTTTGGAAAATTTGTTATAAGATGTTTGAGAGACATCTTACCATGTGTGACTTATAAATATCTCTTCTGTGGTTTGGTTTGGTGCATTAGGTTCTAGGAAATGTTTGAGCCCTTTTGACCAGCTGATAAGAGGGCAATTAAAAATGCAAGTGATGGTTAGTAGGAGATGATATTACACTTAATAAAACTTGGGTTGAGGGCTTCCCTGGTGGCGCAGTGGTTGAGAATCTGCCTGCTAATGGAGGGGACACGGGTTCAAGCCCTGGTCTGGGAAGATCCCACATGCCGCGCAGCAACTAGGCCCGTGAGCCACAACTGCTGAGCCTGCGCGTCTGGAGCCTGTGCTCCGCAACAAGAGAGGCCACGA
Organism: Balaenoptera acutorostrata; assembly: GCF_949987535.1. Classification (NCBI taxonomy): domain Eukaryota; kingdom Metazoa; phylum Chordata; class Mammalia; order Artiodactyla; family Balaenopteridae; genus Balaenoptera; species Balaenoptera acutorostrata. Next base: position 188,456,360 of record NC_080064.1, read on the forward strand.
TAGTGAGAGGCCCGCGCACCGCGATGAAGAGTGGCCCCCGCTCGCCGCAACTAGAGAAAGCCCTCACACAGAAACGAAGACCCAACGCAGCCAAAAAAATAAATAAATAAAATAATAATTTAAAAAAAACAAAACAAACAAACAAAAAAACTTGGGTTGAGTAAAATAATTGCTGGACTAAGGCTGCTATTGGACTTCAGAGTTTAAATCAATAATATCTAACTATCTTGAAGTTGTGCTGTCACCCTGTATAATAAATTATATAGCAAAAAGATTATGAAATGTTAAAGTATTATAAAAATTTACTCTACTTGTTGTTAATAAAGTCCATGATATTTGATTTAGATGATAAGTAATTGCTTTCACGGTATCTGAGTTAGGTGCTAAAAATATTTAGGAGATAATAGGCCTTCTGTCAAAGCTCATCAGATATTCTTTGAACCTATGAATTTCCAATTCATATCACCTCCTCCTGGGCTGATTAATTGAAAACCATTGAGCTGAAATATTGTTGCTTTTCCTCACTGCGCCACTATTTTATACACATGATTTGATCTGCATAAGAGAAAAAAATCCACCACAGATACTATTTCGAAAGTGGAGCATTTAAATAAAATAAGCCCATATAGTGAAGACCTAATTAATCAACTAAATAATCCTAGGTATAGTAGTAAACATATGAAAGAGATTTTTTGTGTTTCTCTTTAAAATACTCTCAAGATTTATATTTATGCTCTGTCTGATCTAATGGCTTATAAAATACATAGGACCCCTGCAGATCAATGCAATTTACAGATCCGTCACACTATATGAAAGGAAAATCCCTTAAATTACTCAAGCACTCTTACAGGAAGCACTTTCAAATTTAAATAATAGATACCTATCAAAAGAAAGTTTTGTCAAACGCATTTTCTAAACATTTAATGACTATTTCTTATGAATTATGGCACAAGGTAGGAAGTTCATTCATTTAGTAAAAGCAATATTCACATAAAATTATTTCAGGTTTAATTAATGTTGTACATTTGATACACTTTTAAGGTTTCTGGAGCTCTTTCATATAAAAGCCAATGAGGATTTCTAAGCCCCATTTTACAAATCATTAATATGAGTTTCTGAGAGTTATAATAACTTGCCCAAATTCATAGGATTATATATGAGCCAGATTAAACCCTGATATCCAGGGTTCCTCATCCCATGTTCGATGATCCTTTTGTCATACCATATTAAATACCCCTATCACATTATAACTCTGTCACATTAAATACAGTGTATGCGGGTCATCCTGAACATGGAAAATACACTTGAACATGAAAATGCTGTACTTATGCCTCCCCCAAAAAGGAATTCAGAACCATACATGTGGAATTCACAAAATCAGTAGGAGAGCAATGTCTAGTAAGTGTGGCTGAGTAAAAACAATAGAAGAAATAGTAATGTGGAAACTCCAGATAATAAAGAAAAAGAACAAAAGAGAATAAAGTAAGAAATCTAAGGAAATCCAGTTGATTATAGTCATTTATTATTCTAGTTATTCACTTTGCCCAGTATCTAAGAAGTCCAACACTTTCTACTTGGCACAATTTCTCTAAATACACAAGTCCATAATTACTATCTTTGTAGAACAATATTAAAAGTATAGACATAATACATTCTATTGCTAAGTTTTTTTAGAATAAATTGCCTTATGTTTAAAATAAAAAGTTAGTCATCTGAATTTATTTCTTTTCACCCTCAAGAATCTGCCCATGTCATTAATGGAGAGAAAACAAGAAAAAAAAAAAAAAAAGGAGGAGGAGCAGGGAGTGGGGAAGGGTGGGGTAGGAGGGCAGAGGAGGAGAGGAGAAAGAAAGAGAAAAAAGGAGAGGGGGAGAGGGAGAGAGGGAGGGTGGAAAGAATAATCAAATGTTAGAGAAGTCAATAGTTTATTAACCTTTTCAACATTTATCTGAGGAAGATTTTAGAAGATTGGAGACTGATGAAAAAAGAACGGATGAAACTCTACAGTACGTATGAAGACACCACACTGGGGAGAACTTGAACCATGAGCAACGCTCCTGAAACTCAGGACTCACAAGCACCAGGCAGTGGGGAGTAGAGGAAGATGCAGGTTTGGAAAAGGAGGTTTCTCCGAAAGTACAGAAATATTGAATAGATCTATAAATCAAACTCCTTCAAACCATCCACATCAGCCACATACTACCAACAAAACTATGAAAAAGAAGAGAGAAATTTGAAGGGACTACTAGGAAAAGGATAATCCAAGACGCTTTTCATACTGCAATAGTCATTAGAGTTTAAAAGTGATCACCAAGTACAGAGAGGGCAAAAACTTTGTAAAAAATATCTATACATTGGCAAATACTGTGAAATTTCGTAACACCAATGATGTTAAATATCTTAAAAATTTCAGATGCCTCTAAAAACTTTAGAGACTAAAATATGTTACCTACACAAGTCCAAGACTTCATGAGAGTTCTCATCAGCAAAACCAGACAACTGAAAAATGCCTTCGTGTTAAAGGAGAGTGACTTTTATCTAAGAATTCAATACCAAATCAATGAATATATTAAAGATGTTTTTACATGAGAGGACTTTACATGAGACTGGAATAAAGTCTAATAGGAACCTCCAGGAGAAAACAATGCAAAGGAAAATGCTTCCACAGAGTAGTTGTTTATACGGAAAATTTGAGCACACATGAAGTATGTACAAAATGGAGTAACATTACACAAACACACACACACACACACACCCCATTCTCCACAAGAGGAAATGTAATCTTTAACGTTACACCGTTAACATAAAGGGGTTGAGAACACTCGTTTTTAAAAAATATTTATTTATTTTTATTTATTTATTTTTATTTATTTATTTGGCTGTGAGGGGTCTTAGTTGTGGCACATGGGATCTTCATTGCTGCGTGTTGGATCTTGGTTGTGGCATGCGAACTCTTTAGTTGCGGCATGAGGGATCTAGTTCCCTGACCAGGGATTGAACCTGGGCCCCCTGCATGGGAGCGTGGAGTCTTAGCCACTGGACCACCAGGAAAGTCCCCGGAAACACTCATTATTCCATTCCGCAATTTATATTTGAGCTATAGACCAGGAGTTCCTAACCTGTCTTCAAAGAAATTAAGTTAGACTGTCTGGTATCAGGGCCCAGGCGTGAACCTGTTTTTAAAAGTGCTCCAGATTTGTCGACAATGTAGTTAAGTGTAAGAAACACTCAAAATACATCATAAAATACAGGCAAAACAAATATATCAACCTTAGAATTTCAGAAGAGAATGTCAAATTAATCAATTTTTTAAATGAAAAAGAGAAAATGGAGATGACAGAGGCTGAGGGTTCAAAAGTGAGGGCGTGTGCCATGGGTAAGTGGAGAAGGGTGGACCCACCACAGGGCTGCTCACTGCCTGGGTCCCTCCTGATTGGCCAAGAGTTCAGAGTCCATTCTAATGAGTTTCTGTCTGATGCAAGTTGTTAAATATTTTGAATACTAACCTTTGAGTATTAATATCCTCCCCTAACAAAATAAGGGATTAATATATTCAATTTAAGGTTGATGGAACAAAACAAAATTAACAGATCAAAGAACTAAAATCAGTAATAACTACAATGGAAATATATGGAAAGAGTAAGAAAGGAGAAGTTTAAGTAAGTGAATAGATATTGTCTAAAATAATTAAATAAACCCTTCTAGTAATATAAGTATTACTGATTTAGATTTTAAAATTAGCTAGGGTTTAAACATGCTTGCCTTTAAAAAAGGAGTCTGGGGTTGCAATGTAGGCTACTCCCTTTCATTTTAAGTCTGCACTCTTAGATTTTTAATTATGTGCACATATTAATTAGACGAAAAATAAATATAGTTTAAATAATAATTATATGTTGAATTCAATTTGCAGATTAAAAAATATGAAATCATTTGGAATTTAATTACCTATTGTATAAGGAGTCTGAAAGTGAATTTCATGCAGCAGTGTTGCAGCAGATGTGGGAAGAAACAGAAGCACTTCTGATCCATTTAGCATGTGCAAGAACTCATCATCCTCCCCTAGTGCACGGCCGTTTTTCGTGAGTGATTTCTCAGCATGGCCATTACCAGCGCATGATAAAATATGCTTCCTCTGCTTGGAGAATTCAACTCCAAGAATTACAAAAGGTTTATGGTTTCTTTGTGTTATTGGTATCCTTCAGCATCCTGGTTCTTTCACGAAGGAGAAATATTTCATGAAAATCAAAAGATCTCTTCTACAGGGCTGTGTAATGATCTCTCTCATTTTCTTCTCAGTTGTGATTTCCATTAAACCAAAGATGGATATGATTGGATGGTTTCTTTTCTGCTGATGGTTGCTTTGGTGCAGACATTTCTAATTTCTTGGTTACTTGTAAAAATATTATGACTTCTAATACAGTAGAATTATTTTTACTGGTAACAAGACTGGAATGCAGTAGAGATATATAATAGTAAGGACAGAGGCTTGGAAGACTGGCTTTTCAAAAATTAGCTAAATGACAAATATACCCAATTCTACTAAGAAGTAATTTTCTGGCCAAATAATGTAAGTCCATGTAGGAAAAAAGGATAAAATAAGCTTGCTATCATCAGAACAGGAATTAAAGTCCCATCTAGGCCAATACTTGAAAGAACTGGGACGGGATTCCCATTCTCATACTGTTTTCTCTTGCCAACCAAAACATACATTCAACTGATTTTCTTTGATTTCTGTGACAACTCATTCTCAGTATTTTTTGCTCTCCCTAATTCTCCCTTTAATGATGGCAATACTGATGCCTATGTTCCAGATCTTCTTTTTGTATCACTCTCTGGATTCTCCTTAAAGATCTAATCCAGTATGCCTTTGGGTATTGCTGACTCAAAACCATTTTCCAGAATTCCCTTAAAAGTTCTAGGCTCATATATCCTTTTGCTTGCATGTCTTAAAGGTATGTCAAATTTCTTATCTGAAAATTAACTCCTTTACATTCTGCAGTCAATGAAAAGCTGTTTTACTGATTTCACCTATTGAGTATTTCACAATTCTATTTCCTTCTCTGCATCTACTCTTGCCACTACCTTGCTCCAGATATTATTACCTTCCAGCTGAACCAAAGTAAGAGCTTTCTGCGTGGTCTTCCTGAAGCCATTCTTGTGGGGGACTTGCCCAATTAGTCCCCCATTGCAGCCAAAATACAAATATGATTTTATATATGTATGTTAAATTTTATATATTTATATACTTTACATATAAAATCTTCTCCCCCAATATAATATCAGAATACACACACACACACACACACACACACATATACACACATTCTCTTTACAATGCAAGAATGCAGTGGAAGAGAGTGGAGGATTTTATTTACCGAAGGGAATGACAAGAAGATTAATTTTCAGACACTGGAGTAGAGGTTAAAGTAGGAGAAGGAAAAATCAGTAAATAGAATATTGAAATAATTTAGGCAGGAGTAAACAAAAGCTTCGGTCAAGATAAGAAGAGAGAAGTAGGAGACATTTTGATTCATAAATGACAAATTGATGACATAAAACATGGCTGCTCAAGGAAACATAGTTGACTATAACCAAAATTTCTCACTGGAAAGATCATTTCTATGGCATGCCTGGGCTCAGCAACAGATTGAAAAAGCATGGAGGGGCATAATTATGTTGACTTTGACCGTGTTTATTTGAGCCGTCTTTGGTAAATATAAATATGAATAAATATAGCGTGCAGTGTGAAATCTGAGTTTGAAACCCAGAGGGGAATTACGTCTAAAATTATACCTTTGACAGCTAGTATAATTTTGGCAATAAATAAAGTCATGGTAATTTCCTCCAGTAGAAGCATGTTACAAGGGAAAACTAAAATTACAACCTTGAGGAATACCAGCAAATAAAGAGTTGGTGGAAGAAAATACGTAAAAAGAGGAGTCTGAGAATTGAGAAAATAATGGGTAACAAGACAGCGTTAGAAAAATGTCATCTTCCTCTATGAGCGTAATGAAAATGAAACATTTATTTTTCTTTCATTTTTTAAAGTTTGCCCCTTTTTTAGCTTACTAAGGAAGAAAATTCAGCTTATTCGGGAGAGGATAAGAATTGAAGATGCAGGGTCTGCCCTCTGAGTTTAATGATGACAAAGAAAGAGAGCAACCGATTTAGTAAGTGGCTGCATGTAGATTTTTTTTTTTTTCCCTGAACGCTGATTGCAGTTTCTCCAGATGACAGCCCCACAGCTGGCTACCTATTGGATACACTCCATTCTTGACGCTCACCCACAGTCAGACCTAGACTAACTCAGCTAGAGAATTTTTCTATTTTCATATCTTTCACAGAAAATCAGCAATCAGAGTTTGATACGAACAACATTTTTGAAAAATATAAAAAGTGCTATTTCTAATGTAAATAGCTTAAATAAAAAAATCCTGATTCTTGGAACATTAGACCCTACTTGCCCTGTGATCCACTTCACTGAATTGGAGCTTTAATTGTACACTCTGTTAACCAAATCAGTTTCAAATGGCGTTTGTTTTCCAACATTTCCATCAGCCATAGAAAAAATTCTAGTAAGTACATTCTATGCCATGTTTTCTCACAAGAGTTTGAAATTTCTATGAGAAGATACAAGAGGCTAACTTCAAATTTCTATAAAGTTGCATTTAATATTCATAGCTTTATCTATTTTGAGAATACAATCCAAATAATACCTTTGACAATAGAACAAAATGAATACTTTATCTGATCCTTCTCCATTCCAACAAGTCAGTAAATTTAAGAAAAGCCAATAGGTTAAAATTATTTCAGCAATGGACAAGGGGAAAAAGCAAATATTCTTTCATAATCTTTTCCTTAAAAACAAACAAAAACTATATTACTCTATGAAATAACACAAAAAATTCAACAAATAACCTAACTTATTTGCCATATCATATTGTCTGGTGCCAAAACAATATATCAAATCCTATCCTATTACCCAACTCACTGGAAATGGTGATTGACTTTTCCAAGTTCTCTGTGATTTTATAACCTATTGAGATACTTCAGAATTCTTGAGGCTACTCTTAGAATTTCTCTCACACAGGAATTCTTGAGAACCCATAGTAAAAATAGAGAAAGTTCAAATAACCCAGAGCAGGCAAGTTACCCGCCTATTTTCCTCCTACTTCCCTTCTGTGTTAACACTGAGTTCAATCTCCTCCACATGCTTCATGCTTTAGTACTAACCCTTCTTCTCCTCTGGTATAGTGTCAGTCATTTAGTATGGGGATGCCAAAAACATACTTTCTCATTTGTGGGGAGGACCTCTTAACCTTGTATCTCAAAACAAAATGAAACTAGTTATAAATGTTCTCATCTGAGAATATGCTTTCACAAAACCCTGGGAAGGGAAAATGTTCTGAGAAAGAGGGAGTGGGACAAACTATGTCCAATGCTGCTGAGACTTCAGTGACCGGAAAGTGCAAACTTGACTGTGTCAGCAAAATTTAGGCCACTGTAGATGCTGGTTAAAAGAACAAACAAACAACAACATGGGAGTAGGACTGGCTTCAGCCTGATGAGGGAGTGGCTTGAGGGCATGGATAATAGGAAATGTAAAAGTGAAAATACCAAGTGTACAAAACATGTGTCTTAACAAAGCTCTTGAAGTTTCTTTAAGAGTGTTTTGGAAGGTATTTGATCAAATGTATCCTAATGACCTTGAGAAAAGAAACTGTCATCCCACTGTTCCTCCCTTTTTTCCCCTCATCTTTTTCAAGCAAAGTTTAAGAAATAACTGAATAAGAGCCTGCTGCTCCTGGGAGTAACTGCTGTCACCTACATCTTCCTCAAGGGGAAAACAGATGTAGATGCTGAAAAAACATTCCTCTCTTCTCCCTGTTTGGGGAAGAAACCATCCTCCTTGGCAGTAATTAAGGAAAAGAAGAAGTCAAGTCAGCAAGTTCTCATGACTGCTACAATCTCAGTTCTCCTTCCAAACGACCATCAACAGGATGAGCTCTGCTGTTTCTGTCCAGAAAGTCACTCATACAAACATGCTGAAATGAGACAGTGTGTCTTACTGTTGGAATTATTCACACTGACTTGTGACTAAGGCAGTAGTAGAAAGCAAGTATATGCAAGCACAAGAATTCTTCACACTTTTAGGCTAGATGTGACATAAGTACACAAAATCAGATATGCTGCCTCTGTTCTCCCTATTTAATCCACCCAGGATCCCCTCTCATCGACTTCCTGACAAAGGTCTTACAGGGATGTTGCTGTTCTGGACCAGACAAGATCTGTTCTTAGTTACTGTTCTTCCTATTGTCATGTTGCTATGATACGTGCAGAGTCTAGGACAACTTCATTTGAATACTGTGGAGTCTTTCTTTCTTCTAAAAGAATGATATCATACTTGTTTTATACGATCAAAAGAGCTACATGTTCTCTTTTTTAATATAACAATGCCTGTCGCTATTAAGCTGATTTCTCTATTTTTATTTATTCCCAGTCCTTTTAGTTCTTAGGTTTCACAGAGCATTTTTAAACTAATGTTTGGTTATTTATAAAAATTTCTAAAATAATATTAATCCTATTTAGTTTTACTCCTCATCTGCCAGTAATATTTTAATGACACTCAATATCATCCCAAGCACATATTCCCTAAAGTAACTTGACAACCAGAGCAGCTTCTTCTACAGAGCTGTAACAGAAGTTCAACTAGCTTTGTTTCCCCTCTTACCTAAAGTATCTAAATCAATGTCATCTATAATAGAGACTTATTAGTATTACTGTATTTTGTAAAGAAGTCATTTGAATTCCTATGTTTTAGATTTTTTCTGTCTAAAGAATTTTTTCAAATATCTTGATATTCTCTTGCATTTCCCCTACTTTAGTTCCCACTGTGAAACAACTTTGAGGTGACCCCACCTACGTTCTTCTGTGAACTATGCCTTTATTATCGCATATATATGAGAGCACTGGTGGTACTCTTGGCATCGATTTTGGGGGTTCAAATTCTGACTAGTAATTCATATCAATAAATTGGGCAAATTACTTAATTTCTTTAGGGATCAGTTTCTGTATCTTTAAAATAGGGAGACTAGTATTATCTGCCTTATGAAGTTTCGAAATTACAGTTGATAATTCACAAAACTTGCCTAACATCTGGCAAATAATCAATACAACTCGTAACATAGTGTTTGCTTTGTATTATTTATTATTATGTTTATGACTTTGTTTTATCACTTATCACTTTGTGTTGACAGAATCTGTCTGTGTCACTGGATTTTAATCTCCTGGAAGGTGGGGTCCTGGTTGCATCTATCTTAGTACTATCAGTATAGAATAGGTACCTGTGTTTGATGTATATACTGTCACTTCCTGTTGTAAAGCTCAGAGAAAACTCACCTAATATTTAATAAGTGGCTGAATGCTCTATAAATGAAGTTTTTTTTCTAAGCAAGTCAAATCTTTGAAAGCTTTTCTTCTACCTTGGGTTGCTTTATATCCACTTAGGAACTGGCAGCTTTGAAAAATTAGTGTAGCACTCATACACATACTAATTAAAAAAAACCCAAAAACTTAAATGCATGTGCAAAAAAAGTTTATTGTGATAATACAGTATGTAATTTCCTTAGGGTTCCACTTAGTTGAAATAAAGATTTTGAAAAAAAATTCTAAATAGTAACTTTATATCACTGTTAACCCTAACATCTGTCATATAAAACATCATAAGCATTTAATATGTATTCAAGGACAATGACCAGATGGCTATGATAAACAACTTTTATACGGTGGTTTATTCCCACCGTTTTAAAGATGTGGCTTTGGGCTTCCCTGGTGGCGCAGTGGTTGAGAATCTGCCTGCCAAGGCAGGGGACATGGGTTCGAGCCCTGGTCTGGGAGGATCCCACGTGCTGCGGAGCGGCTGGGCCCGTGAGCCACAACTACTGAGCCTGCGAGTCTGGAGCCTGTGCTCCGCAACAGGAGAGGCCGCGATAGTGAGAGGCCCGCGCACCGCGATGAAGAGTGGCCCCCACTTGCCACAACTGGAGAGAGCCCTCGCACAGAAACGAAGACCCAACACAGCCATAAATAAAAAAATAAAAATAAAAAACGTTTAAAAAAAAAAGATGTGGCTTCTTAGGCAAACAGTTTTCTATAATTGTGATATTTTATGTGATTAGATGTTTTCTTATACCAGGTCATGAAATTAATTTTCATCTTAATTAGTGCCCATAGCAATGATTCTATTAATAATCCATTTAGCTAATTGCATTTTGTTAAGTTAGTTGTGTTGCATTTTGGGCATTGCTAATATGCCAAGGTCAACATGTCTCCTCAACAGTATTCAATAACCAATGTAAGGTAATAGTGAATAACATAGCCTATATTTGCAAATCCTAGATTATCTGCATACACAGATTTCCTTTGGTGGCATATATCCTTGTCCTTAAAAGTCTTAGAGTTAATTACCTCAGTTTCAAGTCTTTTTTTCCCTGATTGAAGGGTTTATTAGGCCCTAACAGCCTGCCACAGACTTACCAAATTCACAGAACACTAATTTGTTAAAGAGAAGGTCTATATATTCATTTACCATGGGAATTATAACTACCTAGATAACCTTCCTCTTGTTTTCCATCAATGTATTCCTTTCCCATTAGAAGAGACCTATTTACGAAGCCAAGTTAAGGTCAAGAAATTATTCTGAAGAACATAAAGTTAAAAAGAATGTGATGGAAGAAAGTTAAGCAAATTTCACAGAACCATAATTCTTCAAGGGGCATAAATAGATTAGGTCCCAATTTCCACTTTAGAAAAACTATATAATGTATACAAATCCTTTAAAAGATCACAATCTCTATTCTCCTTGAAAATTTGGAGGAATCAAAGAACCATCCTTTCATTTAGTATCCTGTTTCATGGCTTTTGTAATCTCAGGTCCAAGTTATGAACGTTCACTTCGGAACAAAAGAATTAAAATCTTTTTATCTTTCACCACAGGCTATACTGCCCATCTATTTCATCATTTCAGTCAACTCTCTTCAAGATCTAGTATTTCTTTCCACTTTATCTTTGGTACACAGTGGCAAAGAAGGACCCAGCATACTGAGCTTTGGCCTGATGTGCCTGTAGAGAGGTTCTTGAACCTGTGCACTCCCATATCCAAGTCTGCAGATGATTGTTCACACTGTCTTTAATGGTAACACTTGTCCAGTTTTGCACTTTACTGTGGTTTCTTGGAGTGGAAAAAGATGGGAACAGAATGGTTGATTCAGAGGAATGAAAAGAAAGGCAAGTTAGTCTAAAGTGTGGGAGAAGGGTTGGCAAAAAAGATAAGCTATTTTTACAGAAAATGACAAATTCATCGTTTTTGTGGGGCTGGGGGGACTTTATTTTTTCCTTAATTCTTGTTTACCTGAAGAATATGTATCAGTTATTAAATTTGTAGGTAATACAAAAAATTATTTAAAAAATTAAAACATGATTTTTGGACATCTGATTTCAGCTTCAACAAGAAAAGTGCTTGGAAACCATCACTCCCAACCTTTAAACAAGAAAAAGCAGAACAAACTGAATATCAAAATTTTTTCTTAAATCATCAAAGAACTAAAGTTGCAGTGCAAACTGTCACCCCAAAAGTACACACCAAACCAGGAAGAAAGTGCATCCAAAGAGTCACAGCTAAGATCTGCTCACTCCGAACAGAAGCTGCTAGAACCATAAACTGGTAGAAACACATAAATGGTGATTTTGATGAATTGTTGGAGGTTGAGGGTAGACTGGTATAAGAATGAGAAATTCCTAAAAGCTGTAGTATTGGGGAGCCCCACACTTGAGTGCTTTACTTTCAGGAATGCAGTCAGGTACTTAATATAATGTGAGAAAAATCCTCTTGCCAATGACAAGGGAAGGGTAAGAGAAGTCATTACAAAATTCTCCCAGAGACTTTCCATAAGCAAGGGCTACTCTCCTGTGGAAAAGACTTCCTTCTCTGGAGCAAAGCCTTATCTCAGCTGGTAGAAGAGCACTGCTCCCATTCCAGCTCCCTACAGCCCTCCTGTCTCAATTAAAGGGGAAAAATGAATAGGCATCAAGGCAAAAGATTGGAAATGATGCAGCCAGGGAATGGAGTAGGAAGTAGGGGGAGGGAAGATGGGTGTATCACTGGAGAAACACCTGTGAAAGTCCTAGCCCAGAGACATTGGTTGACTAAAAGATGAATGATAGTTTTAAGATTATAGAGTGTTCCCCCTTGTCTTCGATACCCTAACTCCAACTAAAAGGGCTCCTGTATTACAACTATGAATTACAACTGAAAGAGCTGTAACACACAGCATCCTTCTAAGGAAGAGTACTTAGCAAAGCACAAAGCAAATATGGAAGACAAAAATAAGTGCACTAGAGGAATCTCAAGCCTCTGGTACCTGTAGCTATAAGAAAACATTAAACACCGCCCAGCTCCTTGTCATATTAACATATATTTTCACACTAAAAGTCTATTTTACTGATTTTCCATTACCCAGTCCATGCACAGCTTTCGACAAAAAAATTACAAGGCATGCAAAAAGAAAAAAAAATCCTCTGAAAAAACAAAGTAACCATCAGAACCAGACTCATATATGAGACAGATGTTGGAATGCTAACAAAGAGAATTTAAATAGGCATAATTAATATGCTAAGAGCTCTAAGGGAAAAAGGAAAGATGCAAGAATACATAGGTAACATAAGCAGAGATGAAAACTTGAGAATCAAAAGGAAAGAGTCTGTCATACAGAGTGAAGTAAGTCAGAAAGAGAAAAACAAATACTGTATGCTAACACATATATATGGAATCTAAAAAAAAAGAAAATGGCTCTGAAGAACCTAGGGGCAGGACAGGAATAAAGACACAGACTTAGAGAATGTACTTGAGAACATGAGGAGGGGGAAGGGTAAGCTGGGACGAAGTGAGAGAGTGGCATGGACACATACACTCTACCAAATGTAAAATGTGGTATGCAGCCGCACAGCACAGGGAGATCAGCTTGGTGCTTTATGACTACTTAGAGGGGTGAGATAGGGAGGGTGGGAGGGAGACACAAAAGGGAGGGGATATGGGGATATATGTATACGTATAGCTGACTCACATTGTTATACAGCAGAAACTAACACACCACTGTAAAGCAATTATACTCCAATACAGATGTTAAAAAAAAAAAGGAAATGTTATAAATCCAAACACCATAACATAAATGAAAAATAACTTCAACAAGATCATCAGTAGACTTGACATGACCAAGGAATCATGAGCTTGAATACAAGTCAATAGGAACATCCACAATTGATGTTCTAAGAGGAAAATTAATGAAAACACACAGATATGGAGAACAGAACACCAAATAACTGGAGGACAATTTCAAAAGGTGTTACAAAAGCATAATTGGAACACAGAAGGAACAGAAAGTGAGAATAAAATTGAAGAAATATTTGAAGAATTAATGCCAGAACTTTTTACAATTAATGACATCCCACTGCACATCCAGAAAACTCAGACAACAACAAGCAGGACTGAAACAACAACAACAACAACAACAACAACCAAACAACGAACAAATAACAAACTAACCCACCTGGGCATACTATATTAAAACTCCAGAAAATTAACGGCAACAAAAAAATCCTGGGGCTTCCCTGGTGGTGCAGTGGTTGAGAATCTGCCTGCCAATGCAGGGGACACGGGTTCGAGCCCTGGTCTGGGAGGATCCCACATGCTGTGGAGCAAGTAGGCCCGTAAGCCACAACTACTGAGCCTGCGCGTCTGGAGCCTGTGCTCCGCAACAAGAGAGTGGTAACCATGCAGTGATCAGTAGTGAAGTGTGCAACTTTCTCTTCAAGAATCTCTATGTTGCAGAGGCGGAGTCAAGATGGCGGTGTGAGAAGACACAGAGTTAGCATCTCCACACAAGTAGGGTGACTGCCGGCAGCTGGTGGGAGACTCTGATGCCCAAGGAGATGGGAGAAACCCCACAGTGAACTGGTAGGATGTAGGGGGACTGGGGAGGGGGAGGGGAGAAGTGGAGGCCAGACAGGATCGGCACCCCTGAGGCTGGGGAGATCAGGAGAGGCAGGCGGGAAGGACTCTCCGGTAAGAGCAGCAGAGGAGCGGAGGGCGACTGCCCCACCCACTCGGGCCTGGGGAAACTGCTGAGCTCCCAGGCCGGTCCACTGCCCCCCAAAGCCCCATCCAGGCTGTGTGGGTCCTTGGGGGCATAGGAGGGAGGCCAGGGAGATCAGGAGAGGCAGGTAGGAGGGGCCCTCCCAGACCAGAGGAGCAGGAGTGGAGAGGATGGTGTTTGCCCCCCAACTTGAGCCCAGGAAGCCTGCTGGGCTCCCAGGTGAGGTCCCCTGCCCTCTGAGACCAGGGGTGGGGGGCATGCCTGGGCCCCTTCTGTTCCTTGAGCCTAAGCCCAACCCCCCACAGCCCCCAGGGCCTTTTCCAGCCCTGTGGGTCCTGAGCATTGGCCCTGCCCACCACCCAAACCTCGCCCTTGCTTAGGCCCTGCCCTCCACAGCCAAGGCCTTCCCCCTCTCCCTCTTTTTTTTTTTTTTTTCTTTTCCCTCCTCCTCTGTTTTACTATTCTGATACTGATGTACCTGCCGGTTGTTGATTCATCTATATTTTTATTTTTATATTCTTTCTAACATATCTGTTAGTTTCCTAGTATAATTTTATTTTTTACTTTGTTATTGTGCTTTTTTTTGCCGTCCCATGCAGCTTGTGGGATCTTGGTTAACCAGCCGGGGGTTGGGCTAAAGCTCCTGCAGTGGGAGCTCTGAGTCTGAACCTCTGGACTAACAGAGAACCTCAGACCCCAGGGAATATTCATCGGCGTGAAGTCTCACGGAGCTCCTCATCTCAGCACCAAAACCCAGCTCTACCCAATAGCCTAAAAACTCCAGTGTTGGAAGCCTCAGGCCAAACAACCAGTAAAAAAGGAACACAATCCCACTCATTAAAAAAAAAAAAAAAAAAAGAGATGGCAAAAAAATATATCACAGATGAAGGAGCAAGGTAAAAACCTACAAGACCAAATAAATGAAGAGGGAATAGGCAATCTACCAGAAAAAGAATTCAGAGTAATGATAGTAAAGATGATACAGAATCTCAGAAATAGAAAGGCACAGATTGGGAAAATAAAAGAAATGTTTAACAAAGATCTAGAAGAACTAAAGAACAAACAAACAGAGATGAACAACACAAAAACTGAAATGAAAAATACACTAGAAGGAATCAATAACAGAATAACTGAAGCAGAAGAACGAATATGTGAGCTGGAAGACAAAATGGTGAAAATAACTGATGAGGAGCAGAATAAAGAAAAAAGAATGAAAAGAATTGAAGACAATCTCAGAGACCTCTGGGACAACACTAAACACACCAACATTCAAATTATAGGGGTCCCAGAAGAAGACAAAAAGAAAGGTTCTGAGAAAATATTTGAAGAGATTAGTCAAAAACTTCCCTAATATGGGAAAGGAAATAGTCACCCAAGTCCAGGAAGCACACAGAGTCCCATACAGGATAAACCCTATGAAAAACACACCAAGACGTATATCAATCAAACTAACAAAAATTAAATTCAAAGAAAAAATATTAAAAGCAGCAAGGGAAAAACAAAGAATAACATACAAAGGAATCCTCATAAGGTTATCAGCTGATTTTTCAGCAGAAACTCTGCAGGCCAGAAGGGAGTGGCAGGATATACTTAAAGTGACAAAAGAGAAAAACCTACAACCAAAATTATTCTACCCATCAAGGATCTCATTTAGATTGGATGGAAAAGTCAAAAGCTTTTCAGACAAGCAAAAGCTAAGAGAATTCAGCACCGCCAAACCAGCTTTACAACAAATGCTAAAGGAACTTCTCTAAGCAGGAAACACAAGAGAAGAAAAAGACCCACAAAAACAAACCCAAAACAATTAAGAAAATGGTCATAGGAACATACATATCAATAATAACCTTGAATGTAAATGGATTAAATGCCACAACCAAAAGACACAGACTGGCTGAATGGATACAAAAACAAGACCCATATATATGCTGTCTACAAGAGACCAACTTTAGACCTAGGGACACATACAGACTGAAAGTGAAGGGTAGAAAAAAATATCCATGCAAATGGAAATCAAAAGAAAGCTGGAGTAGCAATACTCGTATCAGATAAAATAGACTTTAAAATAAAGACTGTCGGGGCTTCCCTGGTGGCGCAGTGGTTGAGAAACTGCCTGCCAATGCAGGGGACACGGGTTCGAGCCCTGGTCTGGGAAGATCCCACATGCCACGGAGCAGCTGGGCCCGTGAGCCACAACTACTGAGCCTGCACGTCTGGAGCCTGTGCCCCGCAACGGGAGGGGCCGCGATAGTGAAAGGCCCGCGCACCGCGATGAAGAGTGGTCCCCGCGCCGCGATGAAGAGTGGCCCCCACTTGCCGCAACTAGAGAAAGCCCTCGCACGAACCGAAGACCCAACACAGCCAAAAATAAATAAATAAATAAATAAAGTAGCTATTAAAAAAAAAAATGCTTAAATAAAATAAAGACTGTCACAAGAGATAAGGAGGGACACTACATAATGATCAAAGGATCAATCCAAGAAGAATATATAAAAACTATAAATATTTATGCACCCAACATAGGAGCACCTCAATACATAAGGGAAATGCTAACAACCATGAAAGGAGAAATCGACAGTAACAAAATAATAGTAGGGGGCTTTACACCAATGGACAGATCATCCAAACAGAAAATAAATAGGGAAACACAAGCTTTAAATGACACAATAGACCAGATAGATCTAACTGATATTTATAGAACATTCCACACAAAAGTGGCAGAATACACTTTCTTCTCAAGGGCACATGGAACATTCTCCAGGATAGATCACATCTTGGGTCACAAATTAAGACTTGGAAAATTTAAGAAAATTTAAATCATAGCAAGCATCATTTCTGACCACAATGTTATGAGACTGGAAATCAATTAAAGGAAAAAAACTGTAAAAAACAAAAATACATAGAGGCTAAACAGTGTGCTACTAAATAACCAAGAGATCACTGAAGAAATCAAAGAAGAAATAAAAAATACATAGAAACAAATGACAACAAAAACACAACGCGCCAAAACCTATGGAATGCAGCAAAAGCAGTTCTAAGAGGGAAGTTTATAGCAATTCAATCTCACCTCAAGAAACAAGAAAAATCTCAAATAAACAATCTAACCCTACACTTAACTAGAGAAAAAAGAACAAAGAGAACCCAAAGTCAGTAGAAGGAAAGAAATCACAAAGATCAGAGCAGAAATAAATGAAATAGAAATGAAGAAAACAGTAGCAAAGATCAATAAAACTAAAAGCTGGTTTTTTGAGAAGATAAACAAAATTGATAAACCCTTAGCCAGACTCATCAAGAAAAAAAGGAAGAGGATGCAAATCCTTAAAATTAGAAATAAAAAAGGAGAAATCACAACTGACACTGCAGAAATACAAAGGATTATATGAGACTACTACAAACAACTATATGCCAATAAAATGGACAACCACGAAGAAATGGACAAATTCTTGGAAAGGTACAATTTTCCAAGAGTGAACCAGGAAGAGTTAGAAAATATAAACAGACTGATCACAAGTAATGAAATTGAAACCATAATTAAAAATCCTCCAACAAACAGAAGTCCAGGACCAGATGGCTTCACAGGTGAATCAAACATTTAGAGAAGAGCTAACACCAATCTTTCTCAAACTCTTCCAAAAAATTGCAGAGGCAGAAACACTCCCAAATTCATTCTACAAAGTCACCATCACCCTGATACCAAAACCAGAAAAAGATACTACAAAAAAAATTACAGACCAATATCACTGATGAATATAGAAGCAAAAATCCTGAACAAAATACTAGCAAACAGAATCCAACAGCACATTAAAAAGATCATACACTATGGTCAAGTGGGATTTATCCCAGGGATGCAAGGATTCTTCAATATACGCAAACCAATCAATGTGATACACCACATTAACAAATTAAGGAATAAAATCCATATGATCATCTCAATAGATGCAGAAAAAGCTTTTGACAAAATTCAACACTTATTTATGATAAAAACTCTGCAGAAAATGGGCATAGAGGGAACCTACCTCAACATAATAAAGGCCATATATGACAAACCCACAGAAAGCATCATACTCAATGGTGAAAAACTGAAAGCATTTCCACTAAGATCAGGAACAAGACAAGGATGTCCACTCTCGCCACTATTATTCAACATAGTTTTGGAAGTCCTAGCCACAGCAATCAGAAAAGAAAAAGAAGTAAAAGCAATACAAATTGGAAAAGAAGAAGTAAAACTGTCACTGTTTGCCGATAACATGATACTATACACAGACAGTCCTAAAGATGCCACCAGAAAACTACTAGAATTAATCAATGAATTTGGTAAGGTTGCAGGATACAAAATTAATGCACAGAAATCTCTGGCATTCCTATACACCAACAATGAAAAATCAGGAAGAGAAATTAAGGAAACACTCCCATTTACCACTGCAACAAAAAGAATAAAATACCTTGAAATAAACCTGCGTAAGGAGCGAAAGACTTGTATTCAGAAGACTATAAAACACTGATAAAAGAAATCAAAGATGACATAAACAGATGGAGAAATAAAGCATGTTCTTGAATTGGAAGAATCAATATTGTGAAAATGACTATACTACCCAAAGCAATCTACAGATTCAAAGCAATCCCTATCAAAATACCAATGGCATTCTTCACAGAATTAGAACAAAAAATCTTACAACTCGTATGGAAACACAAAAGACCCCAAACAGCCAAAGCAATCCTGAGAAAGTAAAATGAAGTTGGAAGAATCAGGCTCCCTAACATCAAACTATACCACAAAGCTACAGTAATTAAGACAGTATGGTACTGGCACAAAAACAGAAATATAGATCAATGGTACAAGATAGAATGCCCAGAGAGAAACCCACGCACATATGGGCACCTAATTTATGACAAAGGAGACAAGAACATACAATGGAGAAAAGACAGCCTCTTCAATAAGTGGTGCTGGGAAAACTGGACAGCTACATGTAGAAGAATTAAATTAGAGCACTACCTAACACCATACACAAAAATAAACTCAAAATAGATTAAAGACTTAAATGTAAGACCAGACACTATAAAACTCTTAGAGGAAAACATAGGAGAAACACTCTTTGACATAAACCACAGCAAGATCTTTTATGACCCACTTCCTAGAGTAACGGAAATAAAAACAAAAATAAACAAATGGGACTTAATTAAACTTAAAAGCTTTTGCACAGCAAAGGAAACCATAAACAAGGCAAAAAGACAACCTTCAGAATGGGAGAAAATATTTGCAAATGAAACAACAGACAAAGGCCTTAATCTCCAAAATATACAAACAGCTCATGGAGTTCAATATCAAAAAAGCAAACAATCCAGTTAAAAAATGGGCAGAAGACCTAGACATTTCACCAAGGAAGACATACAGATGGCCAAGAGATACATGAAAAAGATGCTCGACATCACTAATTATTAGAGAAATGCAAATCACAACTACAATGAGGTATCACCTCACACAGGTTAGAATGGCCATTATCAAAAAATCTACAAACAATAAATGCTGGAGAGGGTGTGGAGAAAAGGGAACCCTCTTGCACTGTTGGTGGGAATGTAAATTGATACAGGCACTATGGAGAACAGTATGGAGGTTCCGTAGAAAACTAAAAATAGAACTACCGTATGGCCCCGTAATCTCACTACTGGGCATATACCCTGAGAAAACCACAATTCAAAAAGAGACATGTACCACAATGTTCACTGCAGCACTATTTACAATAGCCAGGACATGGAACCAACCTAAATGTCCATCGACAGATGGATGGATAAAGAAGATGGGGCACATATATACAATGCAATATTACTCAGCCATAAAAAGAAATGCAACTGTGTTATTTGTAGTAAGGTGGATGGGCCTAGAGTCTGTCATACTGAGTAAGTCACAAAGAGAAAAACAAATACCGTATGCTAACACATATATATGGAATGTAAAAAAAAAAAAAAAGGTACTGATGAACCTCGTTGCAGGGCAGGAATAAAGAGGTAGACATAGAGAATGGACTTGAGGACATGGGGTGGGAGGGGGAAGCTGGGGTGAAGTGAGAGTAGCATCGACATATATACACTACAGAATGTAAAATAGTTGGCTGGTGGGAAGCAGCAGCATAGCACAGGGATATTGGCTCAGTGCTTTGCGATGACCTAGAGGGGTGGGATAGGGAGGATGGGAGGGAGGCTCAAGAGGGAGGGGATATGGGGACACGTGTACTCATATGGCTGATTCACTTTGTTGTGCAACAGAAACTAACACAGTATTGTGAAGCAATTATACTCCAATAAAGATCTATTAAAATAAAAAAAATAGAATTAAAAAAGAAAGAGAATCTCTATGTTGCAACTTCTCAGTCCCTAAATGTCCCAGTGCCAGGAAATGAAGTGAGTGTGATCCTAATATTTTTTACAATGCATATCAGACTCAGAAGTATCTCTGCCTGGAGCTCCTGACCTTCAGCTCATTTTACCTTCTCAGCCATATCCTAAATGAACCTAGGATGTTGCAGCCAAGACACAGTAGCAGAAGACACAGGACTTAAATGTCTTCTTAAAGACACAGGACTTAAAAGTCCCAGCAGGATTCCTGGGTCAGAGACAAAGGGGTTTATTACTCACACTATAACAGGCAGCATGAGCTTCATATTCACCCTGATTCCCCTTGTGCCCTAAGTCTCCTGAAGGCAACACAGAGAAGTCAGGGTAAATGCTAAACCCACAGTGGTCTGTGCCACAGCTGATATGCCCAAGCTTAGGAAACCCCCATCTTTTTAATGGGTTTCAAGCTAACCTGTCCTAATTGTGCCCCAGATGGAGACATTATCTTTATTGTACTGGACAGTAAGCAAACCTGCCCTGCGCTATACAAAAATCCTTAAAAAATGTAGTCTGGGACAAAGGCCCTTAGGGCTTCTGCCTATAAAACATACAGGAATTCAAGAGACGCATGGAGTATATCTCCCAGAAACACACCATTATGCCAAAGGGCTTGTGTTTAATTGGAGAGGAACTGTTTATCTCACCAGGTGTACAATGAGCTCAGTCAGGCTGCTCTTCTAGTAAGAATGTACTGTTTACGTCAGATCCCTTAGCTGAGCAATTGCTGAAAGAACTAAGCCAGAGTTTATGACATTTCATAAACACCTCCTCGTACGATGGCAGGGCTAGTGTCAGCCTTTCTCAGATTACCCCGATACGTCTGAAAACAGGCTGTACTACTGCAGAATTTGGGGGAGGTGTTCGTAACAAATATTTAGAATGTCCCACTCTCAGGGTTCCTTAAGCTTTCCTATAGTGGTAGGATGTGGTGCGTCTTACAAGATTATAAGCAAGAAGATCCACACTGTGTTAGATGTATCCTCATATTGTATGTTTGACGAGCAACCACCATCGCTTGCTCATATTAGAAATCAAGCCCCCTCTCAGATTATCTATTATCGTAAAAGATGTAGTTTCTCAGTTTTGCCTTCCAGTCTCTCACTGCCATTCCATCAAAAGTGAAATACATAGAAACCCCACAGGAAAGTTTCTATCAGCCTATATGGGAGTTTTATCCTGAAAATCCTAATTAAATGAGCACTTCAGTATTTCAACCAACTGCTCCCTATTTTTCTGAGAGAGCTTTTTCAACATATTATTGCCACTCTATCTATGAATACTAGGAGACTTTTTTTTTTTAAGCCAGGGGTCTCACTGCTCAATAACAGCAATTTGCTCAAGTGATCCTAAGATGTGTGGTCGGTCTGTCAGTGAGGGTCACAAACTAGGATTGAATGTGCATGGCCCACTCACTTTAAAAGAATTGGGGGGACAGAAAATGAGACAAAAAACATAGAGGAGAAAAGACAAGAGAAATAATAATAAAAGTTCTTCCATAAATCCAACTAGTGTCTGCTTCCACATATTACATTTAAGTTGATCTGTATATACTGCATATTTTTGTGTATCTCCTGTGGCTTTCTAAATTATTATAAATCTGAAGTTTCATCTCAGTAAGAATATGTTAAGTCACGCTAACTGATGCTGCAATTTCAGATATGGACTTCTACGGGCCTTGATTGCTGATCACTCCTTGGAGAACAAGCATGTTGCTTTAAGAGAACATTTAGGGAAGTACGATACCAAGGATGGTTCAGGTGGAATGGTGTGAACTAGAAAGGAGACAGGTTGAAATGCAATAGGTAGATTCCAAGCATCAGTTAGATGTTGCTTCAACTCCTGAGCAGAATTAGACTACTCAGGTAGGATCTATTTGAGTGGAATACATTCCGAGCATTTACAATATCTCATTGTAGATTACTCTACTAGGCTAAATTTAGAGTAATATGTTAGAAATACAAAGACTGTTACAATGCATAAATAGAGAAAAATGAGGCTAACTGTATACCTCAAGATTCTGAAAAAGGGCAAAGATTGGAGCAACCCAAGGTTAAAGGTTAAATCTTGAGGGAATACTGCAGATGCAAGGTTAAGAAGCATGAGGTCAATAAAAGGTGTGAGGCATCTGGAAAACGAAAACAAGCATATAAGACTGGATGAAGACTGGAAAACATCTCAAAAGTAAATTACAGGAATTTTAGGGCAGTGAAAATATTTTTCATGATACTATAATGGTAAGCATCTGTCATTATACATTTGTCCAAACCCAAAGAATATCACATCACCAAGAATGAACCCTAATGTAAACTATAGACTTTGGGTGACTCTGATGTGTCAATGCAGGTTCATCAGTTGTAACAAATGTACCATCTGGGGGGGGGCTGCTGATAATGGGGGAGACTGTGCATGTGTGGGCACAGGGGGCATACGGGAAATCTCTGTACCTTCCCCTCAATTTTGCTGTGAACCTAAAACTGCTCTGAAAAAATAAAATTGTTTTTTACAGTAAATGACTAGGGTTTTAGAAATTATAAAGCCATGAATTTTTCTAGAACAATAACCTGCTCTACATGCAAATCACTCCATCTTCTTGGACCTGGAAACTGACAGAGCATCATGACTTTCATATTCTAGTGGTCAAGAAGTCACAGATCCCAGCTTCAGGGGACAGACATATATCTTGCCTCCCAATGGCAGGGGTGACAAAGAATTCGTGGCCCAGTAAAACTGCCACAGAAATGATAATATTTCTGTTTTCTCTTGGATCATCTTCTACATCCTAGTTTAGAAATCAGATAAAGAGTAGATAACTAATAAGGACCTACTGTACAGCACAGGGAACTCAATACTCTGTAATGGCCTATATGGGAAAAGAACCTAAAAAGGAGTGGATATACGTATAACTGATTCACTTTTCTGTACACCTGAAACTAACACAACACTGTAAATCAACTATACTCCAATAAAAATGCTTAAAAAAGAAATCATATAAAGAGGATATACAGAAGGACATTCAGTTAGGATGCAGGAAACCAGTTATGAATGTATTGTTAGAGTCTATGCAGAGTAGTGATCATGAAAATGGGGATGGAGAGAAATTGGTGATCACATGGATATTCAGGAGGTGCATCCACAGAAGCTGGTGATGTATTTTACATTGCGGGCGGTGGTGGTGGGGGGGTAACTGAGAGATCAAAATCTGGATAGAGTGGGTAAATATGGTGTCTCTCATTAATCTAGATGCACTATACAGGATGAGGCACTACTTGGGGAGAATGAAAAGCTAGATAATGAGTCAGTAATGAATATGTTTGGTTTGAAGTAGCTTTGATGAATCTAGATGAAGAGATTAATGGGAAATTGGAAAAAATAGATGTAGAACTCAATAATTCAGTATTTACATTTAGTGTTTAGGTTGTAGATAAACTCATGTGAGTAAGATTTCTTATGATGAGGATACAGTATGCAGAAAAAATAAGACTGAGACTAGGAAACTGAAAGCACTACTACTTAAATGTATGACAAGAAAAAAAGAATCCACTGATGGAGACAGAACAAATGAAGCAAAACAGGAAAGGGGTGTCCTGACAGCAAGATTTAGAAGGAGAGACAACTGGCTATTTGTAGCGAATTTATTAATTTGGCAAGTATAAGGAATTTGGCTAGCACCCTTAAGATTGTCATACCAGGCTCCTTAAGTTGTAAATGGAGGGAGTAAATACCAACAAGTAGTGTAAGAAATGGATCTTATTGTTCCTTCCTTGTTCTGTAAGATTCACATTTTTTTAATTAATTAATTAATTAATTAATTTATTTATTTATTTATTTATTTATTTATGGCCGCATTGGGTCTCCGTTGCTGTGCGTGGGCTTTCTCTAGTTGTGGCGAGCGGGGGCTACTCTTCGTTGCGGTGAGTGGGCTTCTCATTGCGGTGGCTTCTCTTGTTGCAGAGCACAGGCTCTAGGCACGCGGGCTTCAGTAGTCGTGGCACGTGGGCTCAGTAGTTGTGGCTCAGAGGCTCTAGAGCGCAGGCTCGGTAGTTGTGGCGCACGGGCTTAGCTGCTCCGCAGCATGTGGGCGCTTCCTGGACCAGGTCTCGAACCCGTGTCCCCTGCATTGGCAGGCAGATTCTTAACCACTGCGCCACCAGGGAAGCCCAAGATTCACCTTTTCTGCCACCACTTAAACTGGATTAAGAGAACATTTCCTCCCCCTAAGCGATATACTCCAAGCCTGCAAATAAGATACTTTTCTTAATGTATTCCAGTACAGTTGAGATTTTCTAAACATTACTAAATTGGGGGGATTAAGAGAAGGTAAATAGGCCCAGCCAACAATAAGCAACTACTTAGTCTGACTTTCACTTTGTGGCACACAACATGGAGACTTCCCTGCCTAAATCTCTAACTGCTTCTGTTTGGCAGAAAACATATCTATTTCCAGTAATAAAAACAATCTTGGGACTTCCCTGGCAGTCCAGTGATTAGGACTCCATGCTTCCACTGTGGGGGACCCGGGTTCAATCCCCCGTCAGGGAACTAAGAGCCCTGCAAGCCATATGACTTCAAATGTCTTCTACTGCTGTCTAAGGCTCATCTTCCAGACAAGATTTCCTAAATGAGGATGCCCTAGTGATTGACAGGGATGATCTTTACCTCAGAGTAACTCCAGGAATAAACCTACTCCAAACAGCATTGTCTTCATCTACAGCCAAAGCGCTCAGCTTCAACAGAATCTCTTATAATAACAAGCATTCTATAAAACTCTCCGTGCATTTATAAAATCAAAGATGATATGACTTAAACTTACACAAATACCTTTAAAGCTAGTATAATTACATAACTATTATATATGAAATTACAAAGTAGTTTAAAATAAAATAATATGTATTTTACTAAATAAATGCTCAGGATGGATTAATTAGAAAAGGTAATAAAGTAGCCAGTTGCTGCACCTCAACATAGAATCACCATGAATGTGACAACTACAAATTCAGACTGGTTCAAATGTGTTTATATGTAACTTATATGCTGTACCATGAGTAATGTTGCTGTTGGTGACATGATTTTATTAAATGGTGAACAGTTCTTCGAAGTTCTGAACAAAATCAAATATATATCTCCCCCAGTATACATAATTATTATATTCTTTGGGAATTCAGTATATCCTGAAAACATGAAAAATCACTTGTGCTTTATATGTAAAAACAAGGTTCCAGGTTCATGATCTGAAGAGGGTTTTTGTTTGTTTGTTTGTTTGTTTGTTTTCCACAAACCCCTGCATGTGAATGTCCAGTAGGGTATTAAACTTAGTTTATAACAACTGAGTTCTGTGAAGCATTATCCTGTGCTCTACAATGACCTGGGCACCCTGCCACTCCTGGCCAAAAGTACTCCCTAATCACTGTAATGACAATAATATCTTCTAAATTACCAAAATGCTCTTTAGAGTGTTGTACGATACCATGGAAAATCTATGCCTTACAGCTTCAACCTGTCAGAAACACAATGTCTATTATCACTGGAAACTTGGCCTTAATTCACAGCCTCTGTATAATAGCTGTGTCATAATACAGCCAAATGAGCCTAATATTCATTCAAGAGATGAACAAATACAGTAAATGATGAAAAGTTTTCTTTATTGAGGGCATGGATGATGTTAGCAAGAGTAATTTCAACAGAATAGAGGGAGAAAAAGATTTCAGCAGGTGAAGTCATTTTTCAAGAGACTAAGTAATTTAAGCCAGCAAGAGTGTATGCAACTCATGCATATTGGTTGGTTGCTCAGGAAAGAGAAAGTTTTCAACATTTTCAGATCTGCTGAGTGAGGCAATGTAACGAAATGAAGCAAATTTAAAATAATGACGTAAACATTCCTTGAAAAATGCGTATTGAACACAATTTTAAACTTCATTTTTAATTTTTTTTTCAAAAAAGAAGAAATTGCTAATATTTCCTCTTCTACCCACCTTTGTCTTTCATTCCATTCTTCTGTGCTTTTGTCTAGCTAATATTCCCATACTCTATGTTTGTTCTGCTTTCTGGTCCTAAAAAAAGGTCATCATTAATGTATTATTTATTTAAGTTTTTGGGAAAGAATACTCACTTACAATTTGTCAGATTCATTTCAAATTGCACTTCTCAATTTCAGAGTCATTAACAAGCTTGCCTAATTTAGTATCATCTGCAAAACTGATGAGCAGATTTTCAATTGCTTTGTTCAGGTTATTAATAAGTTTAGAACTCAAGGAATAGATTAATCTTCAGGATTTATTCTTCTGTAACTTGACCCTCTAAGGATAAAACTTTCACAACTCTTCTGAGTTCATCCTCAGTTCAGTTGTTCACCTTCATAAGTTGAAAAAGAGAAAAGTAAGATTTCTTAAATAATGTCAATATAATTATGATGAAATGGTAAGCAGTTCGTTCACACTGTTGGGTCTACTTTGATAGAGAGTGGCCTTAAAAGCTAAAAAAAGAAGAAAACCTCATATATATATTCATCGCTTGTCTAGTATTATAGGGATAGTGATCAACATTTAACTTGGGTTATGCTGTTTATTTTCCATAATGACCCTATGAGCTAGATATCTTTTACCTCTTTAGTAAGATTTGAAACCAGAACTCAAAGACAGTGAATTCTGAATCCAAATTACTGCCAAGTATGCTTCTTTAGATACCACTAAAAAAATTTTTTAGGTTCTTCAAATTTCTTCTATGTTTCAAAGTTTTGTTAATTTGGAAAAGGAAAGAAATAGAGCAAAAATGAAAGAAGCTAAAATTACTAAGTACCTAATGTGTTCCAAGTATTTTAAATAGCTGTTCATTCATTTTTAGTTCCCTCATTCTTTACTGGGAAACATATCTTAAATGATTATTTTATGTTCAATTTGTGCTTTACTCTAGCCTTTTCATGGTATTTAGTGTCTAATGAAATGTTGACAAATGAGTTCTTAAAATTTGCTGTTAGAAATGTTATGACAGGATAAGGAGAAGTTCAATAATAATATGGTAGCACAGAACAGAGGGCCTAACTAGATGTAAGGGTCAGGAGACAGGTCCAGGAGGAAAGGGTGTTTAGAAACTGACTTGATGCATGAGCTGAAGTCAATTAAGATGTGAAATATTGTGTTGCTTGGTTGACTACGCAAACTTTCTCTGTTTGTTATCCAATGGGCATCTCCATGAACATGTTAGCTGTTTTCCAGGCCCACTTACAGTTAGGGATAACCAAGAGATCCTGTTCTGGCCAAAGAGCTACTAGATGAAGTTTTTGGGGGGCAGGGTTGCTTTTAGAGAATATTTCCCTTTCCCTTGAAAAATAAGCTTCATAGGAAAATCTTTTTCCATAGTGTTTCCCAGTGAATGATTCTTTTTCTCTTTTTTGGGAAAGCCTTCTGAAAGTGTTTTAATCTACTTTTTTCTCCTTAACATGGAAATGAGTCTCTAAAGAGATACAGAATAATACAATTTGCCCACTGAGGAAATTGGAAATTAAGAGAATGAGAATGTCTTCCCTAATTATATTTTCCTTTCAATTAATTGTATATTATACAATTGGTGGGAGTATGATGGAGCTGTGTACAATCTAGGGAGAGACTGCAAATCCAAGCATTTGTGTCTCTTACTTTCTGTAAAATAAAGAGCAGTGAGAAGGTGGGTGTCTATATGTTGTAAATTTCTCTTATGAAAACAGTAACTCTTGGGGGTAGAAGATTATAAATTCAAATTAGCTCTGTTTTGGTACAAAATAAAGTTACTCCCAAGCAACATGCCACAATAATAAGAGGAGGAAAGCAGTGAAATTAAACTCATTAGATAAATGAAAAAAGCAGAAAGTATCTTATTCTTCTTTGGAGATGGGATAAAAAGTAAATAAAAAGAAATCTGTTATTTGCAAGTTGTGTAAAATGTGTCTATTTGTTAATACACCAACATTATTTTTACATTCTTATATCTGAACATGTGAATTATTCAAAGAACTTAATAATGCTATTTTCAGTAACATATAGATGTTCACATAAATATTTAATCACTGTACAGACTTTTTACAATAGTTCCTTGTATCTGATTTAAGATTACAGGATAATTTGCAATATATGACAGTCCTTTATTCTCTGTTTTATGAGTTCTGAAAATTTGCTTACCACACAAAAGAATCTGAATTGAATGTCACACAACTCCATTTTTAAAGCTTATACAACTGTCTTAGCCCAATATTGCAGAAAACGTCACAGAATACTTGAAATTGTTACCACTGTTCTAGAATCTATCCAGATGAATGTATTTTGAACTAGAATCATGATAAGGGTCTAGACATAATGGTGAATAATATATCATATGATCAGTTTACATTTTGGTTTTTGAAACTTCTTTGTACAAACACGCACGCATTTTAGACACAAAGAACACATTTTGATAACTAACATGTAGAAAAAGTAATTACATTTGGTTTGCTTTATAATTTAGTGAGCCATTGCTCAATAATTCATTTAGTTATAAAAGTTCAACAATGAACTAACTGGAATATACTGAACTACACATCCAATTACCTTACTTTAAAAGTGATTCCATCTGAGATGTAGGTTTTAACTAAACTTATTGTGATAATCATTTTGCAATGTATACATATATTAAATCATCACATTGCATACCTTAAGCTTACATATGTCATATGACAGTAATACCTCAATCACGCTAGAAAAAAAATTTCAATTAAAAAAATTACATTTTGGTGCTGAGCCATATTTATGCACAATAAAATTTTAACAATTTACAGCAATGCTACTGAACTTCAAATACCCTTTTAAAAAATACAGTGTGTCTTGTCTTACCACTAAATATAGTACTTTCACATGTTTTTAGTAGACCTGATTTACTCCAACTTTAGAATAAATATAAACATTTACTTAGACTCCCACCCAAACAATGCTAATTATCTGATAAAAATTCCATGTCATTCCCTAGCAAACTTTTCTTGCCTATTCCTTAAAAGAAAATTGCCATAAAGAAAAAAAAAATCAAGAATAGAAACAATTTTCCAGCAAGAAAAATTTATAAGAAACAATGAAAGTTTCATTTAAAAAAACCAAAAAACTATATTAGCCTCTACTTAATTATAGTGAGTTAGTAAAGCACTCAGTAGGAAGAGATTTAAATTTTCATTTTGATCAAAATTAAGATGGGAATAATTTAAACAAGGAATATCCAGCAACATCTCCCATATATGAGTTATGTTTCCCTCTAATTATTTACTGCTTTAATATTGATCAGTTGGGACACAGGAAAAATACAAAATGTCAGAAAATAAGAGATTTTCTAGCTTTTTTTAAGTAAAAATTCATTTTTCAGTCAAATTTCCTTACAACAGAAAAGTTAATTACAATTCCAATAAATGGTCAACATTAAATATTTGAACTAACTATCCAAACACTTTTGACTTATTCATAGTTTTTTTCTTTTTTCTCCAGAGCTTAATTCTTCAACAAGCCTTTATAAATATGGTTCTTTTCCACCAAACTTTTGAAGAAAATTAAGTTCTAGTCAGAATCCCATCAAAAGTCTGGGTTTAGGGCTTCCCTGGTGGCGCAGTGGTTGAGAGTCTGCCTGCCAATGCAGGGAACACGGGTTCGAGCCCTGGTCTGGGAAAATCCCACATGCCACGCAGCGACTGGGCCCGTGAGCCACAATTACTGAGGCTGCGCGTCTGGAGCCTGTGCTCCGCAACAAGAGAGGCCGCGATAGTGAGAGGCCCGCGCACCGTGATGAAGAGTGGCCCCCGCTCGCCGCAACTGGAGAAAGCCCTCGCACAGAAACGAAGACCCAACACAGCCATAAATTAATTAATTAATTAATTAAAAAACCAAAAAAACCAAAAAACCTTATTTTAAAAAAAAGTCTGGGTTTATGCTTCTTTAGTTTCAAATTAAATTCAAAGTCATATGTTGTATTAGTCATTTATATTCACTGAGGCTTGGGATAAGATTAAAATCAAGTGATGCAGCCTGTTAAGAAACACCTGAACAGAATATCATGCTGTGTCCTGTGCTAAGGATTTCCACTCAGGCATAGAGACCAATCTTTTTTTCTCAAAAGTAATTTGTAATATATTAAAATACAAACACACTGGCATACAATATTCTGAGGTTCTACACAGTTGACCCTTGAACAACACAGGTTTGAACTGCCTGAATCACTTATATGCAGCTTTTTTTCCAATAGTAAATATTACAGTGGTATACCTGGGGTTGGTTGAACCCACAGATGTGGAACCTCAGATAGGGAGGGCCCGACTACAATTTATATGCAGATTTTCAAATGGAAGGAGGGCTGGCATCCCTAATCCCCCTCCACACCTCCGCCCCCCCATGTTGCCCAAGGGTCAACTGTGCTGTACAACATACCTGCAAAAATGTTTGCTTGTGGAAATTACCAACAGTTCTATCAAACTACCCATCTCAGCTATAGAGAAAACAAAATATCTCCTAACAAATTATGGACTAAGAAGTTCTAAAATTGTCCCACATCTAGACATTCTAGATAGACATCATTATTTATTTATTTATTTATTTATTTATTTATTTATTTATTCATTCATTGAAATACAGATCTAAACACTGAAGAAACATAAAAGGGAATCCCCAGGAGATAACCGTGAATGGCTGCTATCACTGCAGCGTGAGAGTGTGGCAGCCCCCTGCATCATGGATGCAGTGCAGAGGCTGAGTTTCAGCACCTGGGCCCATGTAAAGTGAAGGTTGAAAAGGAGACCCCAGAACAAAGGCCAGTATCTTTAAAGGCTAAAACCCCAGTGAAAGAGGAATTCTTAAGTCCAGTCCCTTGACCAAAGAAAATGTCAAAATGTAAATTTTTTAATGGTGGCTTTTGCAGGAAGAAATATATATATTTGAGATATGAAAGCAGTAGGTTTTTGAAGACCAAATTCTCACTATTCTCATGGTGTCGTAAGTCAAAAAAAAAAATGTTGACATAAATATCACTCCCAGGATAGACAGTTGAGAAAAGCAAACCCCAAATAAATCTTCCTCAGTTTATGTTCCTGCCATGGAAAGACAGAAGGTACACTTCATCAACAATAAAACTACGGCAAGGGGGGAGATCCAGGTAGGAGTAATGGAGCCCAAAAATTCAGTTGGCTACATATGCCACAGGCAACACAGGCTAGAAAAAAGTGTGTTCTTAAACAGTGAAAGCACAATTACAAAACTATGTTTAAAAAGCCAACATACTTAATAGTGAAACATTAGAAGCATTTTTCTTAAAAATCAAGAATGATAACAGTATGCATTAATCATTTCTTCAATGTTAACAAGTTACTAAACTATACATATTACACAATACCATATATGTTTCATTTTCATATATGAAACTATAAAATATATAACATTGATAATATGCATGTAGCAAAACTATAACACTATACATGGGATTGCTTTATCCCAAGTTCAGCAGAGTGCTTATCTCTGGAGGAGAAGGACACAAAGGGTAAGATTTAGCTGTATTTACTGAATTTATTTTATTTTTTAAAGAGAGATCTGTTATAAATAGGGCAAAATGTAACTACTTCTTACATTTTTATGGTGTGCACATGGGTGTCCGTTACATAATTTTTAAATTTCCTAGAAGTTGGAATAGTTTAAAAATTGAGGTGTTAACTAACCTTACTGTGGTAATCATGTTGCAATATATGTGTATCTAATCATCATATAGTACACCTTAAATTTACAATATGTTACATGTCAATAAAATCTTAATAAAACTGGAAAAAATGATAAAAAATTCTAAGGTAATTTTTGTTTACTTAATTTTTACAAAATCTCTAAAGTCATTTTTGTTTACTTAAGATTTTACATAGTTATTAAAATTATAATTTTAACTCAGAAGACTATAAATTTTTAGTGTCTTCTAAAAACATAAAGACTAACAGCAGAATAGGTAAGAAAAGCACTTTCAACATTGGGAATCATTTTGCTAAATTATACCTGTGATTTAAAATAGCCACTCTGAAGGTCAATTTAGCAACTAATATCAATTAAGGCTGTACCTTATTAATTATCAATATGTCAAAATCTTATTGGTTTATGATTTTTTTTTATAGGAAGAGAGCCATACAAATAGATCAGGTGAAAGTGCCATCAAGTTATTAATCAATAAGTTAAAAGGGAGGAAGTGGAGAGGACTTGGAAACATGCCTGATTTCTATCACTGGAATTTGGTAGCTGTCTCATCTAAAAAAAATAAATAAATAAACACCATAAACAACTGACATTGTTTTAAAGGCACAGTTTTTTACAGCCATCAGCATTTAGAGGGGTTATACTGAACTTTTGAATTTATGTCAAGTAGTTTTGGCTGTTATTCAGGCACTCAACACATTTCAGCCATTCAAGTTGTTTACAGTCAGTGTCATTTCTGATTGGGTGGTACCTGTGCTATAGGTAAATATTGTTAAATGTTTATAACATTACCCTTGCCTGTAACTTATCACATTTAACGAAGGTAACATTCAAAGAAACTGTAACTTAATTTAATATTTCTGTCCTCCTCAAAAAATTTTCCACATATAGAACAGGAGTAAAATTTTGGAACACAGCGAAAGAGTGATGCCTAAAATCTTTCCTGCTATTTCAGTAGAATAGTGATGAAATGTCCAGGCTGCTAATCAAGGAAGAAGAATACTGGAATATGTGTTAAGAGAACTCTAATCTACAAAGTTATGCTTAACATAATGGGCTCCAACCAGATGATACTGAACTTGGAGAACACATAATAGTAAACAACTAGACAAGTTTGAGAGTCCATAGTTTGGAGAAAAACTTTTAAGTAGTTCTGGAAGTTTAAAAATACACATATTTATCATTTTCAAACTTTTAATTAGAAAATCTCCCAAATACTGAGGATAAAAATGTTTGCAGAAGTTTATTAAAATATTCTATTATGTGGTGTTTATTTGTATGCATCTATAAAATATTTAAATGTATGACTGTTTTATCAGTTGATATGCATATTCTATAACATGTCTAGGGAACCTGAAGGATTAGTGCTGCAATTTTCTTCAACAAAAGCTACTTGGTATATATACAGAGGACTGGCAAAGTCTTCTATTCCTTATCTCTAAAAGCATATGTCTCTGAACTTTATAGGTACACATTCTATTCATTCATCAAAAATTTTCTTAATAGACATGTGGAATATCCAACTTAAAATATACGGATTTGGGAAACACTGTTTAGACTATGAACTGGCCAATCACACATTCTATGTGTACTGTCATATTTAACACGATATAACATTGTGTACATTAATGTTTGGAACTCAGTTTCTCAGGACTCTAATAAAACCATACTTTAACATAGTAAATTTACTAGCTATTTATACATAATCAGCAAATCTGCATTTTCCATTAAAATTCATTTCATTTCACTGACAATGCTGACTTACACACTAAATATGTATGCTAACACAGAAACTGAATTTGCAGGTGATAAAATTCTGAACATTTACCTTACCTAAGAGTAACCTCAGATTCTAATAGTATAATTAACTGATGTCACATATATTATCACTGGCTGCTCCATATGTGAAGATGTATTTTTCTCTAAATGACACATTTTTATAAAGGATTTAACACTAGTTATACAAAGTCTTTTCATTAAAAATGGGATTTTACTCTTTTTCAAAAATCTAATTTCCGTCACTTATATCTCTGCCTTCTTGAGGCCATAGTTAATTACCGTAGTACAAGTGGGATAAAACTAGCTTAAAGGTTACATAGCAGTGCTTTTATGAAAACCTTTGGCTTTATTCTGCAAATCTATTTAGGGAAAAACTAATGAGCTTGTAGAAGAAAGAAGAAGCTCATAAAGAATTAGGACCATGTAACTAACTGATTCCCTACAAAGAAAAATACTT
Organism: Balaenoptera acutorostrata; assembly: GCF_949987535.1. NCBI lineage: Eukaryota > Metazoa > Chordata > Mammalia > Artiodactyla > Balaenopteridae > Balaenoptera > Balaenoptera acutorostrata. Next base: position 188,490,829 of record NC_080064.1, read on the forward strand.
GCATGAAAGAGATTCATGACAAGATTTAAGAGGACAAATGTTTATGAATAAGATTCTAAATGGCTGAAGTCAACTGTGCTATAAACCATCTGGCAGATTTAAGTCCTAAATGAAATGCATATGAATTACTGCCATTTAATGGACTACTTAATGGACTTATGAAAAAATTATTTGGCAAAACAACAGGTTTTCAGTAAAAAGAATCAATCTTCCTGAGGACCAAACCTAGAGAATATTTCCTCATCCAAATACGAATAATATACAGGATCAGATGACATATTCTCTGAATTTCCAAAAATAAAAGCCGTATTTATAATGTGTAAATAGAAGATACACATGCCAGTGTCAAAGATAACATTTATCAGTGTGACAGAGCGACATCTAAATCCATAGTCATCGATCACCAAGACGAATAGTCTTTCTGAAGAAAAGTAATATTATACCTGCATAAAATTTTGGAAATAGCAGTAAAATTTTGAAGCATGGGTTTTCAATGTATATAGGTTAACTTGTTAAATTTTATTAAATCCATCACCTCACTCGATGATAAGATAATATTTGATGAATATTTCAGTCAGATGTTAACACTGCAATATATTGTAATTCATAGTTGATCAGAAACAAATCCAAAACTGTTGTCCTCTGAGATTTTCAATTATTATGTTGGCTGCATTATTTTTATATAGTCAAGCAGAAGACGGCAATTATATCACGACAGCTTTGTGTTTCCTGAGTCACTGGTGTGGCATTGTTATTTAATTGGGTGAAATAATTTCCTCAATTATTTCATAATGTTCTGTGACATTAACAGGCTTAACTCTTTTTTAAACATGAAGCTAGGTAGAGGGAGGCAAAGAAATTAATACACAGCAATTATTTATGTGAAGAAAAATTGTGTGGGCTGAGGGTATGACATAACTGTTGATATTCTAGGAGTTCTCCTATCGAAGCTGTGATTTTAAAACCATAATCTATATATTACTTTAAATAATTCTTCTAAACTATAATATCTGGAACAAAATATATTTAAAAACTGCCCCAGTAGCTAGGGTAGGAGCATATGCAATAGAAAGAAAGACAAAGGTAGATTGTTTAAATGTTGTTTGTAGATGATTAACTCACTTATTAAAAGTGTTGTACTTATGACAACTAGTATCATGTTCCTTTTGAGACACAAATCTAGTTCACAGAACCAGTCACCTAAACCTAAAATACTATGTATATTTGGTTACTTGGTATAGGGCAAAAGAAAATGAGGGCAAAATTTGACTCATCACATACAATTTTATCACACTACTGGCACATTTGTAGATGATTCAATACTCATGGCTTATACACAAACATCAGGACATTTTTTCCATATTCTACAGCAGGGTTTGGTGAACTATGGCCCACTGTCTGTTTTTGTAAGTAAAGTTTTATTGGAATACAGACACAGTACAATGGTAGATTTGAGTAGTTGTAACAGAATCCATGAAGCTCTCAAAGTCCCAGATATATACTATTTGGTTCTTCACTGGAAAAGTTTCCCAAACTATGGGAACACATCTAACTTTCTTATGGTTCCACTTCTTTTTTTTAGCAGCTAAATCAGAAATCCATCCATTTATTTAGTTTTTTGTCTGTATATTATCAGCAATTTTTTAAACATCTTTATTGGAGTATAATTGCTTTAATCCATCCATTTATGCAACAAGTAGATATTGGTCACTGCCATTATGCCAAGTTCTCAGCCATCTAAATACCAGTGATACAGAGAAGAGAAAGACAAGCGAGGTTCTGATGCCAAAGTCCCTACCTTCTAATCTGGGGAAGAAACAATAATAGACAAGAGACATCACTTAAACAAGATTAATTTCAGGCCTGATTTGTAGGATGAAGACATTTTTCAAAAGGACCAGTTGAAAGAATATCTGTGGGTAAGACTGGAGAGGTGCCATTAGACTGAATCACCAAGGAAAACTCTGGAGAAGAGATGACATCTGAGCTGCAACCTGAATGAAGAGTGTTATCCACGCAGACACTGGGGAAAGGGCTTCCAGGTGGAAAGAGCAGCACTGTCAAAGTCTGCAGGTAGGAATATGCTTGGGTTTCTTTTCAGAGAAAAGCAGTGCTGCTGAAGTACAGCAAGTGAGAAGACGGTGGTGGTATCTGAAGAGATATAGGTGAGAAGTAACTGGCATTTCCTCACTAGGTTGTTCCAAGTATTAAATGAAAATAAATTACAACATAGAGTAGGAAGTAACATAATGGCATTAACATGAGAAAAACATTAAATGTCCTGATGTCTCACTTTCTAAGCTTCAGAAAATGGTAATACAATTAGACATCTCTTTCTTTGGCTCCTTTAAACTAAGGCAAGGGATACAGTCTTGGGGGTAGAGATGAAGTAAGGGAAAGGACAGGCATGGATGGATCCTCCAAAGGAGAACGCATTTAACGTTCTTTCTTTCCCGAAGCCCTCCTGCAAGCTCCACGCTTCTCACAGAGCATCTCGAGGCCATACCGACCTTCATCTCCACAGTGTACAACCTGGTATTATGTAAGAAGACCTCGAATCTTTGGAGGGTTCCTGCCCATGTGGTGAAGGTCTTTTGTATCTGCTCTACGTGTTCTCCTTTAAAGTGCTCCCCAATGACTCAGATTTATATTTATAAAGGCACACTATTAATCTCCAAAGGAATTACCAGATACCCTAAACAAAATATATTCAAAAGCAATAGTTCCTTTATCCAAAGATACTCTGTCCCTTCTATATACCCTGTAAACTTTGTATCCCAGCTTTATTAAGATGTCTTCTTTGGTAAAAACAGACCCAGCACTTAGAGAGAAGTCGTGGGCCAAGGGACGAAATCACTCATATTTACCCAATAATTTACACCTAATAAAATGTCATTTTTCATTGTGGCAGAATGTAACAGTTACCAACCTTTTAAATCAGGAAAACTTAGGTTTGAATGTGGATTTTCTACTGACTCAGCTTATGAATTTGAACAAGGAATTAATGTCTCCAAGACTCATTTTGTTTATATACAATAAAGATAACAGTATTTACTTTGTAGGGTATTACTGGAGGTTAGAAATTAATGATTGTAAAAAGTCTAATGAGGTACCTATTACTCATTAAATTGTGTAGATAAAAATAACAACCACTATAATTTATTAATCATCTGCAATTTGCAAGCAGTTCAGTTAATACTTTATATATATTATACATTATTTAATTATTAAAGTGGTAGCCTGAAATAGGTATCATTGGCTCCAAATTAATGTGAGGATCCTAAGTTTTAGAGACATTTAAAAGAAGCCAACAAGTCCCTAGTAAAGTCTGTATCCAGGATTTATTGATATATCAGTTTGTAATAACAGTGCTCCATTATCTGTTTTCATGATTAGTATTACTCCTTTGCCTTGTGCCTCTGATATGACACAGATATATGTCTTCCTGTCATAACACTGGCTCCTCTTCACTGATTTGACCTCTCTTCCTCATGAACACAACACCTACATGCTTGGCTCCCGCCTGGATAGCCCCTGCAGAGCCCCTGGGTATCCTGTATGATAAATCTGGATAGTCTTTAATGGAAATACCATGCATCTCACACTGTCCTCAGTTATCAGACATTTGATGTGTCATTTTCTTACATGACACAGAAGCTGGGCATCACCAACATTTTTAAAAGTGGACTGAATCTTCCTTGTCAGCTCCAGTTTACTCCATATAATTTTTTTTATTCAGACAAAGCTTCTCACAATTCCCCAAACACTTGATAAACAATCATGTTACCACACTGTTTCTCATCCCTTTCCTGGAATATCCTAATTTTATTCCTTATATACTCACAAAGACCTACTTTTTCCTCAAGACACAGAAAAAAAAAAAAAAGAAAATTGTTTCCCTCATCCCAATCCCCAGACTGAGATTATGGTCTCAACTTCAGATTTCTCCAAACATTTCATTTGTAATTCTATTACAGCACTTCACTGGAAGCACCTGTCTCATGTGTGGCACTGCAAAGAACTTGAACCCGTGAATTTAACCTTTTTCTTTTCACTTTTGCGTATTCGGTGCAAATCAGCTTTATTGGCATTCATAAAAAGCTGCAGTATAAAGAAATCATGTCAAACCTAACCTCCCAATTCATCCCACCCTCCCCTTCCCCCCTGCTGTGTCCACACGTCCGTTCTCTCTGTCTGCGTCTCTATTCCTGCACTGAAGATTAGGACTGACATATATACACTACCATGTGTAAAACAGATAGCTAGTGGGAACGGTATAGCACAGGGAGCTCAGCTCGGTGCTCTGTGGTGACCTAGACGGGTGGGATTGTGGGGGTGAGAGGGAGGTCCAAGAGGGAGAGGATATATGTATACATATAGCTGATTCACTTCATTGTATAGCAGAAACTAACACAACATTGTAAAGCAATTATACTCCAATAAAAAAAAAAATCCTATCATTTAAATACACACTTTTTTTAGACTCCTACATCAGCGGCCCACAGTGAATAATGCACCCCTTGCAGAGTCCGCCCTGCACTGACTCTGGGCTTGGGCATACAACTTCCTTTGACCAAGGACATTATCAGATATGATGTTAACAGAGGCCTAATAGACACTTGCACGTTGGGTCTTATCTTCTTCGAAAGTTTTTAGAAACCAGTCTACATTGTGTAATAAACGCAAGCTAGACTATTAAAGGGTGAGAGACCATGGAGGACGAGAGGCCATTGTGTACATTCTAGCTCCCGCGGAGCTCATAGTTGATAAAAATCACACGAGTAACCTCAGCTCTACCATGTGGAGCCGAAGAACTGCCCAGGTGACCAGACAACTCACAGAATCATGACAAGTAACAATTATTGTTTTAAGCCACCACCTGTCGGCTAATTTGCTACACAGCAAGAAACACGGAAGCAATCCTCTAAAATCCTGTGTAATAAATATAAAATTTCTTATATTTCGGGGGCTCTGTCTTTGCTTTTGAAATTTGGTTACAGAGCATACATATTTCCACAACTTGGGGACTTTCCCACGACACTGACCAGAACAAGCAACTGAGATGGTCCCAGCTGTTCTAGTCCAAAATGTTCCGGAAAGTGTCTTCCACTTAAAAGAAAGAGAAAAAAAAAAGGACTCAAATCAAACAAATGACATCAGCCATCAGCACAAACAGTTACAATAAACCAAGGGAGAAAGGTTTTCTGGGATCCACGATATACTCCTGCATTTCCCCCAGCAAAACGTAATTGTTTCTGACATGTCTGTCTCTTCTCTGTTTCTTAAATGCATCTCCTCTATTTCTTGTCACTATTTCTAACTGTGCTGGATATCTTCCGCTTGCCATTTAGTTTAGACGCAAATTTCCATATTTCTTTACCCTGCTCTGCGGTCAGTACAGACTGGGAAGCTGATCAATAGAGACTACATGAGTAACCCTCCCTGCTCTCTTTCAGGAAGGAGAGCATAGCAGGAAATTGGAATACAGGCACAGAGTGAGGCTGGTGATTTATACCCACATACACATTGTCCTCCTTCAAGCTTCTTTTGAGCGTCACTTGAAACAAAGTCACAGTGCTTCTCAGGGAGCCCCCTCTCCATGTTTTGGTAACTCTTTCAACCCCTTGCTCCTTTGAACCAAAGGTATTAATGGTGCCTTACTATCACTAGGCCTAGGAAATCGCACAATCCCTTGGGTTTCACCAGAGTTTGTCCACATTTTTGTCTTACTAAATGCCTCCCAACTTGCCCAAATTTCAATATGCCATCATTTCCTTCTAGGGCTCTGATTTACTCCTTGAGTAGGTTTTCCCTGTTTTAAGATTTATTTGTTATTTATTTATTTTATTTTATTTTATTTTTGGCTGTGTCGGGTCTTAGTTGCGGCACGTGGGATCTTTTGTTGTAGTGCGTGGGCTTCTCTCTAGTTGTGGCGTGCAGGCTCCAGGGTGCGTGGGCTCCTCTCTAGTTGTGGCGTGCAGGCTCCAGGGTGCGTGGGCTCTGTAGTTTGTGGCACCTGGGCTCTAGATGAGGCGCGCAAGCTCAGTAGTTGTGGCACGCGGGCTTAGTTGCCCCGTGGCATGTGGGATCTTAGTTCCCTGACCAGGGATCAAACCCGAGTCCCCTGCTTTGTAGATGGATTCTTTACCACTGGACCACCAGAGAACTCGCTGAGTAGGTTTTCCTAAAGGCCATTCATACAAATGTCTCAGCCCACTTACAATCTAGCTATCCCTAAATAGACACTACCGCGAAGGTTCCAGGTAATATTCAGCCAGTGGTACCACGGTTACTCTTTTCCTAGAGTCAACACCACATGTGCCACTAATATCCTATTAGTATGAAGGTGTCCATCCCTTTACATGTTATATAGATTTATAAATTCATGTTCACTCATGAAAAGAATAGAAAATAACAGGAACGCTGCAGAGATGATTAAAAGAATAACAAAAGAACTGTTCAAAATAAAAGTGTCTTTTTCTTTCTTAGGGCTTCTTTCTTTGTTCCTGTATTTTCTTCTCTCTCTTTCTTATTTAGAAGAAAAATACAGGACAGTTGACTCACATGTCTCAGAAATCATTTTTATGTCTTTGAGAGTTTTTTTAGGATGCTTTTTGAATCTGCCAGAATGGCTTTAAATGAACAATGCTTTACACAGTCATAGCTACCGCTTATTTGACAAGTTTCTTCCTTCTGACTGTTTTGTCTTTGAAAGGATTTCTTATCAGATGAAATTTACATTCCTTCTCATTTTTAAAAAATAATTGGGACTTCCCTGATGGCGCAGTGGTTAAGAATCCGCCTGCCAATGCAGGGGACACGGGTTCGATCCCTGGTCCCGGAAGATCCCACATTCCGTGGAGCAACTAAGCCCGTGCGCCACAACTACTGAGCCTGTGCTCTAGAGCCCGTGAGCCATAACTACTGAGCCCATGTGCCACAACTACTGAAGCCTGTGCACCTAGAGCCAGTGCTCTGCAACAAGAGAAGCCACCACAATGAGAAGCCCATGCACCACAATGACCAACTAGAGAAAGCCCGCACGCAGCAACAAAGACCCAACGCAACCAACCAAATAAATAAATAAATAATTTTTAAAAAATTTAAAATATTGTGTTGTGTGGAATGAGGACTCTATAATGAAAATATAACCCATGTACATCTTACCAAGGGCATTAGAGGAGCTGGTCAAAGTCAAAGCTTCAGAGAATCTGAAAGCTTTAAGGGAATACACAGAGGCTTCTGGAGTTGTCATTATGAGGTGCCTCTTGTTTGCTCATGACTCCAAAGCCATATTGCTAGATAAGCATTTAAGAATAGATTACCAAACCGAAAATGGTAACTTGCCATTTATTCTCTTCTCTACAGATCTAGGCAATCAGGTCTTGTCTATGGAAAAGGACTTTGAAAAAAACACAGCAGTAACTGCTACTATTTAGTAATATTTAGTAAAATTCTCTGTGATTTTAGGAAGCCACTATCATTGGGTTCCTGTAAGAGAAATAAAAACAAAAGTATATGTAGAATTTCCCTGAGATTTTAATTTCCAAATTTATATGCATATCACTTAAAAGAGTCAAAATGTGGGCTCAAAAGATTAACAAGTAGAATAGATTACTATAATGCAGATATTTCATGTGAATTTAACTCAAAAGTGGCAAATTAAAAAAAAAACTTCAATTTAAACCTTACATTTCCTATAGCTACACACATGCACATACACAGACACATGAATGTGTGTTTGTATATATGCATATATATATATATATAGTATTCTTCTAGAACTTTATTTATTAAAATTATTCAATAATGATTTTGATTATGCTGTTTCCATTATAAAGGCCAAGGTTGATCAAAAGGAAAGAAAATGCTCTCCATGTTTATATAATCCATTAATGCTGGAAGAAATTTGAAAAATTATACTAATTGCATTGTACTCTATGGTAAATGCCCTTGATGTTGATGTTTATTCAGCTCTTAAGTAATTTCTGTAAGAAAAGAAATTCTAACCTATAACTGAGACTGAGCTGGCTCTCTATGTAAACAGATCAAATATATTGAAAAGACTGAAGAGTTCCAATTCCCCACAGCTTTTTACAAATCAGGATTAAGGGGAAGCGTTTTGACAAAAGCTCCCCAGAGACTATTAAGAAAATGCAGTAAAGCTGCTTGTTGCTTTTAATCTTTAGTATAGTTGGTATACTTTCTTCAAGTACCTAGGATAATTATATTTGGTCCTCTGGGGTAACAATTTTTGCCCTTAACATTATTTCTAAGATGCTTTCTGCCTCTATATTGACAAACAAAAGAAATCAAACAACACATCTCTGGGATGGACATTTAATAAACTGAATCATCTCAAAACACTTCTTTGTGCGTGTGCATATGTCTTGACAATTTTCCAAACTTGCATAGACTTGGTATCTAAGTTACAGAAATTCAGCTGAGTATACCCTATGAATAAGTCATGTCTGGGCTACCAAGAATCTTTCAAAAAGGAAAAATGAGCCTTCAAGGAAAGAGTTCGTGGTAGGGAAAGTGCAAAAATATTGGTAAGGAAAACTTATTCATAATCAGAGAAATAATACATGATGTGATTCCTTTGACTATTCTCTAGCCTGCCCTAGTACCTCTTGGGAAGAGAAGGAAAATAAAGTAGTGAAAAATCAAGCAGTTTTACCAAAATCTCTTTAAGACACCAAGATCCCAAGGCAGCCCTTACAGATAGCCTAAAATGCAGAGCAACCCAAGGACTACTGTGTTAGTTTGCGTGCAATCAAGAGAGAGAAATGACACAGTAATTTGAACAAGGAAAGCTTAATATTAAAAGCACAACAGAAACCAGGTACAAACATTATTCTATAGACAATGAGGACAAGCTAATACAGGTTGTCCTTGGTCTGGCTCAGACTCCACCACAGGCTGTATTAATCAGTAGCTAATACCTTACATTCAGGTTTGGCTTTAGGTGTCCCTGGAGATTAACATTAGGATTGCAACTGATTCTCAGAGAATCCTTTACTTTCACATCTACACAACATCTAGATTATCTTTCAAAACAAAGGTCAACAGTGACACTGCTCAAAATCCAGCACTTCATCTTATTCAGCATGAAAACTACAGTAACTAGAGGAGCCCAGAAATCAAATGCTCTGGGGTTCCAACCACAAGCACCATCTGACCCTGTGTCTCCCTTCAACCATGGATGACTCTGCCCCAGTTACACTTGCTTTTTTGTTTTGGCCGAACATACTCTAAGAATGCTCTCAAATCAGGGATTTTGTGATTTCTCTGCCTATAACACTATTTCCCAATATATCTTAAGTCCTGCTCAATGTCATTATAACAAAGACTTTCCTGAGAACCTTACGTGAAATGACAACCACCTATGCTCTTATCTTAAATCACCTAACATTATTATTGTCCCCCTCCCCATCCCTCAATGGCAGGACTTTGTGGTTTGTTTACTCCTATATCTGCTTATGCTTTAGAACAATGAAGGCATTCAATAAGCTACTCTTACCACTACAAGGAGTGTTCTAAGTCTTGGTCTAGAAGAACCTTTATCTCTTCTTATACATAGCACTGAGCCCATCATATGCTCTCAATAAATACTTGAAATAGCATTAGTTGTTGAATAAATGAATGAAGGAGTTAAAGTGGCATTTCTAACTCCCTTGTTATGAATCAGGATTTTTGTTGTGGCTGATACAAAACAGAATAAGCATCGTCCCTGCCCTTCATGAACTTAGGTTTTACTTGTTTGGGCCAACCATAATGAAAAAAGGGTAGTCAAACAATACGCTTGATGTGGAAGAAAGTATAACTTGGAAGAATGTGTTGTAGTCTGGAGTAGTTCATGAAGGCTTCCTGGAAGAGGTAGTAACAGAGCTTAGTTCTGAATATACAGAGTTAGCAAAGGAAACCCAGGGCATAAAAATAACCCAGCCAGAGAGAAGAGCGAAATATGATAGCGAAATATGAAATGTGTTTTGGGAGAATGGGTGAAACTAGGATATATTTTATGTTCCAAAGATCACAGGAGAAGAATGCCAGCCTTTCTTAGCACTTTATAACTTTCTCCCTTCAAAAGGATTTCTAAAAATTACATCTATAGATTCAGAGCAGTTCACACATTCAGGTTATTTTAGGCACTAGTAAAAAGGTAGTTGACCTCATTATCAAACTTAATTAAGTTCCCCTATTCTTGCTTCTTACATTTCTTACCTCGACATTGACACAAATACAAAATCTTTTCCTGGGCTTCTAATCCTTTATTTTTCACTCTCTCAGGTAGCTTTATGATGACTCATGTCTGAAGTCTTGAATTGACTAGAATGTATGAATATAAAAACCGGAAATTCTCTTCCTGTTTGGCTGAATCCCTACACTTGGAAATGTCATTTTCATGTGCTGAGCAGGTATCAAAATGGTAACGTTCCTTTGCTGTTTAATATATATTACCACCCTTAGGATTCTCAAAATTGGAGTCTAAACTCTCAGGGAGGTGGCTCCCAGATGGTACCATGTGCTCTTTCCTAGCTAACCCTAGATACGGCTGCATAACCCCAACTTTGGCTGCAGGTGACTCTCAATCTGCCAGATGGGCTGCAGCCTGTTTTCTCCCAGTTACAACAAGACTGGCAGCTCTTTAATGAACTTTAAAAAGCAAATGTATATTACTAAGAAAAAAAGTTATTTATAATATACATTACCAAAAGTTTAGAAAATTCTGGTGCAAAGATAAATATATTGGAGTCATCTTCTTAAAGACACACTTGTATTATTAAAGTGAATGAACTCATGAGTTTTTGAGGAGATGGATTTAATATGCATTCCCAGAAGATTTAACATATATTATTAGCACTAGTTATATGTGCTTAATTAAGGATAAGGGAGGTAGAGACAGGGGAATACAAGGTATTAGGAAATCAAACTGATCCCTAGATGAGAGAAGTGATGCTTGAAGTTTTAATAGCCTTGTGAAACACCAGAAATTGCTTCAGATTAGTTTTCATGATCAAAAAATAAATGCCTCTTATGCAGCCCACTCATGTTAAACAAACAAACAATAGTTCTTTCAATACATTATGTAGTTTCCTTAGATCAGATGGGAAAATTGCATATTTCCTAGAATATATGTATATCCTAGAATCTATGTAGATTGATTTAGAGACACTTTCAAATAGAAATTGATATATATTTAACTATTTATCTTCAAATTTATAATGAAGATATTTTTCAAATGTGTTTATCTTTTCAGTAAGAACTTAGCAAACATATGAATCCTGTTATTTATTTATCAGAATATTTAAAGTATGTCGTGAATGTAACGACAACTCTACACCATGTACTCTTGATAGTCCATGTAATTGTTATTATTTTCTTTTTTCACAATTTTCCAGTTGATTTATTATCAAGTTTCTGAGAACTGTGAAATGCACTTGTGTCCTTGGAATTCGGTTTACTGTAGCTCTGAAAGGTATTCTCACTGGCAACCAAATATGAGTAGAGAGTAATTACCCAGAGCTACAAGAGAAACTTCAGATATAAAGTGATAAATGTTTTGTCTTCTAACCCTAACCCTAACTCTGGAGGGTTTAAATCTTTACACAAGATATTTAAAAGGCATCAAAACATAGAGTTCTCTCCCATTTATTTATATACATGTGGAGGCTTAATGGGTCCTACTTACATTGAACTTGTGTATGTAATTTGTATAATGTAGAAAGTTGTTTAATTAAATTTTCTGATTACACTCTCTACATTGCTCACAATACTGACGTGCTAATTTTCTTCTGATTCCTGAGTACCTCTCTTTAAAACTATAGGTCCGACTCAAACTGGACTCCCATTCAGAGATCTCATTTTCATGTTAAATTGCATGTTACTGGAAAACGTTTTAGTAATTCTGTCAAATTAGGACATTCTTTGTAGTGAATAAAAGAATCATAGAAGATTAATGGAAATACAGTAGAGATGTCCTGCCTGCTGCCTGCCGCACACAGTGGAGTGTTGCTCTGTGGCAGGAGATGGAGATGCCACATCCTGAGACCTGCAGGAGTCCTTAGGATGGACTGACTGCCAAGTGAGCGTTCCTGGCTTTGTGACACAGGAAAGAATCCAAGAGCAGGCCGAAGAAAACCAAAGTCATATGGATAGCCAAACATTTGGCTGAAGGGACAGAAGTTACTGTATCCAGCTAGAGAAAATATCACCTGTAAAATGGAAAAGGAACCTTTTTAAGCACTACGATGTCATTTGATCTTCATAAAAACAACTTTGAGCTGTGTGGCTGACAGGGTCTTGCTGCTCCGGCTGGGTGTCAGGCCTGAGCCTCTGAGGTGGTAGAGCTGCGTTCAGGACATTGGTCTCCTTCCTCGCTCCATGTAATAGCAATCAGCGAGAGCTCTCCCAGAGATCTCAATCTCAATGATAAGACCCAGCTCCACTTAACAACCAGCAAGCTCCAGTGCTGGACACCCCATTCCAAACAACTAGCAAGACAGGAACACAACCCCATCCACTGGCAGAGAGGCTGCCTAAAATCATAATAAGTTCACAGATAGCCCAAAACACACGACCGGCCGAGGTCCTAACCACCACAAAGACAAGATCCAGCCTCATCCACCAGAACACAGGCACCAGTCCCCTGCACCAAGAACCCTACACAATCCACTGAACCAATCCTATCCACTGGGGGCAGACACCAAAAACAATGGGAACTACGAACCTGCAGCCTGTGAAAAGGAGACCCCAAACACAGTAAGTTAAGCAAAATGAGAGAACAGAGAAATATACAGCAGATGAAGGAGCAAGGTAAAAACTCACCAGACCAAACAAATGAAGAGGAAATAGGCAGTCTACCTGAAAAAAAATTCAGAGTAATGATAGTAAAGATGATCCAAAATCTTGGAAATAGAATGGATAAAATACAAAAAACGTTTAAAAAGGACCTAGAAGAACTAAAGAGCAAACAAACAATGATGAACAACACAATAAATGAAATTTAAAATTCTCTAGAAGGAATCAATAGCAGAATAACTGAGGCAAAGAATTGATAAGTGATCGGGAAGATAAAAGAGTAAAAGTAACTACCACAGAGCAGAATGAAGAAAAAAAGAATGAAAAGAATTGAGGACAGTCTCAGAGACCTCTGGGACAACATTAAATGCACCAACATTCAAATTACAGGGGTCCCAGAAGAAGAAGAGAAAAAGAAAGGGACTGAGAAAATATTTGAAGAGATTATACTTGAAAACTTCCCTAATACAGGAAAGGAAATAGTCAATCAAGTCCAGGAAGCACAGAGAGTCCCATACAGGATGAATCCAAGGAGAAACACGCCAAGACACATATTAATTAAACCATCAAAAATTGAATTGAAAGAAAAAATATTAAAAGCAGCAAGGGAAAACCAACAAATAACATACACAGGAATCCCCATAAGGTTAACAACTGATCTTTCAGTACAAACTCTGCAAGCCAGAAGGGTGTGGCAGAACATATTTAAAGTGAAGAGAGGGAAAAACCTACAGCCAAGATTACTCTACCCAGCAAGGATCTCATTCAGATTCAACAGAAAAATTAAAACCTTTACAGACAAGCAAAAGCTAAGAGAATTCAGCACCACCAAACCAGCTTTACAACAAATGCTAAAGGAATTTCTCTAAGGCAAGAAACAGAAGAGAAGGAAAAGACCTACAATAACAAACCCAAAACAATTAAGAAAATTGGAATAGGAACATACATATTGATAATTACCTTAAATGTAAATGGATTAAATGCTCCAACCAAAAGATACAGGCTCACTGAGTGGATACAAAAACAAGACCCGTATATATGCTGTCTACAAGAGACCCACTTCAGACCTAGGGACACACACAGACTGAAAGTGAGGGGAAGGAAAAAGATGTTCCATGCAAATGGAAATCAAGAGAAAGCTGGAGTAGCAATTCTTATATCAGACAAAATAGACTTTAAAATAAAGTCTATTACAAGAGACAAAGAAGGACACTATATAATGATCAAGGGATCAATCCAAGAAGAAGATATAACAATTGTAAATATTTATGCACCCAACATAGGAACACCTCACTACATAACGCAAATGCTAACAGCCATAAAAGGGGAAATCAACAGTAACACAATCATAGTAGGGGACTTTAATACCCCACTTTCAAAAATGGACAGATCATCCAAAATGAAAATAAATAAATAAACACAAGCTTTAAATGATACATTAAACAAGATGGACTTAATTGATATTTATAGGACATTCCATCCAAAAACAACAGAATACACTCTCTTCTCATGTGTTCATGGAACATTCTCCAGGATAGATCATATCTTCAGTCACAAATCAAGCCTTGGTAAATTTAAGAAAATTGAAATCGTATCAAGTACCTTTTCCGACCACAACACTGTGAGACTAGATATCAATTACAGGAATAAAATCTGTAAAAAATACAAACACATGGAGGCTAAACAATATGCTACTAAATAACCAAGAGATCACTGAAGAAATCAAAGAGGAAATCAAAAAATACCTAGAAACAAATGATAATGAAAACATGATGACCCAAAACCTATGGGATGCAGCAAAAGCAGTTCTAAGAGGGAAGTTTATAGCAATACAATCCTACCTCAAGAAACAAGAAACATCTCAAATAAACAACCTAACCTTACACTGAAAGCAATTAGAGAAAGAAAAACAAAAAACCCACAAAGTTAGCAGAAGGAAAGAAATCATAAAGATCAGATCAGAAATAAAGGATAAAGAAATGAAGGAAACAATAGCAAAGATCAATAAAACTAAAAGCTGGTTCTTTGAGAAGATAAACAAAACTCATAAACAATTAGCCAGACTCATCAAGAAAAAAAGGGAGAAGATTCAAATCAATAGAATTAGAAATGAAAAAGGAGAAGTAACAACTAACACTGCAGAAATACAACGGATCATGAGAGATTACTACAAGCAACTATATGCCAATAAAATGGACAACGTGGAAGAAATGGACAAATTCTTAGAAAAGCACAACCTTCTGAGACTGAACCAGGAATTGATAGAAAATATAAACAGACCAATCAAAAGCACTGAAATTGAGACTGTGATTAAAAATCTTCCAACAAACAAAAGCCCAAGACCAGATGGCTTCACAGGTGAATTCTATCAAACATTTAGAGAAGAGCTAACACCTATCCTTCTCAAACTCTTCCAAAATATAGCAGAGGGAGGAACACTACCAAACTCATTCTACGAGGCCACCATCACCCTGATACCAAAACCAGACAAAGATGTCACAAAGAAAGAAAACTACAGGCCAATATCACTGATGAACATGGATGCAAAAAGCCTCAACAAAATACTAGCAAACAGAATCCAACAGCACATTAAAAGGATCATACACCATGATCAAGTGGGGCTTAGCCCAGGAATGCAAGGATTCTTCAATGTACACAAAGCAATCAATGTGATACACCATATTAACAATGGGTGTTGAACTTTGTTGAAAGCATTTTCTGCATCTATTGAGATGATCATATGGTTTTTCTCCTTCAATTTGTTAATATGGTACATCACATTGATTGATTTGTGTAGATGGAGGAATCCTTGCATTCTTGGGATAAACCCCACTTGATCATGGTGTATGATCCTTTTAATGTGCTGTTGGATTCTGTTTGCTAGTATTTTGTTGAGGCTTTTTGCATCCATGTTCATCAGTGATATTGGCCTGTAGTTTTCTTTCTTTGTGACATCTCTGTATGGAAACACAAAAGACCCCAAATAGCCAAAGCAATCTTGAGAAAGAAAAATGGAGCTGGAGGAATCAGGCTCCCTGACTTCAGACTATACTACAAAGCTACAGTAATCAAGACAGTATGGTACTGGCACAAAAACAGAAATATAGATCAATGGAACAGGATAGAAAGCCCAGAGATAAACCCACACACATATGGTCACCTTATTTTTGATAAAGGAAGCAAGAATATACAATGGAGAAAAGACAGCCTCTTCAGTAAGTGGGGCTGGGAAAACTGGACAGCTGCATGTAAAACAATGAAATTAAGACACTCCCTAATACCATACAGAAAAATAAACTCAAAATGGATTAAAGACCTAAATATAAGGCCAGACACTATAAAACTCTTAGAGGAAAACATAGGCAGAACACTCTATGACATAAATCACAACAAGATCCTTTTTGACCCACCTCCTAGAGAAATGGAAATAAAAACAAAAATAAACAAATGGGACCTAATAAAACTTAAAAGCTTTTGCACAGCAAAGGAAACCATAAACAAGATGAAAAGACAACCCTCAGAATGGGAGAAAATATTTGCAAGCGAAGCAACTGACAAAGGATTAATCTCCAAAATATACAGGCAGCTCATGCAGCTCAATATCAAAAAAACAAACAACCCCATCCAAAATGGGCAGAAGACCTAAATAGACATTTCTCCAAAGAAGATATACAGATTGCCAACAAACACATGAAAGGATGTTCAACATCACTAATCATTAGAGAAATGCAAATCAAAACTGCAATGAGGTATCACCTCACACCAGTCAGAATGGCCATCATAAAAAAATCTATGAACAATAAATGCTGCAGAGGGTGTGGAGAAAAGGGAACTCTCTTGCACTGTTGGTGGGAATGTAAATTGATAGAGCCACTATGGAGAACAGTATGGAGGTTCCTTAAAAAACTAAAAATAGAACTACCATACGACACAGCAATCCCACTACTGGGCACATACCCTGAGAAAGCCATAATTCAAAAAGAGTCATGTACCACAATGTTCATTGCAGCTCTATTTACAATAGGCAGGACATGGAAGCAACCTAAGTGTTCATCAACAGATGAATGGATAAAGAAGATGTGGCACATATATACAATGGAATATTACTCAGCCATAAAAGAAACGAAATTGAGTTATTTATAGTGAGGTGGATGGATCTAGAGTCTGTCATACAGAGTTAAGTCAGAAAGAGAAAAACAAATACCGTATGCTAACACATATATATATGGAATCTAAAAAAAAAAAAAACAAATAATGGTTCTGAAGAACCTAGGGGCAGGACAGGAATAAAAATGCAGACGTAGAGAATGGATTTGAGGACCTGGGGAAGGGGAAGTTGGGATGAAGTGAGAGAGTGGCATGGTCATATATACACTACCAAATGTAAAATAGATAGCTAGTGGGAAGCAGCTGCGTAGCACAGGGAGATCAGCTCTGTGCTTTGTGACCACCTAGAGGGGTGGGATAGGGAGGGTGGGAGGGAGACGTAAGAGGGAGGGGATATGGAGATATATGTATATGTGTAGCTGATTCACTTTGTTATACAGCAGAAACTAACACACCATTGTAAAGCAATTATACTCCAATGAAGATGTTAAAAGAAAAAAAAATACAATGGAACTTTTAAAAAAACTTTAGTTTTCATTTTTAAAAATGTGGCACTAACGAAGTGTCACAGAAAAAATATTTCTCAGTAAAAAGTGATGCTCTAATTGATGCCTCTCTGGCCTTTCAGGTATTTTTCAGCTCAGTCCATACTCACTCTTAAAGAGTGAGTATAAAAATGTTTATATAAAACTGAGTGTATAAAAATGAGTTTTCTTTATTCAATGATGACAGTATTGATAAAATCAAGAATCAGTTAAAGAATTATAGACTGGGTCATGAGTTAAGTATAAAGAAGCATCAATGCAACTATAGTTGCATTCATACTAAGTGAAGTAAGTCAGAAATAGAAAGACAAATACCATATGATATCACTTACATGTGGAATCTAAAATATGATACAAATGAACCTACCTAGGAACAGAAACAGACTCACGGACATAGAGAACAGATTGGTAGTTGCCAAGGGGGAAGGGGTTGGAAGAGGGATGGAGTGGGGGGTTGGAAGAGGGATGGAGTGGGAGGTTGGGATTAGCAGATGTAAACTTTTACATATAGAATATATAAAAAACAAGGTCCTACTGTATAGCACAGAGAACTATATTCAATATCCTATGATAAACCATAACGGAAAAGAATATTTAAAAAAAGAATATATATGTATTGTAACTGAATCACTTTGCTGTACAGCAGTAATTAACACAGCATTGTAAATCAACTATACTTCAATAAAAAATAAATTATAAATAAATAAGTAAGGTGGCATATCTGTGATACACAGCATGGCTGCATTAAATTATGGAAGTTAATATGTTTACCTAGTCATTAAATTAAAGCAGGAAATCTATTCTTGAGCAAACTGCTTCGTCAATGTCAAGACTGGGACAAGGGGGAAGCCAGTGAGGCAAGTGAAGCAATTGGTTTGGATGTAAAATTTAAGGGATATCAAGAAAAACTCAGTAATCAAGGTGGAAAATAGTTCAATACAATATTTTTTCAAATCAAATTAACGGGGAAAATCCATGGTAAATAAATCAAAATTTTAAATAAAACCAGGTCAAGATTATTGATCTTCCTTTTTGCTCTCTCCACGTTGCTACAATCACTATGAATCAAACAGGAAGATGCATTTAAGGACCCTCAAGGCACTGTTGTTTTTCAAACTGTAGCTCTTGATACTTAATTTACACAATTAATGTTCATTTCTCTGCTTTCTGTTACTTCAACATGAGACTATATGTAGGGTGGAAATGGGAGTTGTAACAGGGCCAACTGCCCAATAGATTGTTTATTTTCAGATATACACTTGGTGTTTTTCCAGAAGAAGTGAGAGATACCTAACAATAATCTAGGTCCTTAGACTGCCGGTGGTAAAAACTGATCATAACTGAATATTATGAGTAATTAATGATGTGTAGGAATATAGCATGAAAGATGGGGTAATGGACAAATAGCAGTTCTAAAAGTCTGTGGCCAACCCAACCTTATGAAAATCAATGACCTTCCTTTGATAAGAAATTCATAACTTATTCAGGTATTGAAACCAAGGATATTTGTCAGCTGACTGACTGTATATTATGTATTTATCCACAAATCAGAGGCAAGACCCAGCTATTTTTTCTGTTATCTTTCTATCTGTCCAGCTACCCATCTGCCAAATGCAAATAGTAACAATGCTCAAAGTATATAAGTAAATGGAATGTGTCTCCATCCTACTGCTTAGCACAGAAGATCATTAAGACTCCCCTGGGATGTGATTATAAACATTTAGATATGTGTATATGTGTATATTTTGGTGGATAAGTTTGTAATTTTTTATTTAAGTGGTTTCCATGGCAGCAGAGATGGACTGATCTAGGGTGACAGTGATTGTACAAAGATTGTAAAAAAAAAATGAAAATAGATTAGTATTTCAGCCTTTTTGAGTTTAGACAAATTCTTTAACTTATAAATTAATCTCTGAAAACAAAGAGAGCCTTTTGAGGGACCATAAATTTTTAGATAACTGAAGGTTTTAGGATCATTGATTTTCATATTTTCCAATAGATAACTGGCACTTGGGTAGAAAACAGTGGCCAGATTTATCAAATAAAAATATGGGGTAGAAAGTTAAATCTGATTTTAAGATAATGAATAAAGTGTAGTATATGTATGCCCCAAATTATTCCTTGTTGATCTCAAATTCAAATTTAACTGGGTGCCCTATATTTTAGCTGGCAACTGCATGCTCTTGTTTTATGAAATTCTTGATCTGTGCATTTCACTTTCTAAATACTTGTCTACCACACCATTAACTCCAAGTAAATACCTGCTACGTGTTTACCTGCTCTCCTTGCCCTACAACTGCAAAACTGCTCCCCATTTTAGTTCTGATAGCTGGTTCTAGCCCCAGGGATTGACAACCCTCACTTGGAACTAAGGAGTCATTAGCCCGAAGTTAAACAACTTTTAAAAATTATTATTATCACCAATTACAGAGACTGTTTAAACATATGTTTTTTACTAATCACTCTCCCAACTTCCACGAACTTTTATCATTGCAGTTTTACTAAATACATATCTATTTATCTACTGTGGCCTTTTAGAAGACCACAAACCTTGTAATATCTGAGATATTTCTGTCACCCCCAAACCAGTTATGGCTCCCGAGGGGCAATACTTCCCTCATTAAGAACGCATGCATTCATCCCTAAAGACTACTCTGTTCTGTTGAGTGATCTGCCTCAATATCAAATATTTCAGATTTCTACTGCAGAAAAAAGGAAATCATATATTTTACTCTATTGTCATAAAAAGCACACTATTACACTTTAAATTTCTGGAGCAAATTCTACATATGCTAAATACTCAAGTTCTTCATAAGAGGTCATTCCTGAAGCATGCAAAGACCCATAAAAGGAAGAGGACCTACTGATACCATGATTCAAAATATGCTTATTTGAATATCCTCATCTTTTAAATCATAACCCTCTTTGGAAATCTTTGAAAATTCAAGTTTTTTAAAATTTACTTATTTTTGATCAAGCAGTTGGAAAAAAAAAATTGGAAAGAAACACTTGTATTTCTCAGATAAACAGTTTACATGATAATATTTTTGCACAGTTCATTACTACTAGTGACACATGTATTAATCAGCTTGCCATATGTTGACACAGCTGTGGTGGATTTGTCCAAATCTCTACAGATTTTTCTTTCTCTGCTCAGAGATATTTTTCAATGTGGGAGCACAGTACCTTTGTGCTCTATGCTAGGTCATAGTGTAAAGTCAGCATATGCTCTCCAATACTTCTTGGCAAGGCTGGCAGCACATATTTATGTATTTATTTATTTATTCATGAGCTTTTTCCCCAAATAGTTGTCCTTTGTGCAGGGGGAGGGTTATGGCACATTTAATTGGCCTTTTAAAAACAGGCATGACAAATACTCCTTTTTTTTTTTTTTTACATTTTGGAATCAAACTTAATAACATAATATTTTCTTTCTTGCAGATACATATAACGTTCTTCTTGCTGACCTCTTGCCTACTTACAATCAATTCTTTATTTCAACTAAGGCTTTTATTTTTATTTACTTATTTTGATAGTCAAATACCTGCACATATTTAATGTAAACAATTTGATGTATTTGGACAAATATATACACCTGTGCACCCATCAACATAATCAAGGTAACAGACATATCCATCACCTCCAAAAGTTTCCTTGTGTCCTTTCCATGTGTGTGTGCGTGGAGGACGGGGGGTAAGAACACTTAACACGAGATCTACTCTCTTACCAAATTTTTGAGTGCACCTTATAGTACTACTGTATACAGTACACTATAGGCACGACGCTGTACAGCAGATCTCTAGACATAATTCATCTTGCACAACCAAAATGTTATGTACCTTGAAGAAGAACTTCCCATTGTCCCTTGCCATGGCCTCTGGTAACCACCATTCTAGTCTCTGCTTCTATGAGTTTAGGTTCCTCATTTAAGTGGAATCATGTAGTATTTGTTCTTCTGTGACTGGCTTTTTCACTTGGCATAATGTCCTCAAGGTTAATCCAGGTTGTTTGCAAATGTCAGGATTTCCTGCATTTCTAAGGCTAATACTCCATTGTATGTATATACCCCAATTTATTAACCCATTCATTTGTTCATGAACATTTCAGTTGTTTCCATAGCTTGGCTATTATGAACAATGCTGTGATGAACATGAGAGTGCAGATATGTCTTTGAGATCCTGATTTCAATTCTTTTGGGTATATACCCAGAAGTGACGTTGCTGGGTATATTCTATTTTTAATTTTTTAGGAATGTCCATACTGTATTCCATAGCAGCTGCAGCATTTTATATTCCCACCAACAGTGAAGAAGGGTTCTAATTTACCCACATACTCACCAACACTTATTTTGTTATTATTTTTTATAGTAGCCACCCTAACTGATATGAGGTATTATCTCATTGTAGTTTTAATTTTCATTTTCCTGATGATTAATGATGTTGAGCATCTTTTAATATACCTGTTGGCAATCTGTATGTCTTCTTTTGGAGGCTTGTCAAGTCTTTTGCCCAATTTTTATTTTACTTTTTTTTTTTTTTTTGCTATTGAATTGTAGGAGTTCTTACGTATTTTGGATTAGCCCCTTACCAGATACATGGTTTAGAAATATTTTCTCCCATTCTGTAAGTTGCTTTTTCATTCAAAACGTTTTACAAGGCTACATTATTAAAACAGTATGACACTAGCATAAAGACAGACTTATACACCAGTGGAAAGAATAGACAGCCTAGAATTAAACCCACACATCTATGGTGAACTGATCTTCAATAAATGTGCTAAGAATACATAATGGGGAATAGCCTCTTCAACAAATGGCGTTGGGAAAAATTGATATCCAATCCAAAAGAATGAAATTTGAACCCGTATCTTACACCATACACAAAAATAAACTCAAAATAAAGACTTACCTATAAGACCTGAATCTGTAAAACTCCTAGAAAATGTAGGGAAAAAGCTTCTTGACATTAGTCTCAGCAAAGATTTCTTGGATATGACACGAAAGGCACAAGCAGCAAAAGAAAATACACAAGTTGGATTACATCAAACTAGAAGAGCTTACAGTCACTTCTTTACTATTTCCCTTATACTGAAACTAAAATCCTTTCACACTGCCTCCTGCATGCTTACTTCAATCTGACATAATCCTTGAGAAATCTGTCAGTTCTCCAGCATCAGTCAGACGGGTAGTGTCAGGAATTATTTGATCATGTAACTAGAAAACAGCTGGGGATGAGGACAAGCTAAGTAACTCTGGGGCAGTAACAAAGGTGCTAGCTTGGTCTCCCTCCTGTAGAGCCCGCTTGGCTGTTCTTCAGAGGAACAAAGGAGAGCCGGTGAAGGTTCAGCGGGTTGGCAAAAAGTGTGTCTTGGCTGCTAAACTACTTTTCAATGAAAAATAAAGACATATCAAACCACTGGGAGAAAGCCTGCATCCTCCTTTTAATGTGTTCATTGTAACATTGTGATTTTTCTTGTGTTAACACTGGAACAGTTTTTTTTTTTTCCTGAGTTGTCTTTTAAATTTTTCTTCTTTTGGGATGGATGGTCAACAGTCAGTTTAAGATGTGTCTTAAAATAGCAATAGAACAGGCTCTTAGAAAAACATAAAAGGTCATGAGAGGGGGAGGAGGCCGGTAGGCAAGTATGTAATGATATCCTGAAAAGAGAGAACAGCCAGAATCCTATTCACATAGTATCCCAGAGGATCAACTTCAAGTATTACAGATTATTTAAATAAGATTAAATTTATTAACAGATCTTAGACCTCTTAGCGTTTGATTTAGGAATCCAATTACTGAGAGTTGGTTGCCAGGAGGCTTGCAAGACTTAGACTAGAACCCAGAGCATCTAATTTTGAGCAATTCATTCATTCATTCATTCGGCAAATATTTTTGAATGGTACTATATGCTGGGAACTGGGTTAGTTGCTTAGGACATCATGATGAGTTTATGTGTATAACAGATCTTGACTGCATGGAACTTATGAGAAAGAGTCTTGAGAAAAGGAGAGTCAGAGAAGGATTCTATTTTCCAGAGAGAAGAGCAGGCTCTGAGAAACAAAAAGATCTAGTTATTTAAACTTTGATACAGTGTCAGGAAGCATAACTTTTGCTAAATCACTTAAATGTAATTTGGAATTCACAAGGCTGCTTCTTTTACAAAGGACTTGATTCTTCCTTTATGGAGAATAATATTAATTATTTTCCTTTTCCACACCCACATATAAAAATAAGGAACAGGCCTAATGCTGACAGGTGTGTACTAGTAATGGACTGTCAAAACAAAACAAAACTAAACAAAAAAACACCAAAACCAGATTTGTAGCCTTTGCAAATTTTGTTTTAAATATTCCTATCACAGTCTATTTTAAGCTACCAATGCTGCTAGCAAAAGTCCTGAAATAATAGGAGTCAGTTCTCAGAAACCTATACGAGCATGTTCCAGCACATTGCTGAATGTCGACCTCTTTAACTCCTGCTTGGTTTCTCAGCTATAAAAAGAATTTCCCAAATCTTTAGAATTAACCCTTGGAAAAATATGTATTAAGATCTTAATTCTGTGGATATTTCTTATTATCATAACTGTCTAGTTCTGGTGGAAAGAAAGAGGTAAACATTTTTGCATTTATCTTATTTATTTTCTTTATACCTGTTAACCTTGCTTTAGAATTTATCCTAGAGTTGGAGTTGGGACTGCACAACCAAACAACAGAAAGAAGAAGTATTTGGGGCATATGCCCAGACGTATCCAAATTTACTGCCCTGTGTTAAGAGGGTAAGTTTAAATATACATAATGAATGTATCTTGAATTGACATGATCATTCCTCTGAATTCTTAATTAGTCCATATCATTATATATCACAAATGTGCAGTGGAATCATAATCGGAATATATCCTTTAATACTTCAAATCTCCATGTCTTTGGTGGGACACAGAAACTTCAGATAAGACCTTGAAAATTAATGTACTATTTACCAAATATAAGAGGCAGGCTAACTTATGCTTGTCATAGATTTTAGTTTATTACTTATTTGTTAAAAAGAGAATATGGAGGGCAGATAAAGGTTGCATGTGGAAAAACAAAACTACTGGTTCTCAAAAATGTGGGGAAAATCTGTAGATTTTGTTTATCTCTACTATTCATATCCCCATTATAATGGATAATCAAGAGCTCACTACATTGTAATTAGAACTGAAGTCGAAGAACCCATCAAACAATTCACAATTTATATTATAATATAGCTCATCAAGCCGCTAAATATATATTAATAGGGCATTCAAAACCATGCATTTGGCATTTCAAAGAAAGCTTCCCACATCTGGAGTGATTTGGGATAAATTATTTAGTGCCCTCTCTGTCTTTCAACTATTTTTGGTGAGTTCCATTTTGCATAATATTGCAATCAACCTTTGAGTAGAAAATATTAATGTAGTGGAGGGGGGTAATCTTCATCTCTGGACAATTCTAAAGAAAATAATACAATCAAGAAAAGAAGAGAGACACCAAATTTTGAGGTAATTAGAAGAATAAATGAATGTTGATAAATTTTGAGATTATTCAAAAATTATAGGTTTTTAAATAACATCTGATTTCAAAATTTTCACTTTTTAAAAGTAGAATTTCACTGAAATTATTTCATAAAATTTTATTTAGTTATAAAATACTTCTCCCATAATATTATAATAAAAAGAGATCAATGTAATAGTATTTTAATCTATTTGTTCTTTGATACTGCAAAATAGTCTCTGATTCATATGAATTTAGGAGTAATATTAATCATTATGTACTCCTGAGATGTAAGACTGGCAGAAGCTTGAGACTATGTCTATGCATTCCAATTTTATAAAGCAGTTAATGAGACAAGTCCCGGAAACTATATGCTTGATACTAAATCCCAACAACATTTATAAATGCATTATTAGATTTGAAAGCACTTAGGGGAAAAGCCACAGTCAAAAGATATTGTTAAGAACTATTAGCTAAAGACAAATAATGAAAAGCTTAATTTTATTTTTTTGATATGGTGCTAGAATAATCGGATGAATTTGATAGTTAAATAAGGACAGATGGTAGAATAAGGAATTTGATGTTAAAAATATTGCATTTTTACTTAGCACATTATCCAAAATATTTCTTATAAGTATTATTGAAAGAAATGTGTACTTAATTACAATCACAGAAGCTAACATTTATGAAACTCATGTCTGTGCCAGGGATTGTTTTCATTCTCTTAATATCATTTAATCCGAACAACATCCCTAGGATGCAGAATGTTGTCATTTATTCTCATTTTAAAGAGAGGAAACTGAGCTTTACAGCTGGAAAGTAACCTGTGAAAGGTCAATTAGGTGTCAAATAAAGGAGCCTGGTTTAACATCCAAGAGGTTTGATGCCAGAAACTGTACTGCTACCTGGAAGGCTGTGCTGGTGAGAGAAAGACTAGATGGAGAAGAGCAACTTATACATCCTTCAAAGGCTAGTTAGAAGAAGTGGAGAAAAGATCACACATTTTTTTAGCACAGAGAGAAAATTTGTTGAAGATATGAAATATGGTTTTTTCCTGTTAGAGCTATCCAACATTAAATGAGTTTCCTCACAAAGTAGTGAATTCCTTATCCTTGGAATTATTCAGAAGAATATTGTTGACTATCAGAAATACTGTGGACAACTCTTTGTCTTGGAAGGAACACTCATTTATTTTTCTCTGGAAAAAAAAACAAAACCTTCACATGAAGACCTAAATTTTTTTAAATTACTGATGCTAAAACAATAATAAATGTACTTTCATTTTTTTCCCCAAAAGCCAACAACATTCATCAAACTTAAAAGCAAAGACATGTCCGCATATAAAGCAGAAAAGGCCAAGTTTACTACTGATTCCTTGATTTGCAGAATTCTAAGCGAGAAATAGCAACAAATTTTTCTTTCCTGCTGCATCTTTTAGTCTTAAAAATAGCAGTAGTTACTTATTCTACTGAGGATATTGGTTTTGAGTCATTTCATTTATCACTGAATCTATGTATACATCACAATTTATCTCTATTTCATTTTGAACTATTGATAGATGGGTGAATGACGTAACCCAGAAGATAAAAAGGATGTAAAGAGTATAAATTACTACAAAATATCACAAAAGTTATTCTGAATCATTTTGTTTTCACTTAGCATAATCTCTGGTTCAAAGAGCAGTATGTAAATCTCTTGTCACTTTAACAACATGTCTCTATGAATATACTATCATTTGATAAGCTGCAATTGTTTTATTTCTTAATCTCACTAGAGAATTCTACTGTTGATATAATTTTATCTATTGCTATTGCTATACACTCATATGTTATTATATCCCACTGTTTCCCAAAGGTAGTACTTCATAATGTATGTTTCTCCTAGGTTTGACTCCTAAATATATTCATTTTACAGACTTTTTTATTTCCATTTCCCATAGGGTGATTTTGAGAAGTGCTGCCATTATTTTTCAAGAGAATAATTTCTGATTTTTTTTTTTTTTTAAGTAAGAGACTAGCTATATCAAGGGTGTCCTACTAAGAGTACATATGCTGTGAAGTTCTCTCTGTAGGCATTGATGCTATAAACAAACAAAACAATAATAATAACAACAAACAAGATAAATCATTATCATGCAAAATTGAAAGTGGGAAGTGTTGGAAATGACAGATTGTACTGACCCAAAAAGCACATTCTTATAACTGATAATTGAATATATCTGATGCTTAACATGATTAGAAAGGCAAGCATACATCTAATGTCATTTGCTAACATTTTTACTCCACCTTTTACTCCAGCAAGCAAAGCCACACCTTTTTCTCATAAATATACCAAGCTCATGTATGCTTCTTGGCAAATATAAGCTACAGCTACTGGGAGTAACCTTATACACATGAAGAAGTTTCTTTTAATTTACTTTTTTTTAATGTTTATTTTTATTTTCCTTAAATCTATTCCCATAGAGTCTTTACTTTTCAGGTCAGTAAAAGACCTGTATGATATTTCTTTTTTAGGAAATTTTAAAGAATTTATAATTTATGAAAGCATGCCTTACACTAACCATATCATAGTCATTCTGGATGTTGGCCAAAGAATACAGATTTAATTTATGTGTCTATTTAATCCATGTTGGGGCACCACAATAAATAGTTTCATCAAGCACAACAAGTAATCTTTCTACATTATAAAATTCTGAGCCTTTAGGTTCAAAGTTTTTAAAAACTCATTCCACTGTTATATACACACTCTATGAAACTAAAACTCTGGTTAATTTTTCATCTCATTAACCTTTGCTTTTTTCAAAATGTGTATATTCCAAAAAGTGTATATTTTCCACCTTGGAGACAGGTGTAACCAGAAGCAGAGACAATGGTCACTGGTCACTCTGGTTTCTCCCTCGAAAATTACTGTGCCAGCCTGACTGCAAATATAATTTCTAAAATATTTCTTTCTGCTGAGGAGGGATAAAAATCTCCTTAAGAACGCTGGAAATTTTTAACATAGAAAAGAAGAAAGTACTTCCTGTTTATTAATAATTATTTATTAATACCTATCATTTATTTATGTTATGGAAAATAATTTAGTATAACCTTATGTTAATACCAAAAAAAGAAATCCAAAAAGAAACCTAACAACAAACAACAGCCATTGTATTCTGTTTGATTTTCAGTAATATATCTGAAACCCTCTCTTCCCTTTTTATCCAGCATTAGAAATGCATACTATAGACTTGTTTTTTTAAATAATTGGCAATAATAAAAAATGCATGTTGTACATTATAAGCCAGATATGATGTAATGATTTGTCATGATTTTTCTATAACCAATGTATGTTGCATTTACATGGTGGATAAAGATATAGATATATACCCACACATGTGTATACATATATATCACACACATACATATTTGTGTATGTGTGTGTATATATATCTATATATGGAGAGAGGCAAATGCAAACATATATAGTCATTTTCATTGTAATTATTTAATGTAGATAAGAGCATATGAAAATTATTACTTTAGTAACAGAAAAAGGCTTTGCAAATTCACAATATAAATGAAATTGTAAGAGTCTGTTTCATAGTCTAAAACATGAGTCAATTTCTTTATGATCAATTTCTTTTTTCATAAATTCTTGTTACATTTATTGGTAAGGCATTTTACATCAGTCACTTGCCCACTTTCTTATCCCTACCCATCAAAAGGAAGGCCTGGATTGTATTTCAATTGAAAAGTATGCATCTTAATTAGGTTGAGTGGAATATAAAATATACACGCAGAAATTATGGAAAATACATTGGCCTTTTAATCTGGGTCCTCCTGGAGCTCCATGTTTCCTCATGCCTCTCTTCTTAGCTTCCTTCTCCCCTCCATTTAGGTCTGTGTTGTATAATAAAGGATTTGACTGACCACTGTCCCAGATTCTCGGGAGGGAAACTCAAACCCCTTGAATTTTCTAAGCAATAGGAATGTTTTTGTTATGCATTAGCCCCTTGGGTCACAGTGAGTTTATGCTAATCAGATGCCACAGGATGGGGGCTGGTCACCAGAAAGACCATCCCCATGATTAGAGGACTGAGACTTTAAATGAGTCCAGCCTCCAGGGACAGAAGGGAGACTGGGGATTGAATTATTGGCCATGTAGTTAAACTCAATCAAGCAAGCTAACACAGTAGAACTCCAATAAAAACTCTGGACCTTAAACCTCACTGGAGACTCCTCACTGGTGAACACAAAGAACCGTAACGGTGATGTGCCCTGATTCCATAGAGAGAGGGATGAAAGCTCTACATGTGAAACCCTCTCAGATCTCTCTCCATTTGACTGGTCCTGATTTGTATCCTTCGCAATAAAACTGTAACCATAAATGTAGTGCTCTCCTGAGTTCTCTAAGTCTTTCTAGTGAAGCTATGGAAATGCTAGAATTTAGAGCCAGTTGATGAGAATTGCAGGTGGCACAGGGACTCCCGCAGTGCAGCTCTGACATCTGGAGTGAGGTGAGACTTGCTGAGGACTGTGTCTTTTAGCAGGTGGGATCTGCACTGGCTCCTGGTGGTTAGCGTCAGAACTGTACTCTAACACACCAGTTAGTGTCGGAGCCATGTTCTCTGGTTATCCTCGATCTCTCAAAGGAAACACAACAACATTATAGCCAGACATGCCATCGGCTCCCGGGTCTCTACACAGATACAGACGCTTGCCAATGCTTACTGAGAAGAGGCTGCAGAGCATGAGATTTAGATGTAAGAATCATGGCCAGGTCAAAAAATTTGAAACAGGGAGTAGAGAAAAATGATTTGATCTTATGAAAAGCAAAAAGGGTTAATTGCCTAATACAGGATTAGATAGGAAATGAATGCAAAAGGAATGCAAGTCAAAATTGTTACTGCTCCCCTCTCGTCCATGACATCTCATCATGACATCTGAGGATGAAATGAGAGCAAAAGGCCCTTTGGACATGTAATTTGTAAAGAATGAGCCAACTATATACCCCACAAGCCATTTTATTGGAGAAACATTACACTATAAGCAGATGGAGGAAAGAAAATATTCAAGTCATTATCAATTTACACAATTCCATGAAAAGAAATACTGCAAAATCCTATAATCCTGTGGACAACTTGAGCTTATTTAATAAAAAGTGCTATGGTCTCGTCTCCCTAACTTCAAGCCTGCCAGTTGATGCACATTATCAACTATAGAATTGCCATTCTTAAAAGTATATTTAATGCTTTTAGTGCTGGGGTAATTTTTTACTATGTTGAGACATTTTTACACGGCTAAACTTACTAAAATCCATGCTTACTAACATAGGCATAGCCTCTAAAAGTGTATTGGTGCTTATTAAAAATATATATACATTTTTATGTATATGTAAGCACATCCATATAACAATAATGTTGCATTTTCTCTTTAAAAATCACAGTATTATATGTGGGTTGAACTATCCAGAGTGGGAAACTAGTGGCTGGTTGTTGTGCCTGGCTACTTCCAAAGAGGCTTATGCTCCTTTACCCACATGCTCAACCCACTAGTGTATTTTCTGTGTAGAATAGTAGTGTACCTACCATCTCAAGACCTGAATGCTTTATGCCTAAAGGAATAGTAACTCTATGTGTGCTGTTAAACTACTTGAGGGCAGTGAGCTGTTCTTCCCTCTTGATAAAGTGAAACCTTTAGCAAAGTCTTGTCATATTGTCAATATCAGAAAATGAAAGGTTAAAAAAACCTTCTTGTAACATTACGAATAGCAATGGTTTCTGAAAAAGCAATCTGAGCATTGAAACTGGTTGTTTTAAAAACATTCCAGCCATCAGAGATGAATACAGGATCAACTCAAGACTAAATGCAAAAACGTGACCAAATGTACCATTAATTATGATTGTAAGAAAACTGCTTTTCAGCTTGTTTCTTCAGAGTCTTTATTCCTACCTGGTAATTATTGCTAATCATTACGTGCATGTGTTCTCTCTCCCTTATAGTGTTAGTTCCTCCAGAATAGAGATGCATCTTATATGATTTTGTAACCACCCTTGTACTTTGTCCCTTAAAATACTTTAAAGTTTCCCATCTATTAATTAAGGAGAAAAACTCTCCCCCATGGACCCTCTTCCTTCTCCACACTTTCCCTCTTTCTGGTTGCTAAATGCTGAGCGTTCCAAGGGTCTCTGTTACCATCACCCCCCCCCCCCAGCCTACTGGCTCTAAATAATATCTGTATTCAAGTGAGTTTCCAGTTCCAGCTCTGACCTCTTCACTTACGTTCAATCTTATGAAACCAACTGTTTACCTGACACCTTTTCTGGGATACTCAATCAGGATCTCCAACTAAAATCTATTTGCCTTATACAAAGAGTGAGGAAAAAAAATAGAACTAAAATCTATAATACTTATTCAAGCATTTTAATAGCCTCACATTTATTTTCCTATTAAGCTTTCACATGTAATCACATATATTTGTTTCAATTAATATGAAATACAAGTTCAGGTAGCAAAAGGAATCAACTCTATGTAGAGCCAAATTTACAGTTCATGAAGCCTAGACTTGAATTTGTTTTTCTTTGAAAACACACCAAATATATCAACTGGCACAACACACTTAATCTTTGTGACATAGTCTGCATAGACTAGGAATTGAAACAAGAACTTTGATCAGAATAATTCCAGTATAAGAGTTTCTAGTAGTTCACAAATATTTTATTCTGATTTAATTTTTAAAATTCATTATCAAATTATGAACATTGTAAAATGCAATTTAATTATTTTTAAAATGTATGAAATAAAACACACCCATGTTAAATACCAGAGTCTGGAAATTTAACATATATTATTAACATGGGTCATTTGTATGGAAATCTGTATATAATAATTATACTACAAATATGGCGTATGTCTTATTCACTCAACAACTGATCTTTAACACCAAAATGAAACCTCTCTTTAACACTGCCCAAGGTCAAATCTCAGCTCTGCCACTTACTGGTTATGAGGTAACTAAACAAGTAACTTAGCTTCCCTTAATTTTCTCTTCTTTAAAACGCGGATAATCATAGTATTAACTTCCTAAGGATGTTATAAGAATGAAAAAAGATAAAAAATATAAAGTTCTCATAGGAGTGCCTGACACATCGACTGCACATGCAGAGAAAGGAAGACTAGTTAGGGAGAATATTACGATAATTCAGCCGAAAAAAAAATTGTGGCTTGGATCAGGGCAGGTACAGTGGTATTGTTGAGAAATGTGCAGATTGCGAATATATTATGATACATTTGGACGTGTTATAGTGCACATTCAGTCTAATGGATGAGAGGTGTGAGATACAGAAGAGTCAAAGGTGGTATCAAGACTTTTGGACTGATCAACTAGAAGACTATTTGCTATTAAATGAGATGAGAAGTGGTTTTGGAGTTAAATTCTGAATATATTAGTTAAATTTGAGACATGATTTTAAAGTGCTAATTAAAACATCTAGGAGTACAAGGGAGACAACTGGGCTATAGACAAAAATTTGGGGTCATCAATATACTACATGATATTTAAAGCCATTGGAGCTGGATAAGATCATGAAGAGAGAATACTATGCAGAACAGATTCAAAGACTAAGCTTTAGCATTCTAATGTCAAGATATTAGTACATGAAGAGATACAACGTAAAGAAAATCAGATGCAACAGCCAGTGAAGTAAGCCAGATGAAGAAAGTGTTTCCAGGAGGAGAGTGTGATCAAGTCTGTCAAGGAGGATGAAGACTGATCACTGACACTTCGATTAATATTTCCTAATTAACAAATAATCATACCTTTCTATCCAAATAGTAAAATATGACCAATTTTAGCAATCCATGATTGTTTTAGTTTTTTGCACTCCACAGTTTCCTCTTTTCCTAGCCCCACAGTCTTTTCAGAGAAAAGAAAAAGCAATAATCATTGTTTCCACTTTACATCAGTAATTCATTACCATCCAAGGCTGCAGTTTGCACTGCAGACTAAGTGTGTGTAAATGGGGCTTTAATTTTACAAGAATGTATTATTTCAATTAAGTAAATCAATATTTTATAATTTTATTAATTGCATTCCAGTATTTTGTGCTAAAAGAAAAACATGTCATGTTCTTCTGTTCCCTTTATGATATCCCAGTGTTTCCAATGTATTCTAATTGTATTTGGCTTTAAGCCTAGTTACTTGGCCCAATGATGCAATTTGTCACTTTTATGTGAAACTTGCAAAATGATTTCAATGCGTTTTATTCATGTAAAAAATGCAGAACATGTCCCTAAAGACTGTGAGAACACATTTTTGAATTACATGGCAAATTTTATTCCTGAAATATTGACTTTTCTACTCAAGAAATAATATTGAATTCTCTGTGGATATGATATGTAGAATGAATACATAAGTAGAGCTGAGGATTGCTGAACTAAAGCTAACTGCTTCATTCACCAGAGACAATCGTAAGAGTGATCTGGACCCTTTGTTTCCTATAACATTCATCACCATGCCTAGTGCTTTTGTATAATAAAGCAGCTTAAATTGTTGCCTTAATCAATAAGCCCTTGATCAATCACCAAGTCAATGAAGAACTTTTTATGAAGTATATGTTGTTTACACCGAGATATGTGCTGGAGGGGATATGAAAAAAATTTTTTTTCTTTTATTCCCTGTTCTCAAGACACCTTAATTGCAAAATCATGGCTAAGGCATGCAAAAATAAAGAGAAAACAAAGCAATACATTCTTAAGTTCTAAATTCTCTGGCACATGCTTACAAACTACAGGATTCTAGCAGAGGGAAAGATCAGTGTTACTTGGGATATTTAAGAAAGATATGAAGGAAAGAATGTATTTGAGCTTTCAGATTTTCTTCTTCATGAGCATGGAAAATACATTTTAGAAGAGAGATGATGAATACTTCATATTTACACTCCACATCTTAAGTTAACAGCGTTTAAGTTCTGGCCCTCAGTAGATATTTGCTGGAAAATAATTGTATGGCTTTGAATGACTTGAATAGCCAGAAAGAACAGAAGTGACCTAGTGATCTAAGCAAACAGATGAGTCACCAAAGAACAAAAATGTGAATGAGCACAGCCTATTCAGGGAAAATATGGTAATAATCTTTTTTAGAACAGAAAGGAGGGTATGTGGTAAATAAATTCAGAAGAATAGGGTTCCACTTGCAGATAACATTTGATAACATATCAAACCAGAATTATTGATACTTTTAGGAGATGAAGATTTTTATATTGACAGTTCTAGTATATTACTCTCC
Source organism: Balaenoptera acutorostrata (assembly GCF_949987535.1). NCBI lineage: Eukaryota > Metazoa > Chordata > Mammalia > Artiodactyla > Balaenopteridae > Balaenoptera > Balaenoptera acutorostrata. The sequence continues at coordinate 188,525,059 of NC_080064.1, forward strand.
TCAAATGTCCATTTAGTTTTCCTTAATTGTCATGTCAACAAAAAGCTATGGGGATTCAGAGACAAATAACTTGGGAAAAGATATGACAGAATTGTTAAAAGCACTTTGCAAATCAAGACATAGGCTTACCTAATTAATAGTTTGCTAGTCAAGTAAATTGTTCAGCTGGTCCGATTAAGAAAAAAATGCATTGTTCCTACTATTTAATTTTTTTCAAACTTCCTAAGCAATCTGGCCACTTTCTTGCCTTGTTTTCAACCCTGTTTTTTCCTGAATATAGTCGGCCATAGTTCGAGTAGGCCTGGGCTGACGGTATGATTGTTCTGGGCTACCACAAAGCCCACAGGAGGGAAACATTAGAAACTAGGAAAGGCCAATTAAGTGAAGGGTATAGGCTTGTCACTAAGTCAAGGATATAGGCCGGGGGTAATTTATTCAGGTGCAGAGGTTGGCTTTGTTAAGGGTGGTCCAAGGTGCACAGAAAATGAAGAACTTAGACTTGGTACCCAAAATAAGAATCTGGGCAACACAGGTGAATGTGCACTGTAGGTAGAGCTCTGATGTATGGCAGAATTCCAGCCAGTCACTGGATACCTGGGACCTGAACAAGGGAACTAGCAAGAGTGGCTCAAGGCATCAGATCTCCAGCCTCAAAGGCTGAGATTGGACTGTTGAGATAAAACCAGAAGAGAAATACAGAATGGGATTGGGGAGTGTTGCAAATCAGCACCTTAAAGATTTGTTAAATTTGCCTTTAACGTACAAATGTGAGGCTTGTTTGAAATTAAAGTCTCACAGTTGTGTGGGAAGGGGTGACCTCTGCAACCTAAGAGCATATATATAATATCTAGGCTGTAGCTTCATGAAAGCAGGAGAACCATGTCTACATTAGTATCATTTGTGTTTCCAGAAATAAGTAGAATGCCTACCCCATAAGCCATTATGAGAATTTTTGAACGCCTAAATGAAGGAATAAAACAATGAATAAATAATGGTCCTGACCTTTGAGGCTAAGACAGTTGACATTATTCCAAATTCCACCAGATGATGGGGCTCATTCTAGCCTAGTTCTTGATCCAAGCAATGAAGATGGCAGGAAAGTTTTCACACACTCAGCAAAACCTAAGTTCCAAACAGACAGTAAATACTTGTTATTTCTTGCTTTAGGTGGCTTTGGTAACTGAGACTATTTGTGTCAATGTGACTTAAAGTTTTGCTTGGGAAAGATAAGACTGTAAAACAACAAATTACTTCACTGTTTGCTTCAGAAAATTCCTAAAGATCAATCTATTGAAGACAAGAATCTTCTCACCTGAGCATCCATCACTTCTCAAGTCACAGTTTACTTACTTCAACACCATCCCTCATTGTGTCCCAATCCTAAACTACTATCTCATGAATTTTGCTCAGTCCTAATCATTTGCCCACCTTGAAAGATCCACCTTAAAAGGCTTGAGGTCAGACTCTTCTGAACCCATCCCCCCTTTTGAATTACTCCTAAGGCTCACTCATTCTGCAGTGAGTTCATATTAGTTTATCTTTGCATCTTAAACTATGTTGTCTATTGATGGTTTGATAAATTCAACACCTTTCTTAAACTTGCATTTCAACTCTTTATTCTTGGCTGAATTGCTAGTTCTGGTTCCTTGCAATCAAGTTTGTTAGGTCATTGTTCATAATAAGAGAGGAGATACTGGTGTCAGTATAAATTACCTTAAACTCAATTGTATAGCACAAACTACTGAAACTGCTGTGATTATGTGTAAAGTCATCCAGGAGGCCTCTCAAACAAGGATTACATGGTAATATAAAGGGCTAAAAGGTAAATGTGGATTTTAATGTGGGAAAGATCAAATTCTAAATGATGTACTACATGCATATTAAATAGAGAGAAACCAAGCAACTAAACTATTATTAGTTATCATGAATAATTCACCAACTAAAGCATCATCAATAGTAGCAGGAACTAAATATGTGATTTTAGTTAATGTTTAACAAACCAGAACCATTTTGCCTTACAGAACATGATAAATGACAAGGATAAAAACCCTAATATTTTAATCATTTAAACACTATTATTTAAAATCAGGTTCTTAAAGAGCTTTTGGGAGCTTCTTATTCAACTCATTATTTGCAAAATAAATTCTAGCACTTTCTTAAATTCTACTACTCAAGTACTATTTCTGTAACATCATGTATTTCATAGCATCCATCTTTAATTCAAAAAGGTATGAAAAATAATGTAGTAGTTCCTATAATATTAAATAAGCTGCAAGTTTAAAGTTTGTTACATAATTTTAAAAAATGAGAGGAGTGCTAAACTAGTTTATGCCCTCTACCCAACATATGATTTTCTAAAGTTGGGAATTAGTCGAATTCTAAGTCATTTTTGACCTATGAGAACTGAAATCATCTACAGCCAGAGACATAGTCTCTAGAGCAACATGACTTTATGAGCCCAGGAAATGGCTGCCTAGGAAGTGAGATTGCAGTAGCATTATTTCAGAAACTTTCTGAAAACCTCTTTGTTCGAAAACAGAATACTGAGCTGGTTGTCATCAGGGTAAAAGCTCCTTCTCAGAACAAGAGCTCACTCAACTAGACTCACCTAAAAGCTGTCAACTTTTTAATCACCTACTATACACACCTTGCCTGGCTGTGTCCACCAAACCTAACTGATGTTGTGGAAGCCTGCTCAGCACCTCTCCATTGAAAGAACCGCCTTAAACTGGATGCCAAAACCATATAAATACTCTGCTGGTGCGCTCTCCCTTCTCAGGCACCACTAAGTGCAGTAGCCTTCCTTGCTAAAGTTGGCCATAAATTTGTTCTCATTCACAGGTCATACTGGTAGTTCTTTGGTGAGTCAACGCCTGGTACCTGACAAATGATAAAATTCAGAATCTATCAAAATGGGAGAGTGTCAGGAAGTTAGTTTTAATATTATACAATATACTAAATACATATAATATAAAATATATGATATTATATATGTTCAAAACACACACACATATACATCTAATCTCATATATTAAACTCAAAGTGAATTTTTTTGATATATAGCTTTTTCCAAAAAGTAATATTTTTAAAATATATTTCATATGAAACCCAGAAAGACACTATCTGGCACATTTATATAAAGGAGGGTATTAAAATGTATTCGCTTTTGTGTTTCCAGTCTTTATCATCGTTCAAAAGCACAAACGAGAATATATAAGATTTGGTTGGGAATGAGATAGTTGCTGTTACTGAAATTAAGTTGCACGTTCACAACAATTAGAGATTAAAATTTTTTTTTTTTTTTTTTTTTTGAGGAATATTGTTAAGACTGCCTTCTGTGAAGCACCAGTTCTGGGAGATGTTAAAACATGCATGTGAGGTTTTTTCTTGTAGTTAAATATGGTTAGGAAAATCTACATAGTCTAACCCCTTTTGAGGGTCACAATGCTCAAGGGAAGATGAGGGAAGATGCTCATTAGCATCTTCCAGGTGTACAAGTCTCTTAGTTAATTCCCAGGGTCTCCTAAAATAATTTAACTGTATAACCCTGTATCAGAGGAACAGCTGTTAGCCTTCTACAAATGCAATCCAAGGTAGTAATCATTAGATATTGCTCTTTCAGAAACTCTGACACAGTGCTCAGTGTCTGTTTAAAATATGAGTCATGTAGTTTTTAGCACTGAACATTCTGTACAATTCTCTACCCAAGTGCTGTGTGCCCACGTTCCAGACATAGAATCACTATCCATCCTCTGCTTGAAAAGTCCACTGAATGTACAACTCATCATCCGAATGACATCTTCCTCAGGTTCAGGTAATATGTGCCATGAATATTCTTATTCATGACCAAAATATACCTCCATGAAAATTCTTATTACGGATATTCCTTTTTTTATTCCAGAGTCACACAAATCAACTTAAATCTATATGTTTTTCAGTGGTTTGATGATATCAATCATGTCCCATATACACTTCTTTTCTGTACTAAACTGACTCACTCCAGTTATGCATTTCTTAGACATGGTTTGGAGTTCCCTTTCTTCTGTAAATGAGGTCTAGATTTTAATTTCCTCTTCTGAATGTGTTGTCAAAAATTGAGTACAGTTTTCTAGGCACAGGCTTATACATGTAGGGTAGATTGGTAACATCAATTCCCTGTACTGGGTACTGCATTTCTATTAGGATCAGGAAAACAATTTATTTGATAGCCTTTTATATAAAATTCAAAAAAATCTCAAATATTTTTCTTACTTAATGTTATTTAGTAATGACTTCCCCATTAATTATATGGTTTTTGCCACTATTTTTGCCTCCTGTTTGTAAGGGATTCCTAGTTGCTTCCCAACATTGAATCTCCCCGTTCTCTTGAGTTATTGAAACTAATCTCTAGCCAGGCACACTGCCACAAAGCTACAACTTTCTATTTTTCAATCTGCCCTGTAGGTAGGTGTAACTATGACTAAGTAAATGCAAATAAGATATTAAGTTCCATGAGGGAATCTTAAGATGTCTTCTTGAAGACAAGAATATGCCTTCCCTCACCCCCTCATTTCTGCGGCAGGAATGCAGTGTAGCCATTTTGGAGCAATCACCACAGAGGCAGTGACAACCCACAAAAAGTGAACTACAAGAGCGATAAGTTAATAATAATACATGTCCCTTTCTTTGTGCTTCCTCTCTGCCATAATACCACAGAGAAGCTATAAATCAGAAAAGGAGAAAGGGGTAGTGACACAAAAGAAGACATAGACTACACTTTTCATTCTAAGGTGAGGGAAGGGAAAAAAATTCAAGTCCCCATGTGCTACTGGCCTACCTAGTAAAAGGGAGGGGAAAATGTGGAACAGAATATGAGCTTGATGGTATGAACTGAACAGATTTTTAGTAACTGATAGTGCAGAAAATTTTAGTATTCTACCCTAGATATTATTAAGGAATCTGCCACTTTTAGAAAATGGAGATTCATCACAGCAGATTTGGGAAAATATGTTGTACAAAATTAAGTTGTTTCTTATTAAATTCAGACTCTTCAAGAAACTAGATGCATTTGTGTACCATAGCCCAGAATTATAGTACTAACATCTATGGAAGTCAATAATTATCTAAATAAATGTTAACTAAAACATGTAACAAATTGGAAAGGCAAGTAACAGCACAGTTAAAATTTATCATAGGTATTAATCATCGATCTGTAATGTAAGACTATTACATGAGTAGGTGAACACTGAGTTGCTCCTTCTCTTATGAGTCTAATTAAAACCTAATATCCTAATTCATGATGAACTTAAAATTTTTTATTATCTTCTACTTGGTAAAGACTCATACAGAACTCTTATACCATATTCAAAATTTGGGACAATAATTTTTTTTAAATACATAATTTTTGAAGTTTTAAAGAAGCAAAATGATGCAGATACCAGTTGCTATGTAACCCTCCCAGTGGGGTCTCTGCATCATTTTATAATTAAAATGTCAATATTTCTGCAGTGAATAATCCTTGAACTTTCATGCTAAGTGGGATGAGTAAAGACTATACATAACCTCATATCAGTTTATGTTGGATTTTACTGTCAAATATAATTTCATTAAGAAAAATGGTTTTCAGTGCATTTTGGATTTAAGAATAGTAGATGATCAATTGTGAACTGGTAGCACAGGCTGACTTTATTTAATCAAGAAGAGAGTAGACTCTTCTGTTAAAGGGGCTTATTTAACAGTTCATATAAATAAAAGGGCAGGGTCTGGCGAATTCTGGGGAGACTGGATCTTTTCTTGTCTAAGCTGAAAAGACGGCTCCTCTGAGTATACCAACCACGGATTCGCCAACAGTAGCTCAGACTAGGGGTCTTACCAGGACCTGGCCACTGATCCTACTATCTCTTAATCTCTTTCCTATGAGAGACAGCCACGGAAGCTTCCTCTGGATAGCCAGGTAACATAGAGAATAACATTTCTTCCAATTGGCTTGTCAAGTATCTCAAAGGTGAAAGACATTCAGGAGCTGAAACTCCAGTCAAAATTAATACTCTAATTATGTGAAAACACATCTATAAACCAATTTCAGATTTATATTCAAACATAACATTGGTACTTGTAATCCAACAGCTATATCATTATTATAAGATGATCTAATCGACTTTAAAGTCTAAAGGCTCTCAGTAATTTAAGGGATAGTCTGGTGACCAAAGAAAGTCTTATTACTAAGTCATTTTTGTTTTGAAAAGCCTAGACATCAATAAGGGTATGGTCATCAAAGATCTTTCCAAGATCTTTCTTCTCCTCCTCCTTATGATGGTAAAAATAATAACAGTAATTAAGACACTACAAGCAATAAGAGAGTTTTCATTACATGTTAGCAAAAGTGATGTATGTCACTTTGAGGCAAAAGCTTAAGGAGTCAGCATTTCATTATTTGGTTTCTCAAAGATTATGGGATCATAAGATGTCTACGTCTTCTGTCTGCATCCCAGAGTGACCTTGAAAAGCAGAGCACTTTGCTGACACATGATTGATATATAGCATGAGTGAGAAACTTCACTCTCAGAAGTCACTGAGATTTTTTAATGTGTTCCTCACTACAGCCTATTCTACAGACATAGACATTTGAATCAGGAATACGGTATGTCGAAACAAAAATTCTGAAATATGTGTCATTAATTCTGGTTTACACAATGGAGTCTGGAACCATGTTAATCCATGTAATACATTGTGAAATAATGATAAAAAATACTACAAATGATAAATCAGGTTGTAGATAATTGACCTATTGAGTTTCTCACTTTTTAAAAGAAGTGAGAAAACTGAATGTTAGTAGCATGAGTTGATTACTTACTGGTAACATTTGAAAAGTTACTCCACGATTCTAAGTACAGAAAAGTACCAACCAGTTTGCAAGCAAGAATGAAAGGGAATAGACAGATTTAAGAAATTTGACAACTCTCAGAATGAAAGATTTGATCAATTCTCAATATGAACATAAAAAAAATAAGTGAGAAGATCCTTAAATGACAAGAACTACTTAAAACTCAGCTTCTTATGAAGGATTATCATTAAGCCTCTTCTTAAAAACCACCGAATAAATTAAGGTAGCACCCAATAAATCCTATCAGTTGACTGAAATTGCTCAGTAAGAAGAGACCAAGGGTGAGTCTTTGCGAAGGACTGTTGAAAAGTTTAATCGAGAGGCTAGAGAGGAAATCATGTCTTGAAACAGGTTGGAATTCTTAGTAATAATTTTCAGTTAGTCTACTGGCAAAGGATAAGTCTGGAAACAGTTAAATATGAAGCCAATTAAATTTTGAGAGTTGTGCTACCAGAATATCCACCAACTTGAGGGAAAAAAAAAAAGAGCAACTTGAGGGAATATCCACCAACTTGAGGGGAAAAAAAAAAAAGAGCAACTTGTAATCTTTGAGACTTAAAACAATCCTTTTGATGCCAAGCTCCTATGGATAGGAGAGCAGCTCACTCCTTTTTTGTATACAAAAGTGGCCACAGGTATTTTGAAACTTTCCTTATTAGGAAGTAGAGTCCATTTTCCTACCACTTGACTCAGCTAGCTATTTGACATGCTTTTACCAACAGAATTTACTGTAAGTGAAGTTGTTTGACTTCCAAATAAGGACAACAGCTTTTGCTCTTGCCTCCATGCAGTTCTGAGATTACTATGTAAAGATGTCCAGTTTTTATTTTTTTTATTTTTTTTTTATTTATTTTTTTTCAGTTTTTATTTTAAGCTATTAAGTCTTGGAGTAGTTTGTTATATAGAAATAGATACATAATACAAAAATTGGTACCTGGCATTAGGACTGGTCAGGAGAAGAGTCTGGAAAAGTAATGGGGAAACTTCTATGAGAAACTATATAGGTCACAAAAGGTGACCTATTTTGCTTAATAACAAAAATATTGGCAAAAATGTTGCCTAAGGTAACTTGGAATTTAGAATATGTATCTTTAAAATATTGTACATTTAGTCAGTAAACTCTCTAGGTAGCATCTTGAAATTGTTAATTGTGTGTCTGAGGTCCTGGACCATGCTATATTAGTTTGACCTCTGGGGTCTAGAGATTAAGCAGCTAAGGCAGTCATGCACTACACGCTAACAGGATGGACTCTCAATAAAGAATCTTGACACCAAGACTGGGTGAGCTCCTCTGGCTGGCAGTCTTTTGTACCTGCTAACACTTACTATTGCTGGTAGAATTAAGCTCACCCCTATGCTGTTCCACTAGGAGGTAACACCTGGAACCTTATACACGGTTTCTCCAGGACATCACCTTAGGCATCTCTTCTCTTTGTTGATTCTAATATGTATCCTTTTACTAAAATAAGCTGTGACCATGAGTATAACAGCTTTTCTGAATTCTGTGATTGCTTCTAGCAAATTATGTTTTCTGAGGGTGCTCTTAGGGATTTCCTGACACAGTAAGAAAAACAGCAATATCTTAATATAGTCAATACTACTGTAATCACTAAATATGTTTATAAAAATTATAAATGACACTAAAAGCAATGGCAACAAAAACAAAAACAAGTGAGACTACATCAAACTCAAAAGCTCTGCGCAGCAAAGGAAACCTTCAACAAAATGAAAAGGGAAGGTTCCAAACAGGAGAAAATATTTTCAAACCATATATCTGGTAAGGGGTTAATATCTAAAACATAAAAATAACTTACATAACTCAATAGCGAAAAAACTCCGACTAAAGAATGGGCAGAGGACCCAAAGAGACATTTTTCCAAAGAAGACATACAGATGGCCAATGGGTACATGAAAAGGTGTTTAACATCACCAATCATTAGGTAAATGAAAATCAAAACTACAAAGAGATGTCACACCTGTTAGAAGGGCTATTATCACAAAAACAAGAGATAAGTGTCGGGGAGGATGTGGAGAAAAGACAACCCTATTGAACTATTGATAGAAGTGCAAATTGATGGGGCCACTATGGAGAACAGTATGGAGATTCCTTAAAAAATTAAAAATGAACCGCCATGTGATCCAGCAATCCCACTTCCAGATATTCATCCAAATGAAACAAAAACACTAATTCAAAGGATTATCTGCACCCCCATCATAACTGCAGTATTAATTACAATAGCCAAAACATGGAAGCAACCTAAGTATCCATCCATGTATGTGTGGATAAAGAAAATGTGGTATCTATATACGTATGATGGAATATTATTCAACCATAAAAAGGAAGGAAATCCTGCCATTTGTGACAACATGGATGGACCTTGAGGGCATTGAGCTAACTGAAATATAAGCAGAGAAAATACCATATGATCTCACTTATATGTTGAAACTAGGGAAAAAATGAAATCATATGTCTAGACAACAGATTGGTAGTTGCTAGAGATTAGGAGGTGGGCAAAATGGGTGAAGGTGGTCAAATGGTGAAAACTCTCAGTTATAAAATAAATAAGTCCTGGGGATGTAATATATAGCATGGTGACTATAGTTAACAATACTGTATTTTACATTTGAAAGTTGTTAAGACAGTAGATCTTAAAAGTTCTCATCACAAGAAAAAAACAGAAACTTGTAACTATGGATGATGATGGATGTTAACTAGAGTTATTATGGTGATCGTTTTGTTATATATATAAAACATAGAATCATTATGGTGTACAACTGAAACTAATATAATGTTATATATATATATGTCAATTATACCTCAATTTTTTTAAAAAAACAAAAAAACAAAAAAAAATAAAACACAACTTTATAAAAAAAAATTACTGACCACAGCAAATCTTGAAGAACATGTAGCACACCTGGAACTCTCATATATTGTGGGTGAGCATGTAAACTAATTAAACCAACTTGGAAAACTAATAATTTCTTGTAAAGGTAAACATACATCTATCCTCTGACCCAGCAATTCTATTCCTAGATATTCACCCAAAAGCAATAATGTAAATTCACAGCAAAAGTCCATCAATAAGACAATATATAAACAAATTGTGATATACTCATGAAAACAGAAAATAAGTGAAAACATGTTGAACTATTTATGCAGTCAACAAAAATATGATATGGAGAAAAAGAAGCCGGGCACAAAAAAACACAGAATGTATGATCTAAGTTTAAGAAGTTCAAAAACATGCAGAATAATCTATGATGATAGAAATCAGAGCAGACATCTTTATGTGCTGTGGGAATGGAATGGAAAAAGACATGAGGGAACTTTCTGGAGTAGGGAAATGGTTAAGGTGTTTGTTACATGTTTATTATATGAATTTCTATCCAAACTCATGAAATTGTATAATTATGACCAATAATTTTCATTACATATAAATTTTGCTTCATTTGAAAAATGGGTATTTTCTGAATTATCTCTGCAGTAGAACTAAGGTACCCTTTTAGTTGTTTCTCCAATATTTTTTTTCCCTTTCCTTCTTCTAAAGGAAGCTTGATTTGGTTTTCCTTGCAGCCCTTTTCTTGTCAAAGGCTCACTGCAGTGCCATCTCAATGAATAGGGGACACTGTTCTAAGTCAATCACAATATTATTTCTTCCTTTCCAGCAAGTGGGTATGCACGTTTAGGTTACGTAATGCTGGTCGATAGTATGCTAAGTCAATTGACAATTTCCTGGGGAAAAAAATTCTCTTATTCTTAGTAGACATACAGTTTCATCTTTTTCTCTTTTTAATTAACTGTCCTGTTTGTTCTAGCTGGTACATGCTTTGTGGCCATTAGTAATGAAAGCCTGAAGACAAGATAACATCAAGAGAGACAAAGTAGAAAGATGGGAAAACCTGGGCCTCTCTAATGCCATTTGTTCAATAACTGAGCCTACCCTGAGGGTACTCTATCTGTAGATAACTTTTTGGGCGGATATAAAAGTTCCATATTATTAAAGCTACTTTAACTTGTGTCCTTTTTAACTTGAAGCCACAAATTCCCTTACTGTTATATCTACCTAGAAATTTTCCTTTTCAGTTTAAACAGAAATGAAATTAAATTATTTTTTGATCCTTAAATGGTAAATGGTTTGCCACAGAAGATAATGAAGAGCAAAATTATATCAGCATCAATTTATCAAATAAAAAATGTATAGGCTAATCAGGTAGTCAATGTTATGATTCAATTGCCTTGACCATCAAAAACCTGCCATTTTGCCAATGGCAAAACATATAATTTCTCTGTTCTTGTGTGTTCCAGTATGACAATTAATGATAATACATTGTACTATATTCATCAATGATTTAAAATATTAAAGGAGAAAATCTCCAAAGTGCCACAATCCCCTTAAAGATACACACTGTAACATCTTTATAGATTTCCCTGTGATATTAGTACATTTACTTGGAATAAGCTAATGTGTATTCTAATGTATTAGTCATTAAGTTCATTTCCAAAATTTTTTCCAACAGTAATCATTAACAAATAAATGATTATTATTTGACACTACCTTTAACTTGACTTTGCAAAACTATCATATCACAAAATATGTACCTGAAGTCTAAGAAGATATTAAAAGAAATTTTATCACAGTGCTTCTTAATGATATACTAATTTAATCAGTTGTATGAAGTTAGCTTTCTACAAAGAACTCTCAATTGTTCTGAGACCAAACTATTCTGTCTTTAGAAGAGAACTGATGGGGAAGTTACAAAATAAGCACAGTAGAGTTTAGACAATGAATACAGAGCAGGCAGTTTCACTTTGATTTCTTCCAGTCAATTTCACTTTTTAGTTCTCATGCAAAAGTACCTGAAGTGGTAACAGAATATTTAAAAGATAAAGAGAACCATTTTCACTTGTTTAAGATCTTCATATGATTTACATTAATTTTGCATTTTATAAAATCTTAAGATATATATTTAAGAATTACACTTTCTGCAATGCTTTCTTAAACATCCAAAAAGTACCTTCACGGATCATAAGAAGTTTTATTTAGTAGAAATAAAAGAAAGTAGAATATTTGAACAGAATGTATTTTATTTAGGCTTGACATATTTTCCAGTAAGTTAAAGGCACTAAATCTAAAATCACTAACATATGATTATTAGGGCTGAGCAAATTAACTCAACCAACTGACCCTTCTGAAAATATATTCCTTATTGAGGTCTATAAATGTTCAATTGATTTTCCTTTCATTACCTTTCCTTTCATTCTCATACACCCTTGAACTTGCATGTTCAGAGCAATTCTCACAAAATAACAACAAAAACCCAAGAGATTGCTTTGTAGCTTTGTGAAAGTTCATAATTCTCTTTTTCCAAGATGTTTTTTCTTTTGATATGAATCCCACTGATCAATGTGGTTTAGTGTTGGTGTCCTGAAAATTGAACTTTCCTGTATTTATATATCACTAAGATTTCCCATAGAATGTTCTTCTACAATAAAACTTTCTTAAAATACTGATAATTTTTCTTTGAGTGGGCCAGGAGAGAGACAGAGAAAGAGAAGGAGGGAGGGAAAAGAGAAAGAAGAACTGAACATAGAAAATAGTACAAATCAGCAGTGAATTAATGTAACCTACAGCCTGTATCTGAATCCACTTCATATTTAACATGAGGTCTCTACAGTATATTGAATAGGTCACTGCTTTTGGGATTTCATATATCAAGAGACAATCTTCTGACAGTATATATAAAACCCAAACATTTACATTATAACATCAGCAGTGCTGCTTTATTCTGTATATGGCATGTGATGAACACTGTGAATCAGTGAAGGCACAAATCACAACTATAATATTATAATTGCACAGAAGAAAGCAACCAACATGTTGAAAAGATTTGTATTTCCAATCTGACGAATTTCAGAGTACATGATATATAACTTACAGATCTGCTTTATATGTAGAATGTACCCTAAGTCTTGATAGCACTCTTTGTGATAAATATTATAAAGGAATAAAGGACTTGGCGTACAAGACTGAATCAAAACATTCCAGAAATGAAAAAGTAGCTTCAAACAGAGTATTGTCCATAACATTCAGTAAGAATGCCTGCGTTTCAGCAGAATAAGGGAACTCCTTTATCTAAATAATCAACATATCAGTTTATTTATAACTTTCTCAGATCAAAGCATGCTTCCAAATTTAAGGAAGATGTGTAGACTCCTCTAGAGGCAGGATCAAATTTGCAAAAAATTGAAACACCTTGGGGTTATGGAAGATATCCTTTTACAGTTTCATGTAATTTGTGTTTAGGTCAAAGCCTGGTGTTTCAGAAATGTTTCTAACACAGTGGTTGATGAAAAAATAAGTGCTGCTTAATATCTAACTATAGTTCTCTTACATTCACCTGATATAATTTGAACTATGTTCACCACATAACAGGAAGACTGAGGTGGTTAAAAGTAAATATTATATAAGAATTTCTAGTAGCAGTTAATTTTAAAACACTTTATACTCTCAAAGCACATGGATATGGATAATTAAAGTGTAAAAGCGTAAAAGCACACACCTGAAATGCATTATAGAAATGATTTCATTATAGAAATTATTCATTGATTTTAAAAAGTTACTAGAGAAAAATCTGTAAACCTGTGTTCTGGTCCCTTTGAACGACCTGCCTGCATCTTAGTTTTGGGGCATTTATTTAGTTCTTCCCTGCTTTAGACAAGGCTGTTGTAAGATCTGGACAAATGAATGCTTATGTAAATAATTTGATAATTGCAAAATCTACATAAATGAAAAGTATTATTACTGCCACCAAGAATGAGTTCATTACTCATCTAACCATTAAATTTAGTTTTATACTTTGTGGCAATTGTACCATTCTTGCTGTTAAGTAATATAGAAATGCAAGTTTATTAAAAGCAAATGAAAAATTCTGACGTCAAATTCAAGGAAAACCTAACAAGACTTATATCCTTATACAAAGAACAAGAGTTGTACCACCAACTACAGTTCTGTAAATCCAGCAAAACTCTTCTAAGATACTTCAAACTGACGTTTTTTTATATCATTTAAATAAAAGAATCACTAAATCACAAGTTACTCAGGCACTTCTGTAAAAAATTTAAAAAAATATTTCATCTATGTGCATTACTTTCTCTAATTTATATTTCACATTTTATTGCTTTTATAGTCTGATTACAAAAAAGAGTATTACTTATTAAAATAAATCAGACAAATCAGAAGTAGGTAAAATAGAAAGTATCCTTGCAATTTTAACCCCAAGGACAAAGACTTTGGTTTCATATTTTCCCACTTTTTTCCTTGCATATATATAAACTAACATAGAGTATGTTACTGATAATAATCTTTGCTTGTTCATGAAACTTTTTCTCAAATTCAGATTATATTGGTAAATTATTTTTTAACTTTACTATATATTTGTATAACCTTTCCATTTCTGTATATAAAAGGTTATGACATTCTTTAAGAAGTGTGCAATAGTCCATTGAGTGAATATACATTTGCCCACTGGATTTTTGTGTCATTTCCAGTTATGTGCCACTAAATGCAATGCTACACTCCTTATTCTTGTACATATAATTCTGAGCATTTTTTGAATGTTTTCTAGGTTAATTACTAAGGATCATTACTAAACATCATATATCTTTATATTTAGAAAAGTAAATAATCATCATGGCTGTATTATTCCAAATAATTAGTAAGTTTTAGAGAGGTCAGGGAACAAAAAAATTATGGTTGAGCTCCTTTTAAAGCACTTGCACTGTTGACAGTCAGTTGCTGAGGAATCAGGCAACTCAATCTTTAGGTATCAGTGTAGGTTACAGTGACTTTTTTTTTTTTTTTTTAATTTGGAGGAAACCAAGTTATTCTAATCTACAGTATTTCCAGCTCATAATCACAGAGAAAGTAATACTGATTCAGCCTGAGATCAAAATGTTTGCAAATTTTTTTCATTTGTTTTACTTGCATAACTACCAGCTGGACACCTAAAACTGTTAAACCTACTTTATGGGTGAGTGATCTAAATCTTGGTATAAAAATATAGATTTCACATTTTGCCAACACAACTCATAATAATTCCCCCAGAGAGATGCAGAGTGGTTCTTATTTAAACACTGGACCAAACAGAGAAGGCCTGTCAAGAAACTCTGAACTTGATGCACATTTAAAAACTGTTTATGGTTGTGCTTTCCCCCCCCCCCCACCCCCAGCTTTATGGAGGTATAATTGACAAACAAGAATTGTGTGCATATCTATAATATATAGAGTGTGATGATTCGAGATATACACACACACACACACACACACACACACACACATTGTGAAATGATTACCACAATTAAGCTGACACATTCATCACCTCACAGTTACCACTTTTGGGGGTAGGGGTGGTGGTGAGAAAACTCAAGACCTGCTCTCTGAGCAAAGACCACACTATTACGGCATCTATAAAAATTATTCTTCCAAAAATGTAAATTAGAAATGTTTCCAAAGCTTTGAAAATTGGAGACTGATGCACTCAGAAGTCATATTTCTTATTCAGTAAGACTGTGAAAGACTAGTCTTAAGGCTGTAATTGTAAACATTTGCAATTTATATCTGGCCTTTCCTATTTGCTTGTTGTCAGGAAAGGAATTTTAGTCTGTGAATAGTATATATTAAATAATCAGTGACATTCATTAAGACTACCAACCAGCGCTTCCCTGGTAGCGCAGTTGTTGAGAATCTGCCTGCTAATGCAGGGGACACGGGTTTGAGCCCTGGTCTGGGAAGATCCCACATGCCACGGAGCAACTGGGCCCATGAGCCACAACTACTGAGCCTGCGCGTCTGGAGGCTGTGCTCCGCAACAAGAGAGGCCGCGACAGTGAGAGGCCCGCACACCGCGATGAAGAGTGGCCCCCGCTTGCCTCAACTAGAGAAAGCCCTCGCACAGAAACGAAGACCCAACACAACCAAAAATAAATAAATAAAAATAATAAATTAAAAAAAAAAAGACTACCAACCAATATTTCTGGTTCTTCTTATGAACACACAGTCAGACTGCATTCCCTGGTCCCTGTGCAATCAGGTGAGGCCATGTGACTTGAATTGCTAATAAAATGGAAACAGAAGTATTACACAGTATTTCTTGAAGAATTTAAAAGTCTGTTTGTGATTTATTTTCCATCTCCCTTTTCCACCTCCTGCAAAAACAGTGCTTTTGTAATGAATGATGACAGCTCCATCATCTGGAATCCTGTTTTGACGACATCATAGGACAGAAATCCTTCCCCACCAACAGTTGGCAGATGCTGCTTGAGCAAGGATGTGTGCAAGGTGAGATTTTGATGTTGCTTATTACTGAAACATAACTAAGTCTGCTCTGTCTGTCTGTTTCTCTCCCTCTCTCTCTCTCTCTCTCTCTATATATATATAAAACTTAAAGTAAAAATAACTATCCATTTGCTATTTCGGAGAGTTGTTGGTTATCATAAACGGGGTTAGGGAGAACTTACTCTTTGTGGTAAAAAAAAAAAAAGTCTTTTAAGTAATGAATTTTATTGTCTTTATAGCCCAATCCATCTAAAAAACAATAAAGTAACTGGATATTATTAGCATTTAAAAAGCATGTAGAAGATCCATGATTGAAATAAATTACCAATCGGTTTTGTAGTTTAGCCACCCTAACCTGACATATAGGCAACTCAGCCATAAACAAAACCCAACACAATTAAGTCATCCTCCAACTCCCTAATCACAAGTCCAGAAATTTTGTAACCCATGACGGTAGGAAGCATACTGGTCTTATTAACACATACATCCACTGAGCCTTGCACAGTGCCTGTAACATAGTAAATGCTAATTAACTCCTGCTCCTGCTTATGCTGGTGAAGATTCCTCTAATTTTCATTATGGTCATGAGTAAAAGAGTAGACTTTTTCCGGAAGATCAATAATTTCAATATTTTCTCACAATTAACTTTACCATGTTTGTTGAGGCCAAGATTCAGTTTTCGAGATATCAATTAAAATACAGGTTGTTTTTCTAAAAACTCTGATGTGAATGCACAGTGCGACATTTTCTAAAGCTTTTCTTTCATTATCACCCGATAACACTATTTAAAAAAAAAAAAAAAAAGACTTGTAAAGAACATTTGAAGCAAAAGAAATTACTGTCACAGACTGTCTTACTCTCAGAACATGCCAACCATAAGGAAAGAATGGAGAAAACTAGCACCAACTGTGTGCTTACTGTTAGTCACTTGTTTTGGGAAAGTGGTTAATCTAACAACTGCATATGCATAGTGTACAATGTACTAGGCTTTATTCTCTGCAAATTTCCTGGTACTATTTTACCTGAGCCTCAACAATCACCTTATGAGATACATATTACTAGCATCCTATTTTAAACAGATACTTAAAAGAGGATCAGTAAATGTTCCAAGCCACGGAGATATTAAGTAATGAGAATTTAAATCAAATGTACCTAACTTATTAGGAATTGTTGCTCGATCTCAAAACCCAAGCTTTTCCACTTTTTCTATGGTGTCACTGAAGGAATCCATCAACTAATCTCTCAAGGCATTCTCTAGGGTGTGGTGTTCTATGAGGGTAAGCAATTGCTACTCCATGTGCTTACTTCATTTAATTTATTTTTATTGGAGTAGAATTGTTTTACAACGTTGTGTTAGTTTCTGCTGTACAATGAAGTGAATCAGCTATATGTATACCTATAGCCCCTCCCTATTGGACCTCCCTCACCCCACCCCATCTAGGTCACCACAGAGCATGGAGTTGAGATCCCTGTGCTATACAGCAGGTTCCCACTAGCTATCTATTTTACACATGGTAGTGTATTCATGTCAAACCTAATCTCCCTATTCGTCCCACCCTCCACTTCCCCCACTGTATCCACATGTCCATTCTCTACGTCTACGTCTTTATTCCTGCCCTACAAATAGGTTCATCTGTACCATTTTTCTAGATTCCACATATATGTGTTAATATACGATATTTGTTTTTCTCTTTCTGACTTACTTCACTCTGTAGGACAGACTCTAGGTCCATCCACACCTCTACAAATGACCCAATTTCGTTCCTTTTTATGGCTGAGTAATATTCCATATATGACCACATCTTCTTTATCCATTCATCACTTCATTTAATTTTATTTCAACAGTAATTGATGATAGCAATAAAAGGTAATAAAATATGGATCTCTGCCCTAAGGATCTGGTATTTTAGGAATTACATCCATATAACTGGAAACTAGAATTATATTTTGCTTAAGAAATAAAATGACACATTTTGTGTCTAATTTTTTAAAAAGAAGGTACAAGCAACAATATCTGTTGTACCATATTAGAAGCCCTATAAAATAAAACCTAATGATTTTGTGGTTGAGAATTCACTATTTTCAGGAAAGACGTAAAATGCCTTCTAATATTATCCTTAGTCTACAAAATAATGTTTCTGTCACACCTGATAATCTCTAAAATATTGTAAAAGAGGATACTGAAAATAAGAGATGTTAACTTGCCCTAAGACAAAGTCTCATAGCTGAGATTACAGCTATAGGGATTTAATATGCACATGATACAGGGCACCTATAGGACTGGAAAAAGTTAATTTCCTGCCACAATAATTGAGGTCTTTGGTTCAGTGCAATCCATGGGCCTATCAGCAGAAACTGGAAAGCAGCATTGCTATTGCAAGGTATTATGACCCAAATGATTTTAAAATGATTGGATAACTTTTTAAAAGCCATACAGCGTTGATCGTTCAGCTACATCTGTAGTGGATGCCACAGAATCCCAAAGAAAAGAGAAAGGGACTCAATTTTTTGGGCTCCATGTCTACAGAATTGTAGAGCCACTGGTTTTTCTACACACAGTATTATGATTAATACAGTCTCACAAACACAACTTTTCTGATTAAGAAAAATGTTGTCTAAACTAGGTACAATACGGGTTTGAAATGTTAGAGAAGGGCTTGAAGTGGTTATTGTTAGTCATCTTGTTCATTTTAGTTCATTTAAAGTATACATTGCAATGATTTAAGACAGGGTTAGTTCAGAATAGTGTTGGAAAAAAACTGTTATTTTTCCATGTATTGGTTTGTTTTGTGTCTTAACTAAGGTCCCATACATTTATACAAAAATCTAAAATAATGTAAAGTAAGTTACTCATTTTATGGGTATATAGAAAAACTGAATCAAAATAGTGCCAAGGTCCATATTTAATAAGACAACGAAAAAGAATATAAACAAGCATTTTCATTTAAATATCGAATACAAAGGGGGTGGGTAGGAGAGGGAAGGAATGGGAGTTTGGGATTAGCAGAGACAAACTATTATATATAGGTTGGATAAACAACAAGGTCCTGCTGTATAGCACAGGGAACTATATTCAATATTCTGTGACAAATCATAATGAAAAAGAATATGAAAAAGAATATGTATATATATATGTATAACTGAGTCACTGCTGTACAGAAGAAATTAACACAACATTGTAAATCAACTATACTTCAATAAAATTAAAAATAAATAAATAAATATAGAATGCATAAAATCACCTTATATAAAAGGATCTAAGTTGTTTTTGGAATAAATTCTCATTTGCATTGATTACAATTCTTTTCACATACATTATCTCATTTATTTCCTAAAACAGTGCTAATTCTTGTTTTTAATTAATCTTTATTGGAGTACAGTTTATTGTTCAATATTGTGTTAGTTTCTGCTGTATAGCAAAGTGAATCAGTTATACATATACGACAATTTTTAATTTAAATACTTCTTTAAAGAGCAAATCATAATTGACTCAAGATTCAGGAATACTATTTTTGTTCTCATCCAGGAATCAACATAAGCCATTTCCTCCCCATAAATCTGTGAACCTCTTACAGAAAAACACTCTAAAGAAAAGCTTGACCTTTTAACCAGGCAAGGTGTCCTTGAATCAGTCACATGCATCCTGCCCAGCTTCACCAATTACGCCACCACACAGTTTACTGCTAAGGTGAAGCTACGGAGGACGGCCAGACTTCTAACGCATTTAGTGCTTTTTGTACACAACTGTTAGTCTTAAATTTTGAATCTCTGAAATATGAATTTAGAATTTATTAGTTAATTTTCATAGAGTAGTGAGATTTCAGCATGATGTTATTTTCTTCTTAAATAACACTGGTTTTATTATGCAGCAAATTTCTTTTTAGAAAGAACAAAGGCACCCAGGGTGTTCACTGTACATTTATTTTATGTGAGTACCATGTGGAGAGCACCCTGTATAGGGGTGGGGAGCAAGAATAATGAGAAATGGTTAGTTTTAGGCATATTTTAAGTATAAGTGGTACTAGCAAGACTGGCAAATGGACTGGATAGAGGATGTGAGAAAATAAGAATCCAGAATGCATTATGCTTCAATATGCATTAACTCACTCTTTCCCTCATGATAATTAAAATTGATAATTTTTTCCAAGAATATTGATGAAAGAAATCTGTGCCATGTGAGATGGCATTAAACACACACACACACACACACACACACACACACACACAAATATTATTGCATCTTTACCCTACTAAAGACTAGGAATTGATTTAATTGTTTTATATGTATCGTGTTTAATCTTCAGGTCATCCTATGAGGTAAAAAATTTTATTATCCCAATTTCAGATGAAGAAAAAGAGGCACAGATCAGTCAAGCAGCTTTCACAAGGTTGGTCATACAGCTATTAAATGGTAGAGCTAGAAATTAAACCCACCACTCTGTCCAAGTCCAGGCCCTTACCTACTCTTGCATAATGCTTCCCAAGCATGTCTTATTTATACAGGTATTTCTCAGAGAGAGGAGGCATCATTATAAATTTTATCCTAAAAATAGCATATCTAAAACCATATGAAAAGAATAAATTAAACAAATTGAATTAAATAAGTATATAATTAAAGTTAAGGGATATTTTATGATTTATTTCAAACTCAGTGAACTCTCTGATATTCACAGACTATTATTTCAGAAAGAAAAATATAAAATGTTGACATCTGTTCCTTAATTTTTACTTCAAGTTTATATTTAGGTTTGGTGAAATTTATTGCTGTTTGGCTGGATTTTCTTCCTACGTATTATAAGTTTCCGTATACATCTTACTCTTCTTTTACGTTCTTTTTTTCAGAGAAAACTTCTAATTCAATGTAATAATCGATTTTCGTCTGTCTTGAAAACCTACTCTGCTCTTTTCTCCTCCCTCTCCCTTTTTTCTCCTATGTGGAAAAAAAAAAAGCTATACCTATCATTTAGATGTAAAGTACGAGAGGATGATTTATAGGTGATATCAAGAAGACTCCAAAAAAATACTTGGAATGGCATCCCTCATTCAGGGACTATGCATAATACTGTGAGGCAAACTGGTAGTTACATTTTCATCACTATTTCAAGTATGATTTGAGTTGTACTCATAAGTTGGTGTGGCTTGGGAAAAGTTGTCTTACACTCACATATACTTCTAAACAAGATGACAGACTCTCAATTTTAGTGTTACTAAGCTTCAGCTCCCTCACATGTTCACATCCTGAGTAGCCCAAATTAGAGTAGCCCAAATTAGATTCAAACTATCTACCTTCAATTCAAATCACACTTGCCTAATCAATACTTGTATCATGTTTAGCAAGCCCACTGTTTTGGTTTCACTTTTCTCATCTATTAGACTCAGAAAAAAAATAGAACCTACCTCACATGGTTATTAGGTTTAAGTGAGATAGTAGTTATTCTATAAGTTTATTCATCTACACCATAACGATTGTGTTGATTATTTTACTATATATCTATTAATATTGCTGCTTGTTTGTTGCTGTTTGTATAATCTAATTACATAGACTATTACTTCCAGACCAATAACTGTAATAATAGTATATCTCTGTATTGTTCCTAACTTTAATGATAAATTTTTATTGTTTTATCATGGTGTAATTATTATGTTTACTATATTATGTTAATTATGCTATGTTGATTATATTATGTTAATTATATTGTTACATTATGTTATATAATGCTACAGGACTGTCCAACTATTTATATTTAATGCTGTTTTAATTTGAAAGTTACATTTGGTCAAAGACTGTGTTTATATCTAAAGAGAGTATCATGTTTTTAATCTTTGACCTACTAATATGGGTGAACTATATTAATACATTTCTTTTTTTTTTTTTTTTTTTTTTTTTTTTTTATTAATTTATTTATTTATTTTTGGCTGTGCTGGGTCTTCGGTTCGTGCGAGGGCTTTCTCTAGTTGCGGCAAGTGGGGGCCACTCTTCATCGCGGTGCGGGGACCGCTCTTCATCGCGGTGCGCGGGCCTTTCACTATCGCGGCCCCTCCCGTTGCGGGGCACAGGCTCCAGACGCGCAGGCTCAGCAGCTGTGGCTCACGGGCCCAGCCGCTCCGCGGCATGTGGGATCTTCCCAGACCAGGGCTCGAACCCGTGTCCCCTGCACTAGCAGGCAGACCCTCAACCACTGCGCCACCAGGGAAGCCCTATATTAATACATTTCTAAAGTTGGAAATAAGTTTCCATGGTTGGCATCTGTTCGTGTGTGCTGTACCCTTGTTTTTTAAGGGCTGCTAGATTTGATTTGGTAATAGAGTGGGAAAAGGAAGCAGAGAGTGGTTGCAGATAAAGTTACAGAGATAGGCTGAGACTATATCAAATAGTAACTTGATTTTAGGAATTTAAAATCAATTCAGAAGGAATTTAGCATGGAATTTATATTCTATTTTAAGTGAATACTATTTTACACCTTCTCTTCTCTGATACATTATCCTTTCTCCTCTTTCTCGGCTGATGAACTTGCTCATTTGACTGAGAAATAAAAAGCAATCAGAAGAGGATTTCTTAATGATGCCACTCTAAAACTACAACCTCTCTACATCTGTACTCCACCTTCTCTTACCTAAAAATTAAGGAAAAGTCTCTGCTACTGTCTAAGGCAACTAGAACACTCAAGAGAATATTTTTTTTTACCTATTTCTAAAAGGAATTTGCTATTACAATTAATTTTTTTATCTCTTACATCATCACTTTTTTTTTTCCAACTTTCTAGTTGAAAATTCCCATCAGGCCACTAACATATTAAGATTTCTCCCATCTGAAGCAATACCAGCATCAGTAATAACAACAGCAGCAAAGCACAGACTCGTGATTCAATTTTCTTCTCCAATACTACCTTATTTCTCTTCTTCCCTTTACAGCAAAAATTTTCCATAAGTTGCTTATATTTGCTATCTGCAATTCCTGATGCTCCAGTCTCTCTTAAACCCATCCCATTCCACCTTTTTTTTTTTCATCACTACTCAAAATAGACTAGTCTTTAAATCACCATTCCCCTGATACTGCCAGATCTAAAAGTTAATTCTCAATTACCATTTCCTAAAATCTCAGGAGCATTCAAAACAACTGGTTTCTTTTTATTTCTTGAACGATTTCTTCACCTGACTTCGGGAAACCACATGCTCTCTGCCTGCCTCTCTATCTGCTCGCTTTCTACCATCATGTTCTCTCTTCATCCTCTTTTGACCTTTAAAGGCTGTAGTGCTCCAGAGCTCAATCCTTGGATGTCCTCTCTTCTCTAACTACACTTACTCCCTTCCTAGAGATTTAAGCACTACCCATTAGCCTGTGCTCAGATCTGCCATGGAAATTTCAGATTCATAAATTCAACTGCCACCCGGGTATGTCCACTTGGATGTCTAATATGTATTATAAACACAACATGCCCCAAATCCAACTCTTGATTTCCACCGCCATGTCTCAAGCAAACTAGCTCCTTACTCGGTCTATCCATCTCAATGGAGGGCAACAATATTCATTTAATTGCTCAGGTCTAAAACCTAAAGGGTATTATTTTTATTTCTCTCATTTTTCACATCCCATATCCAGTCCATTAGCCATTTCTGTTGTTACTGCTTATACTTAAAATACATCTAATCATTTTCACTACCACCAGTACCACCTCATCTCCCTCCTAGAAAACTGTCATAGCCTCTGAAGTGGAGCCCTTCTTTCTACTCTTGATCCCTCCACAGAAGGATGCTGTCTACACAGTACTCACATAGTTTAAAACTGTATGTTAGTTTATTTTACTCCCCTGTTCTGCTCAATGGCTTCTAGTCACTCTTAGAATAAAATTCAAAGTCCTCATTAAACTTGGACATGTGTTACATATTCTGATTCCTGGATACCTCTTAGAACTTTTCTTTTCTAGCCGTATTCACCCTTTTTTTTTTTAATTGGAGAATAGTTGATTTACAATGTTGTGCTAATTTCTGCTGTACAGCAAAGGGTGTCTGTTATACATACACATATATCCACTTTCTTTTAGATTCTATTCCCATACAGGTCATTACAGAGTATTGAATAGAGTTCCCTGTGCTATTATTAATCTATTCTATATATAGCAATGTGTATATGTCAATCTCAATCTCCCAATTTAACCCTCCCCCTGCCTTTTCCCCCCAGTTACCACAAGTTTGTTTTCTACATCTGTGTACATACATACAAGAGAATATTACTCAGCCATAAAAAAGAACAAAATAATGCCATTTGCAGTGACATGGATAGACCTAGAGATTGTCATACTGCGTGAAGTCAGACAAAGACAAATATTATAAAATATCACTTTCATGTGGAATTCAAAGAAATGGTACAAATGAACCTATTTACAAAACAGAAGTTGAGTCACAGATGTACCCATATTCACCCTTGATCTAGCTGCTAAAGCTGTAATCTCCTCCTGGATATGCCTCAATACCCACACACTCTCCTACCTCAGGGCCTTTCTACTTACTCTTTGTTCTGCATGCAACCCTCTTCCCTCTGAATGTTACATGATACTCTCTCTTTTCATTTAAATATCTACTAAATATCAGCTACAGAGAGGCATTCCTTGACACTATGTAAAGAAGCTCTTCCCTTTTTTTTTTTAATTCTCCCTCCTCAGTTCCTAGAACAATATCTGATATTTCAAAAAGAAATAGCTTCAAAGGAATTAATAAATGTTTGAAGCAAGACAGAATATACAAGGGCCAGTTTGGGACGTTATTTACATGTCTAGAGGCAGAGTGAGTAAAGGAATGGAGAGAGATTAAAAGAGTGGTTCAGAAAAAAAAAACAAACTTCTCTTAGAAACAAAGAGTAGATAAATGTAAAATGTAATCCTTTTTCATACCAAAGAAAATGCAAAATGTAATATGTATACAATGATTTCAGTTTTGTTTACAAAAAAAAAAAAAAAAAGGATAAAGAAAAATTTATTCACCACACTGGGCAAAATGACTTTCATAAGTTACGTAGGATGTCTTTTCTAACTTGTATCACAGTTACTCAGAATAAGTGAGTCACACTAACAAAACATATTTAAATTTGCCGAACTTTATTTCAGAATTTATTTAAATAAATAATATCTGCACATTTAAAATCTGACTTCCGTAACCAATTAGTATATACAAATTTCAGGTATATATAAGTATTATATACATGAAGAATCTCTGTAGGAATGACTCTAGAGTTTTCAAAATGATGTAATAGAGACTGAAAAGAGCAAATGATTAATATGTCAAGAATAACTTGATTTTAACCCTGTGTCAATTAGTCATTTAATTTCCCTGAATCTCAATTTCCATATCTGTACAAAGTAGAAATAAGAATAACTTGGTCTATTTAGTATTTCTGAAATCAAGTAAGTCCAGGTAACTTACGTGGCATATTTGAAAAATACTAAAATACTATGCATAAATAAAAATTCATTTTACATAAAATTCAGTAAACCCTTTTATGAAAATGAAATTTTGTTACACTTATCAAAAACTGTAAGTAAATACATAATTGACAATGAGTTGTTGACCAAATATGATCTAACTACTTAACTATGTTTTCAGAAAGTTCAATTTTTACAGGAGGAAAGTGCTGCATTTTCACAGTCACCTAAAAAATTGGCACCTTGACTTACAGCATTTAAATTTTATTTATTTGCACAATGTTCAGCAAGAAAACATTGGTCTTTCCCCTTTAAAGATCTCATTTATTACTTGTCAAATGGGACAGAGTTCAATACACAATTGTTTTCCCACTGGAGCAGTTTCTTGGCTGAGGTGAGTAAGTATGTCAGGCAGAGTTGGACAGTTAAAGAATTAAAATGTCCTAAATAGCACAGCAGCAAAAAATTGATATATGGTTCCTAGAGAATTTAAATACTAAAAAAACCAACAGGTATTATTATTTTAAAAAATATTTACTTGGCTCAGAGTAGGGATGATAGTGGGAGTATGAAGAGCGCTGCTAGAGGACAGAAATAACTGGCAAATTCTCCCTTGAAGTTAAGGAGAGCTTAAGGAATGGAAAGCTTGGGAAGCTGTGTGACTTATTAGCAGCTTAAGTGGTAAGGTGGCTGGAGGAGGGACAGGGTGTTAGCAGTCGGTAGAGGCACAAACATTTCTGTAACAGGCTCTATCAGAAAGGCCTCAAGAAGCAGCTGTGTCAGCAAGGAGCTTTGGAAACCTGGAAGAATCCCACTTTGATTTCTTTTATGAAATTCCAAACAGCAAAACATTATTAAGATGCATAAAAAATGAAGAAACAAATAAGGATCTTCTTCCTACAATCTGCAAAATCCTGACCAAACAAGGGGTTTTTTGTTTGTTTGGTGGGTGGGGTGTTTTGTTTTGTTTTGTTTTTTGCCGGCTAAGCCATTAGAGGCAGTTCCAGTATTATGTTGAATTTTTGTCTCAACAGTGTTTGAGACAGTGTTACATAGAATCTGACAGCCGCACAAACTAACAATAAATCTCCCAATCATTACCCCTTTATTCAATAATATTACTAAAAAATTAGTCTGATTGATTAATGGTAAGATTAATAACATCTTAATCATTTACCTCATATCTGGGAAGAAGGAGAAAGTGAAATAATGAACCAATATAGGTCACTGACTTATTTTTCTTTGCATGATGATGCAAGTTCAATTTTTTATGTTTCTTACTATAACATTTTAATGTAACACTTTATAGGTTATTATTAAACTTCTAAACATGGGGATGCTAAAGAATATTCTTGGCATGGAAATAATAAATGCGACTATTTGTATAGAATCTGGGATTACCCTTCTTCATTCTTTGAAAATTTCTTGCCAATAACCACATGGAAAATCTTTCCAAGACCTCGACCAATTAGTTCCATTCCTCCTCATCTCCAAACACTTCCTGTGTATAAACTCAGTCGTCTACTTCTATGGTCATGTCCTAGATCTCGTCCTCACCAATGGCTGACCTACTCAACAATATCGGCTTCACACATTCTTCTAATAGCATCTCTAACCATTTACTTCTCTTCCTCAATTTCACTTCTTCATTCACATCATCTAATACAGACTCCAATAATAATGCACATCACCATGACCTCCTACCTATTGACTCTACCATTTTTCACTCTCAATTATTCTCCTCACTTATCACTTTTACCTACCCTAGATAACATGACTCATATTTGTTAGTATATTGATTTTCCTAATGTAGAAATTGAAGCTTGGAGGGGTTAAATATCTTTCCCAAAATTCAAAATGAGATTTTTTTTCAACTGCAAAATCTTGACTCTTTCTTTTTAACTATCCCAACACAGTTCAAGAATGACAAATACCAGTTAGATCAGTGGTTGTCAAGCCTGGGTGCACATTAGAATTACCTGGGGACTTTTTAAATATGCCTTGCTCTAACTGTCTTGTCCTGTTCCTCCTCACACCCATCTCTCTCCTAATCCCCACTTTCAATTTTTTTCTTGAAGTTCTTAATTTTGCTGTTGTTTTCAGATCTCTTGGAAAACCTGGCAAAGTCTGTAAGCCTCCTCAACAGACAAAACTCATGGACACAAAGGGTCGCCTACAACTTCAAAGGACTCTTGAGCCATCTGAAACCTATACCATGAAGACAAGTTAAGAACTCACAATTATTTCCCAGGATGAATCCAGGTCTTGTGGGTCCTTATACATTATGCATTAGGAGCCCATCTTAAGAAAAATGATTCAAAATTACAAACATACAATTAGTATTAAGACCTTGGAGACCAGTATGAGAGAACCTTCAGCATAAACTTCATTAGCTTCATGGTTATTCCCTTTCTGATTGTACCATGTTACCTTCGAAGCTTGACCTTTTCATTAAAAAAAAAGAAAAAAAAAAAAAACCTTAGTGATTTGGATAAACTAAGTAATGAATCAGAGTCATTTAGCCTGGAAGGCACTATGACTCAGAGTTTCTGGCAAGCTAAGTTTGGGGAAAACTTCTTTTTTATTTTTTTTATTTTTTTTTATTTTTACAAGAGATAAATAGACTGACACCAAGCATTGTACATGGATGACCACAACAAAAGCAACAATGATTGCAATTACCAAACATGAAACACACTCATACTATGTCATAATATTGACATTCAGTCCAGTTTGGGGAAAACTTCTAATCCCTACTCACATTGTACTTTGATGACTCAATGTCATATTTCTTTATGTACTGTTGATCTTTTAATTTGCTATTTAAGTAGTTCCAAGGAAAGGTAAAAATATAATGGATAAATCTAAACAGTATTAAAAGTAACATGACTAAGTATATTCCTACATAGAGAAGCAACTCTTTAGTATTTTTCTTTCGTGGAAAATGATTCAGGAATTACTGCACATAAAATGCTACCATCCTTGGCCCCAGTGATCATGAGTCCCTGTCAACTGCTAAATCCTATCCATGTTGTAGCAAAATATTTTGCATCTGCCCCTTACAATTTATGTCGGTACTACTATTCTAGCTCAGGCCCTTGCCAGGGAAACAGGCAATAACCTTACTGTTGATCTCTCCACCTCCAGTTTCTTTAGTCAGTATTCTATCTTTCATCATCTAAATGACTTATTCAAAAGCTGCTTTCTTAGTTCATAAGTACATCTTTGATCTTTGATCTTTGATCTTAAGGAGTTTAGAAACTCCTTATTGCATTATTAAAAAAGACGTCTCTATAATATGTATTCAGTGTTTACCATAGGCTTGACACTTGTCATGCATTTCTTTATTAATCATGTCAAAATCATGAAGTAGGTATTTTTTATTACCCTTATTTTACAGATTAGAAAACTGAGTCTTAGAAGCTGCTTGACTACAACTTTGTGGCAGCAGTAAGTACAACGACCAGGAATTAAACAAGTTGAAATTTGAAAGACTCATTATACTGGTAAATGTTGTTATTTTTATATTAAAACTTGTTCTAGCATTTGACATCTTTCAATAGAAATATTAAGTAAATATTTACAACTTTCAAGAATAAGGTAAGTGTATATTTTTTTATCTTAGATTCTGTGACCAGTAAGTAAAAGGTGTTACAGTGACCAAATAATAATTTTATTAAAATTAGACACAATGCCAACACTAGCGTATGACATCCAGCCACTGATGAGAAAAAGGACGATTTTGTAAGGACATAAGAATCTCATCACTGCACGGCCAACACCTGACAAGCTTTATTCTCTCTTATTTGTGCTTACATAGAAAGGTGACATGACAAATATGACAATAATGGCTACAAGTTAAATAATTATTCTATGTCTTATACACTGTTTTAATGCTTCTCTTATGTTAATTCATTTAAGCCTTGCCAACTCTATATATGTTTATCATTGGTTCCCATTTTACAGATGAGGAAATAAAGGTAGAGTTAGATGAAGTAAGATGTCCCAAATTTCACATGCTATTAGTGGTGGAAATGGAATTTAAACCCAGGTAATCTACCTTCAGAGACCATGCCTAACTTCTCTACATCCCAAAGAGAAGGGCTACGCCCAAATGCCAGGGGAAAGTGGCTTCCTTCACCCAGAAGTAGCTGTAACTTCTAAAAGGCCCCAAGGTCTCCAGGTCCTACAGCTGAATTTCCCTATGATGGCTGTAAACAGAGGCTACTTAAGCTCAAACTCACCAACGCCCAAGCCATCTGTTTATACATGACTGTTCCCATCCTGCCCCAAATAAAGGGAGGACATGGGGGAAGGAGAACAATTACCATCCCTCCTTGGGAACACAGTGTGTCCAGTTCTGCTCTGGAGGACTTGGCAGAATGCCAAGACATCAGTACCTGTGTACCCACTGCCTCGTTTTGCCCTTCCTTTCCCTTCCTTTTCTTCTTCAATTGTGGTAAGAATACTTGAGATGAAATCTATTCAACAAATCTTTAAGTGTATAATACAGTGTTGTCAATTATAGGTACAATGCTGTACAGCAGATCTCTAGAACTTGTTCATCTTGTATAACTAAAATTTGATACCCATTGAACAGTGTTTGGGTCCTCCCACAACTCATATGTGAAATCCTAAGCCCCACTGTGATCATATTAGGAGATGAGGCTTTGAGAAGGTGATTAGGTCTTAAAGAGCCCTCATCAATAGGATTAGTGCCCTTATAAAAACTGCAGAGAGCTTTTTCTGCCATGTGAGGACACAACAAGAAGACAGCTACCCATGAACCAAGTAAGTACACGCTCACCAGACACCAAATCTGAAGGCACCTTGATTGTGTGGACTTTCCGGCCTCCAAAAGTGTGAGAAAAAAAAGTTTCTGCTGTTTATGGGTTACCCAGTCTATGGTATTTCTGTAATAAGGGCCACAACAGACAAAGACAAAGATCAACTCATCATCTTCCTCTTCCCTGCTGCTTGTTTTCGCCTGTGTGTTACCACCAGCTTCAAAGGAGCGACTCTGGTGTTGCTATGAGTCCTTAGCAAAGCTGTTCTCACCATTAGAGATTAGTTTAGCAAACAATCTTGGCTGCCAGTGGCAAAATGGGAAAAATAACTACCTTATTATGACCGTGTCTGATCATACTTCCTTAGTTTTCTTCAGCCACTGCTCATTATATTCTTTCCTCAGCCATTAAATGCTATTTCTTTGCTTTGGACTCTTCCCTTCTTGCTGTATAATGGTTCCACAGCCAATGAAGTACATACCCCTAGCTTTGATTCTGCCCATTGTTAGTAATTCTCATCCTCTAATCCCCAATCTAAATCTTCTCGTAGCTCTAGATCGTTATATCTGTTAGATTGAACCATATAAAAATCACTGATATTTTAATTTGTCCTACAAAAAGCAATATCATATGGTAAATATTATATGATAAATCATTGCATGTTTAATTGTTACTTTGGGTATCTCAAAATATCTAAAACTCACGCTCATG
Organism: Balaenoptera acutorostrata; assembly: GCF_949987535.1. Classification (NCBI taxonomy): domain Eukaryota; kingdom Metazoa; phylum Chordata; class Mammalia; order Artiodactyla; family Balaenopteridae; genus Balaenoptera; species Balaenoptera acutorostrata. Next base: position 188,556,173 of record NC_080064.1, read on the forward strand.
ATAAATCATTGCATGTTTGTTACTTTGTATATCTCAAAATATCTAAAACTCATGCTCATGACCAAATCCATAGTTTTCCTTCTCAAAAAACTTATCTCCCAGTGATTCATTTCTTAATGAACAGCACCATTATCCATCCAGTTGTGTGAACTAAAAACTAAGTATTTTTCCATGACCTCTGTATCTCAATATGCAGGTCCAACCCATCAAAGGCTCCCACCTATTTTACATCTTGCAAACATCATTTAAAAACTTCCACTCCTTGGAATACTTATTATCAGTATCCTAGATCAGGTAAACTTCATTTTTTCTAGATTGAGAGCACTAACCTATTAGCCTAACAGACCTGACTCCAATCTTTCTCCCCATGAAATTCAGAGAGATATTTCTAAAATGCAAATTTGATCTTTTAACCACCCAACTCCCATCCCCAGCGTGGTACTATGTATAGCCCACTTTGCCGGTCTCTCATCCTTGTTCTCTATACTCGAGCCGCTATGCCTTTTTTCAGTTTATACAGTTAAATCCTATCACCTTCCACAGGATCTCTGCAAGTGCTGCTGCCTCTATTTAGAGCACAGTCTCCTCCTGGCCCTCTCTGCTCTTTTCACCTAGTTAACACTAGGTGTTAACTTCGCTCATCTGTTCGTTCACATCCTGACTGTCCACCTTGCTTCCTCCAAGTTTACTTCAGGCAGCTTTGCTTAATGCTAGTAAGGGACTGTGTTACTCTCCCTTGGAGCATGTGTATGAGGCTATGCTGAAACAATCGTGAATTTTTTTTAGTACATGTCCTTTCTCACTAGAGTCCAAGTGCCATGAAAAAAAATAACTATGTTAATTTTTGGCTCCCATAGTACCCCATGTTCTTAAGGACAAGGTTAGTGCCTAGTATAGAGTAGATATTCAAAAATATTTTTTGAAGGAGAAAATAATTCAAGTATACAAAAATAAGGACAAAGTTGGCTGGCTCTTTCTATGCATTAAAGTTCTGTTCACAGCTCACTGCTAGGTTTCAGACTTACGCTAAACAGGTCAATTCACCACAGAGATGACTAATTTCTCTTCTAAAATTCTCACTATATTAATATCTGAAGGACATGAGTATAATTTTCACACACTCAAAAATATACAGTTTTGGTTTTGCTTTTGTTTTCCCTAACAATTGTCTCTCCCAACTATAGCTACAAGAGTCCAAATATATTTCCTCTCTTAGGATATAAGCTTTCTTTTGTAGTAAACAAGATATTAAATTACTTTTCTTTTTATCACTGATAAGTTATGTGAACAAAATAAGACATATGCCATCTATAATCCTATATGTGGTATCTTTAATATTAAATTTAAATCCCTTTTTATTTCATTGAAAGGTTATATACTAAAGAATAAATCATTATGAATATTAATACTGATTTTAATACACTACAATTATCATTGCTACATACATTTTCATAAGTCTAAACTGTCAAGATTTCCAAAGGAGAGACAAAAAACCCATATGTTGGTTGTACTGAACCCACCAATGTATAGGAGGGGACTCTCTGAGATGCAAGTTAAAGATGTTTATAGCAGAGGGAGGAAGGGCAACCATTACATCACCTACTTTCTTTTCTCGCTAAAGCAGCATTGCTCCCCCTGGTGTAATTTCTAGTGCTCTTTATTTCTGGTCCAGTTTTACATGACTTAGGCAGTAAGGCTGGTGCAACTTCCCTAGAGAGATAATTTCCTACAGTTTAACAGGCTTCTTTATTAGGATGCTTTTCCCTGTTGATCAGCCATTGTATATATTCATTGCATAATTTCCTTCCACTACATATGGTCATTATCTAAGAGGAAAATGTGCAAAGTTCTAACTCATAATGTTTAGGATAAAAAGTAATAAATTACTATTATTAGTAGTAGAAGTATTATCATTAGGAAATAATCTAAATGAATTCAATGGGCTTGACTTTACATTAGTACTCTGTACTAATACTGTGTTTTCATAAATATACAGTGGTGGGAGAACATTAAATATTATGATTCCAAAAAAAATTGAATTTTCCTACAGAGTAAGGTTATGAGAATGAAGTTGAATACCTCAAAGAAGAAATAAAATGTGAGTGGATACAAATGTGTCAATAACATATGCTGAGGAAAAATCAACTTGATTGCATAGGGAGATGTAATTCTTCATCATTTCATTTTGTTAAAATAATACTACTCCTTTCATTTTTCCTGACTAGTCAGTACTCTTTGGAAATTTGTTTGTTAACTGACTCCTCTGAGCAGAACAGAATTAGAATTATGGACTTATGGCACAGTGGTGAACCACAATCAAAGGCATGACCACAAATCAGCAAGTTTTCCATTTACTGCACTGCATTTAAATATCAATCCAATAGCACACTGCCTGAAACACAAATAAGCATCTCCCTGTTCAGGAGAACATAAAGCTGATTATACAAATGATTTTGGTCAGTGAAAGAGTGGAGTACTAGATAAAGAAACAAAGATGTTAGACAGCAGGAACACGATTTATGATCAGTGTAAGTACTTTCAATAATGGGATGGTTCACCTTTACAAGTGCTTTAGAGGCACTGCAATGTGATAAAAGTATATTAAGAACACATATCCAAGTTGATATAGAATCTCAGAAGAAACAAGATTTTTTTTATAGGTACACAACTTCTAATATAAACTATATTATGGTACACGTTACGTAGCTGTGCCTTTTATAAATATCTAGGTATGCAAAACTGTTATATTCTCTTAACATTAAAAATTTTATTTTATTTATCTTATATTTCAGTGTTTTGACATTAAATTTTTAATGTATATCAGTGAAGTTTACTAAAGCACATTGTATCAATAATTATAATTGCAGTCATTTTTTTCATGGTTGGAAGGCAGGTTCTGACAGTTTCTTAATCAACTTTGTAAACCTCTGCCACATACTTAGTAAGAAATTATCCTTTGAACTGTTTTATCCTAGGGCTATGCTCCAAATTACAATTACTTCGCTCAAAACTGTCCTTTAATTTGCAGCTGTATAGTAATTTTCATCAGGAGGGCCTACAGATGATACAACAGAAACATGAATCTAAGTTTTCCGAAAATTTTATTAAAAACAAAGTTAAAGAATAAGGTGTTCTTGTTTGAAGTAAGTAGTTAAGGTTAACAACTTTGACCTCTCATCAAAATCTGCTGAACAATTTCAAAACAGTATAGGCAACATAAAATTGTCAAGATGCTAAATGTGAGCTAACACCAGCCTTCTAAACATATTTTACCAAAGGTCTTGGGAAACCAACATCCCATAGTAAATATCAAGATGACAAACTCTTCCAGTTTGGAAGACTAACCTGGTGGGGTATGTGCAGAGAAAGAAATGAGGGAGGACTTCTCCAAGTATAAGCCTCTCCAACTCCTTCAGTTACAGGCTCTTCATGGATGGATTATCAACTAAATTTTGTATCTTCTTAGATATTAGTAATAATATGGTTTGAAATGTCACTCACTAAGTAAACAAAAAAAACAATTTGTGGAGAGTCCCTGTCTTCACACATTTTAGCTCTTAAGGGATTGAATATTACCCTAAACAAATTACTTATAATGTCTTATCCTAGATGAGACACAGAATTAAATCATGTATGTTTTATCAAATACTTTCACAAGCATCATATTGTTTGATTTTTACCACACTGTTGACAATTTAGTCAGTTTGTCAGTCAACATGTATTTACTGAACACTTACTCTTTACCTGGTGACGTGCTAGGTCTGAGACCTTCACTGATAAACAAAACATGATTTCATGGAGTTTAGGGTCTAGTTGGAAAAATGTGCAACAGAGAAATAATTATAGGTATTTAAATGATATCAAGCTTGCAAGATGCTGCAAAAAAGGAGAAAGAACACAGCAAATGAAGGAAATAAAGCTCAACCATATTTCCTTATTTCCCCAAGGAAATATATCCAAGAAAGTCTTGATCCAGAGCTCAAACTTAAGCATACAGATTTAGTCTCCCATATATATTACATAACACCTAGAGTCTCTGACACCATCTCACAGTGGTATGCCCTCATGCCAAGGGTGAAGCATCAACCAATCAGGGGATCAAGGGAAAATCTCTCAGACACTTTTTTCAGTCTCTTCCTACTGCTGCCACCACAAACATAATACCTATTTAAAAAAACACAAAAAACAAAAAACTGTATGTTGCTTATATATTATGGTTCTATTTGAAAACAGTACCAATTTCACAACACATCTTGTTATATTTAGGAATTATGTAGAAGAAAAACTTTACTGAGCCACAGACACTTACATTTTGTGAAAACCGGTGCTATTCATTTCACATCCCCTGTAGTTACTTCCAGTGCTTCTAAGAGGTACTTGGTGAATTGTAGGCATTTCAATACAACTGAGTGAAGGAAAGAATAAATTAGATTGTAAGAAGGAAAAACATGAGACAAAAGATTGTTTGCCAAGAGGATACCTTCAAGATGGCGGAGGAATAAGACATGGAGATCACCTTCCTCCCCACAAATACATCAGAAATACATCTACATGTGGAACAACTCCTACAGAACACCTACTGAATGCTGGCAGAAGACCTCAGACTTGCCAAAAGGCAACAAACTCCCCACATACCTGGGTAGGGCAAAGGAAAAAAGAAAAAACACAGACAAAAGAATAGGGACAGGACCTGCACCAGTGGGAGGGAGCTGTGAAGCAGGAAAGGTTTCCACACACTAGGAAGCCCCTTCACGGGTGGAGACGGTGGGTGGCGGAGCAGGGAAGCTTCGGAGCCGCGGAGGAGAGCGCAGCAACAGGGGTGCAGAGGGAAAAGTGGAGAGATCCCCGCACAGAGAATCGGTGCCGACCAGCACTCACCAGCCCGAGAGGCTTGTCTGCTCACCTGCCAGGGCAGGTGGGGGCTGGGAGCTGAGGCTCGGGCTTTGGAGGTCAGATCCCAGGGAGAGGACTGGGGTTGGCTGCGTGAACACAGCCTGAAGGGGCTAGTGCACCACAGCTGGCCGGGAGGGAGTCCGTGAAAAAGTCTGGACCTGCCTAAGAGGCAAGAGAACATTGTTTCGGGGTGCTCAAGGAGAGGAGATTCAGAGCACCGCCTAAATGAGCTCCAGAGACTGGCGTGAGCTGCGGCTATCAGTGCGGACCCAAGAGACAGGCATGAAATGCTAAGGCTGCTGCTACAGCCACTAAGAAGCCTGTGTGCCAGCACAGGTGACTATCCACACCTCCTCTCCCAGGAGCTTGTGCAGCCCGCCACTGCGAGGGTCCCGAGATCCAGGGACAATTTCCCTGGAAGAACACACGTCGTGACTCAGGCTATTACAACGTCATGCTGGCCTCTGCCTCTGCAGGCTTGTCCCACATTCCATACCCCTCCCTCCCCCTGGCCTGAGTGAGCCAGATCCCCCTAATCAGCTGCTATTTTAACCCCATCCTCTCTGGGCGGGGAACAGACGCCGTCAGGCGACCTACACTCAGAGGCAGGGCCAAATCCAAGACTGAACCCCAGGAGCTGTGCGAACAAAGAGAAAGGGAACTCTCTCCATGCAGCCTCAGGAGCAGTGGATTAAATCTCCACAATCAAATTGATGTACCCTGCATCTGTGGAATATGCGAATAGACAACAAATCACCCCAAAATTGAGGCAGTGGACATTGGGAGCAATTGGAGACTTGGGGTTGGCTTTCTGCATCTAATTTGTTTCTGGTCTCATGTTTACCTAAGTTTAGTATTTAGAGATTATCATTGGTAGATTTGTTTATTAATTTGGTTGCTCTCTTCCTTTATTTTTTTATATACATATTTTTTTCCTTTTTCTCCTTTTGTGAGTGTGTATGTGTATGCTTCTTTGTGTGATTTGTCTGTATAGCTTTGCTTTTAACATTTGTCCTAGGGTTCTGTCTGTCCGTTTTTGTTTTTTTTTTTTTAGTATATTTTCTAGCACTTGTTATCATTGGTGGATTTGTTTTTTGGTTTCATTGCTCTCTTCTTTCTTTCATTTTTTTATTACTTTTTTATTTTTTTAATTTTAATAATATATTTTTTATTTTAATAACTTTATTTAATTTTATTTTTCTTTCTGCCTTTTCTTCTGAGCTGTGTGGCTGACAGGCTCTTGGTGCTCTGGCCGGGTGTCAGGCCTGAGCCTCTGAGATGGGAGAGCTGAGTTTAGGACATTGGTTCACTAGAGACCTCTCGGCTGCAAGTAATATCAAACGGCGAAGCTCTCTCAGAGATCTCCAACTGAACGGGAAGACCCAGCTGCACTCAAAAGACCAGCAAGCTACAGTGCTGGATACCCCATGCCTAACAATGAGCAAGACAGGAACACAACCCCATCCATTAGCAGAGAGGCTGCCAAAAATCATAATAAGTTCACAGACACCACAAAACACACCACCGGACGTGGTCCTGCCCACCAGAAAGACAAGATCCAGCCTCATCCACCAGAACACAGGCACCAGTCCCCTCCACCAGGAAGCCTACACAACCCACTGAACCAACCTTACCCACTGGGAACAAACACCAAAAACAACGGGAACTACGAACCTGCAGCCTGCAAAAAGGAGAAACCAAACACAGTAGGTAAAGCAAAATGAAAAGGCAGAGAAATACACAGTAGATGAAGGAGCAAGGTAAAAACCCACCAAACCGAACAAATGAAGAGGAAATAGGGAGTCTACCTGAAAAAGAACTCAGAGTAATGATAGTAAAGATGATCCAAAATCTTGGAAATACACGGAGAAAATACAAGAAACATTTAACAAGGACCTAGAAGAACTAAAGAGCAAACAAACAATGTGGAACAACACAATAAATAAAATTTAAAATTCTATAAAAGGAATCAATAGCAGAATAACTGAGGCAGAAGAACTGATAAGTGACCGGGAAGATAAATTAGTGGAAGTAAATACCGCAGAGTAGAATAAAGAAAAAAGAATGAAAAGAATTGAGGACAGTCTCAGAGACCTCTGGGACAACATTAAATGCACCAACATTCGAATTATAGGTGTCCCAGAAGACAAAGAGAAAGAAAAAGGGACTGAGAAAATATTTGAAGAGATAATAGTTGAAAACTTCCCTAATACGGGAAAGGAAATAGTGAATCAAGTCCAGGAAGCACAGAGAGTCCTACAGAGGCTAAATCCAAGGAGAAACACCAAGACACATATGAATCAAACTGTCGAAAACTAAACACAAAGAAAAAATATTAAAAGCAGCAAGGGTAAAGCAACAAATAACATACAAGGGAATCCCCATAAGGTTAACAGCTGATCTTTCAGCAGAAACTCTGCAAGCCAGAAGGGAGTGGCAGAACATATTTAAAGTGATGAAAGGGAAAAAACCTACAAGCAAGATTACTCTACACAGCAAGGATCTCTTTCAGATTCGACAGAAAAATTAAAACCTTTACAGACAAGCAAAAGCTAAGAGAATTCAGCACCACAAAACCAGCTTTACAACAAATGCTAAAGGAACTTCTCTAGGCAGGAAACAAGAGAAGGAAAAGCCCTACAATAACAAACCCACAACAATTAAGAAAATGGTAATAGGAACACACATATGGATAACTACCTTAAATATAAATGGATTAAATGCTCCAACCAAAAGACAGACTGGCTAAATGGATACAAAAACAAGACCTGAATATATGCTGTCTACAAGAGACCCACTTCAGACCTCGGGATACACAGACTGAAAGTGAGGAGATGGAAAAAGATATTCCATGCAAAAAGGAAATCAAAAGAAAGCTGGAGTAGCAATTCCCATATCAGACAAAATAGACTTTAAAATAAAGACTATTACAAGAGACAAAGAAGGACACTACATAATGATCAAGGGATCAATCCAAGAAGAAGATATAACAATTGTAAATATTTATGCACCCAACAGAGGAGCACCTCAATACATAAGGCAAATGATAACAGCCATAAAAGGGGAAATCGACAGTAACACAATCATAGTAGGGGACTTTAACACCCCACGTTCACCAATGGACCGATCATCCAAAATGAAAATAAATAAGGAAACACAGGTTTTAAATGATACATTAAACAAGATGAACTTAACTGATGTTTATAGGATATTCCATCCAAAACCAACAGAATATATTTTCTTCTCAAGGGCTCATGGAACATTCTCCAGGATAGACCATATTTTGCATCATCAATGAAGCCTTGGAAAATTAAAGAAAATTGAAATCTTATGAAGTATCTTTTCCAACCACAACACTATGAGACTAGATATCAATTACAGGAAAAAATCTGTGAAAAATACAAACACATGGAGGCTAAACAATACACTACTAAATAACCAAGATATCACTGAAGAAATCAAAGAGAAAATCAAAAAATACCTAGAAACAAATGACAATGAAAACACGATGACCCAAAACCTATGGGATGCAGCAAAAGCAGTTCTAAGAGGGAAGTTTATAGCAATACAATCTTACCTCAAGAAACAAGAAACATCTCAAATAAACAACTTAACCTTACACCTAAAGCAATTAGAGAAAGAAGAACAAAAAAAACCCAAAGTTAGCAGAAGGAAAGATATCATAAAGATCAGATCAGAAATAAAGGGTAAAGAAATGAAGGAAACAATAGCTAAGATCAATAAAACTAAAAGCTGGTTCTTTGAGAAGATAAACAAAATAGATAAATGATTAGCCAGACTCATTAAGAAAAAAAGGGAGAAGACTCAAATCAGTAGAATTAGAAGTGAAAAAGGAGAAGTAACAACTGACACTGCAGAAATACAAAGGATCATGAGAGATTACTACAAACAACCATAAGACAGTAAAATGGACAACCTGGAAGAAATGGATAAATTCTTAGAAAAGCACAACCTCGCGACACTGAACCAGGAAGAAACAGAAAATATAAACAGACCAATCACAAGCAATGTAATTGACACTGTGATTAAAAATCTTCCAACAAACAAAAGCCCAGCACCAGATGGCTTCACAGGCGACTTCTATCAAACATTTAGAGAAGAGCTAACACCTATCTTTCCCAAACTTTTCCAATATATAGCAGAAGGAGGAACACTCCCAAAGTCATTCTACGAGGCCACCATCACACTGATACCAAAACCAGACAAATGTCACGAAAGAAAAGAAAACTATAGGCCAATATCACTAATGAACACAGATGCAAAAATCCTCAACAAAATACTAGCAAACAGAATCTAACAGCACATTAAAAGGATCATACACCATGATCAAGTGGGGTTTATCCCAGGAATGCAAGGATTCTTCAATAGACACAAATCAATCATTGTGATAAACCATATTAACAAATTGAAAGAGAAAAACATATGATCATATCAATAGACGCAGAAAAAGCTTTCGACAAAATTCAACACCCATTTATGATAAAAACACACCAGAAAGTAGGCATAGGGGGAACTTACCTCAACATAATAAAGGCCATATATGACAAACCCACTGCCAACATCGCTCTCAATGGTGAAAAACTGAAACCATTTCCACTAAGATCAGGAAGAAGACAAGGTTGACCACTCTCACCACTATTATACAACACAGTTTTGGAAGTTTTAGCCACAGCAATCAGAGAAGAAAAAGAAATAAAAGGAATCCAAATCGGAAAAGAAGAAGTAAAACTTTCACTGTTTGCAGATAACGTGATACCATACATAGAGAATCCCAAAGATGCTACCGGTAAACTACTAGAGCTAATCAGTGAATTTGGTAAAATAGCAGTATATAAAATTAATGCACAGAAATCTCTTGCATTTTTATACACTAATAATGAAAAATCTGAAAGAGAAATTAAGGAAACACTCCCATTTACCATTGCAACAAAAAGAATAAAATACCTAGGAATAAACCTACCTAAGGAGGCAAAAGACCTGTATACAGAAAACCATTAGACACTGTTGAAAGAAATTAAACATGATACAAACAGATGGAGAGATATACCATGTTCTTGGATTGGAAGAACCAACAATGTGAAAATGACTATACTACCCAAAGCAATCTACAGATTCAATGCAATCCCTATAAAACTACCAATGGCATTTTTCACAGAACCAGAACAAAAAATTTCACAATTTGTATGGAAACACAAAAGATCCCAAATAGCCAAAGCAATCTTGAGAAAGACAAACGGAGCTGGAGGAATCAGGCTCCTGGATTTCAGACTATACTACAAAGCTACGGTAATCAAGACAGTATGGTACTGGCACAAAAACAGAAATATAGATCAATGGAACAGAATAAAAAGCCCAGAGATAAACCCACACTCATATGGTTACCTTATCTTTGATAAAGGAGGCAAGAATATACAGTGGAGAAAAGACAGCCTCTTCAATAAGTGGTGCTAGGAAAACTGGACAGCTACATGTAAAATAATGAAATGAGAACACTCCCTAACACCATAGACAAAAATAAACTCAAAATGGATTAAAGACCTAAACGTAAGGCCAGACACTATAAAACTCTTAGAGGAAAACATAGGCAGAACACTCTATGACATAAATCACAACAAGATCCTTTTTGACCCACCTCCTAGAGAAATGGAGATAAAAACAAAAACAAACAAATGGGACCTAATGAAACTTAAAAGCTTTTGCACAGCAAAGGAAACCATAAACAAGATGAAAAGACAACCCTCAGAATGGGAGAAAATATTTGCAAATGAAGCAACTGACAAAGGATTAATCTCCAAAATACACAGGCAGCTCATGCAGCTCAATATCAAAAAAACAAACAACCCCATCCAAAATGGGCAGAAGACCTAAATAGACATTTCTCCAATGAAGGTATACAGATTGCCAATAAACACATGAAAGGATGCTCAACATCACTAATCATTAAAGAAATGCAAATCAAAACTACCATGAGGTATCACCTCACACTGGTCAGAATGGCCATCATCAAAAAATCTACAAACAATAAATGCTGGAGAGGGTGTGGAGAAAAGGGAACCCTCTTGCACTGCTGGTAGGGATGTAAATTGATACAGCCACTATGGAGAACAGTGTGGAGGTTCCTTAAAAAACTAAAAATAGAACTACCATATGACCCAGCAATCCCACTACTGGGCATATACCCTGAGAAAACCATAATTCAAAAAGAGTCATGTACCACAGTGTTCATCGCAGCACTATTTACAATAGCCAGGTCATTTAAGCAACCTAAGTGTCCATCGACAGACGAATGGATAAAGAAGATGTGGCACACATATACAATGGAATATTACTCAGCCATAAAAAGAAACGAAACTGAGTTATTTGTAGTGAGGTGGATGGACTTAGAGACTGTCATACAGAGTGAAGTAAGTCAGAAAGAGAAAAACAAATACCGTATGCTAACACATATATATGGTATCTAAAAAAAAAAATAGGTTCTGAAGAACCTAGTGGCAGGACAGGAATAAAGGCGCAGACATAGAGAATGGACTTGAGGACATGGGGAAGGGGAAGGGGAAGTTGGGACGACATGAGAGAGTGGCATGGACATATATACAATACCAAATATAAAATAGATAGCTAGTGGGAAGCAGTCGCATCACACAGGGAGATCAGCTCGGTGCTTTGTGACCACCTAGAGAGGTGGGATAGGGAGGGTGGGAGGGAGCCACAAGAGGAAGGAGATATGGGGATATAAGTATATGTATAGCTGATTCATTTTGTTATACAGCGGAAGCTAACACACCATTGTAAAGCAATTATACTCCAATAAAGATGCTAAAAAAAAAAATGAAAAAGGCAATAGGAAAAAGAACTCTATGTATGTGAATTTACATAGATCAGTAAAAGTCATGAATTCAAATGGTCTAGACTCTTCCAAAGAATATGTAAGTGCATATAGGGAGACATTACTAGCTAACAACTATTTAGAGGTTTTCACATGTCAGGTCTGTTGCGGAGCAAAATGATTAGGTCATTTTTAGTTTCCTTGGAAATGAACAAAACAGCAACAACAAAACAAAGGAGGTACATACTGCTCCCATTTTACAGATTGGATCAGGCAAGATCACATAGCAAGGGAGAGGGACCACTGTTATTTACACCCACGTATTTCCAATCCAGAATATGGACTCTAAATCTCCAGTCACTGTGTTTATTATGTCACTGTGAAGAGATACATGAAAACACAGATCTTCTGATGTGTTGTACTCCTTTATGCAAAGTGCAGTAGAACCTACCTGTCTGTGACAGAAGAAAATATACACTCAGTTGCCTTGTAGACTTGGGTACTACCAAAATTAGGCTATAGATCCTGCCTGAAGCCAGCCATAATGCATTCACAGAGCTTGTCCGCCAGACTCTGCTTCCTGATACACTGGCAGATGAGTCTGAGCTCCAGAAAGCTCTGTTTCCCCTGGATGCAATGTTAAATGGAAAACAGGGTGTTTGTACCATAGAGAATATGTAAAACTCTGTAATGGCTCCTTGTACCCCCTCTGGTGAATGCACCTCTCTTTGAAGTCCACTGCTATTAAATTCAATGTGCATAGTGTTCCTGAAATTATCAAGCTAATTAATGTCAACCAATGCCATGTATGTAGGCTGCCCTGAGGAATCTCCTTCACTTTCAAAAAAGAACTAAAATAGGGTTTTTTGATCATCATCCATACATTATTTAACAAATACAAATTAACAACTTCTACATACATTCTGCCAGGCATTGTTTTGGGAAATGGGGATGAAGCAACAAAATAATGTCCTTTCCCTGATGGGGTTTATATTTGAGTGGAAAAAGAGAAGACTGGTAGGGAATGAGACTGAAGAAACAGCAAAGGGCCATGGTAAAAATTTGGATTTCACTGGAACTGTGATGGAAAGCCACTGGAAGTTTTTGAGCAGGGACGTGGTCAAATGTGGCATGTGTTTTAAAGGGATCCTTCTGACTGCAATGTGGTAAACAGATACCTTACCTCTCCATGTTCATGTGGCTGAGTTGACTCTATTGGCCCTAGATAAACAGCCCCTTAATTGCTCTCAAGAACCCTTCTGTACTGCCATTCTATTACTGCGTGCTATGTGAACAAAGCATCAACATTATTACCCTTATACTGCAGTCCCTAAAAACCTGACATATACCAGCATTAAACAGGCACTGATATTTGGGGGCTCTATTCTCAAGAAAGATAGGGGTAGTTTAGTCCAGAGCCTATTTGCAATTCTAACAAGATAGGTTATCTATTTTGTGATATTGCAGAAGATTTCAAGCAGTAATTTTGCAGAGATGTGTCACTGAAGCAAGCATGATAAATCTGAATCGAACGATAAGCAATTTTTGCTTTTAATTTTTTGTATAACTTAAAGGGCTTCTTCACTTCCTGTATTATATGCCACCATATTCCTTGTTCTTAGAATAATGACTGGTACAATGTAGATGTTCAATAAGTTTTTTTTTTTTTTTAAAGAAAGATTGTTTGCCAATTGGAAAAGAAAGAAGAAAAAGATTTGAGCAAACTGGTTATGCAAACCTCTGGTGACTCATTAGTATAATGCCTATGTAAGTTGATGCTGTTAAGGAGAAGGATTTTGGCCTTTTCTTTACTCCATGTCAGAATAATCTGTTATCTTTATACAATCTTACAATTACTGCATGTTTAACCTATCTGCAGAGGGAAAGTTGCAGCTAAATAGCAAGGCCCAGCAATAAGTTTAAACAGTCCTAGAGAGGCAGAATTTTGTGATAAGCAGGGAAGTTTTTACGCCACTTATGTCAAAGCGGAAAATATAAGAAGGATGCAATGAAGGGGCTTACCTGGTGGCGCAGTGGTTAAGAATCTGCCTGCCAATGCAGGGGACACGGGTTCAGGCCCTGGTCCGGGAAGATCCCATGTGCCACGGAGCAACTAAGCCCGTGACCGCAACTACTGAGACTGCACTCTAGAGCCCGGGAGCCACAAATGCTGAGCCCATGTGCCACAACTACTGAAGCCCTCGCGCCTAGAGCCCATGACCCACAACAACAGAAGCCACCGCAAGGAGAAGCCCATGCACCACAACTAAAGAGTAGCCCCTGCTCGCCACAACTAGAGAAAGCCCACAGGCAGCAACAAAGACCCAGCACAGCCAAAAATAAATAAATTAATTAATTAATTAATTAAAAAAAACAAAGAAGGATGCAATGAAGAAACGAAGCATATGAACCCAGTATATTTGAATAATTGAGGAGAATCTTTTAAGTTATGCTTTGCTAGGATTATTTGTTATTATTTATTATTAAAAACCCATTAAGTCCCACCATTTATTACAATAGCTATAGGCTACCACAAGGCATTTCAAGAGCTCAAAGAGAACTTCATACTGATAATTTATGAGAATTACAGGTCATATTATTCCAAGAAGAGTGATAAGATTTTCAGAAATGAAATATATGGAAATTTCTGGAAATATGATCATATCTTGTTTGAAGAAAAATAAAAAAGACTGTTTCAAATAAAAATGAAACAGATGAACTTCAGAATAAATCCTAAGCCTAGTGAGCTATTCACCTCCCTACAAGGCAGGGCTTCATAAAGCTCTCACAAAGACCTCTTTTCATGGGAATATTGAATAATACTAAAATTATTTCTGTGGGAGACAGAATTCTAAGAATGACTGCCAATGACCCTTGCCCTCCCAGTTGAGTGCGGGTGGAATCTGTGAAGGATGAAATAGTACTTCCATGATTACATTACATTACATATAGCAAAAGGGGGATAATCTGTATGGGCTCAGTCTAATCACATGAGCACATAAATAGAAATTGTCTCTGCCTAGTGGCAGAAAGAGAAGTTAGAGAAATCTGAAGCAAGTGGAAGAATTTTACAGGTTCCTGTTGCCTTGAACTTGGAGGGGGCCACATGCAAGAATCACAGATCAGACACTAGGAGCTGATTCCCTGCTGACAGCAATTGAAACCATGAGATGTACACACATACACACTCACATATACATACCCATATGAACAAGGAATTTTCCTGGGTAATTCAGCTCCAAATTTGAATCACGTAAATAGGAGGCTTCTCCAGAGGTCTAGGAAATCTTATTTGGCATTAAATAAATAAATATGCTGTATTATAATATCAAGAGTTTCATTATATTAAATGTAAATATTCTATATTATAAATAGACATGCTGTAATATCTAGAAAACACCTTTAGACATAGGCATTATTTAGTAAATTTGCCTTTTCCTGCTTTCTTTTAAGATTATTTCCTCCCAGACTACAATTAATAGAAGTGTAACGTATGCCTTTTATTAGCCATATCCAGTTAGTACCATCATAGAATAACTTCTTATTTTATCCCCACTAATCTGACATGGAACTGACCTCTCATTCTTTTGTATTCAAATGAAAGACAGTCTCAGAAAACAAGCACTCCAAGAAAAACAAGAGGAATACTTACTTATATTTGTATTCCATTTTACAAATTCTAAAGAACTTTACCCCAAATCCATTTTGCAATTAGAAGGGATATAATTAAATTAGCAAAACACTTTTACATACATTTCATTTACAATTGAAATAGTCTTATGTATTAAGTTGTTTGTACTTCCATTTTGCAGAAGAAAACAAACTGAAAAACATTGAAAACTTATATAATTATTTTTATGAGTCACACATTAGAATATTGGAGAAATGCGATTAAGGCATAAAATATAACCCTTACTCTGAAGTATATCACAATTTAAAAGCTATCAAGTTGTTGGCAAGGTTGGCTATTCTAGCCATGTGCTTCCACCTACTAATCTTCTAATAACTGAAATATCAAACATTGTCTTCCTCTGTGTGAGTATTGTTTAAAAAAAAAAACAAACAGCTTTGTAGTGACGCCTTTAATATTTTTGGCTTTGTATCATGAATAAATGACTAAGTCTCATATTCTACAATTGGTTGCATTGACAAAGAATACAATAGATGTGATCATATTATTTAACTGTTAATATTTTATGTGGCATATATAATTGTGATATTATTATATTTTGGTATAAGCTTGATATTACATGTGATTATATATGTATATATAACATATACTCAATTACTACTCACGCATTGAACTGTAAAACTAATTCCTAAATTTTATATAATTTTTTCATTATTTCAAGGTGAGAAATGGTTAATACCTGGAATACTCCCCTGACACGACCCACTAAGGTTAACGTAAGAGTGAAAGACATTACATTGCAGAAGACAAAATTTCAGACTCAAATTCTACTCTGGGCTTTGAAGCTCAATAAATGTGTGAATATATTGGCAAAATGGAAATAATAATAGTACCTACCACAAATCCTTAGTTATACAATGATTCAAAAAGATGGTCCTAATAAAGTGTTTGGCACATTGTAAAAGTGTTATTAAGATTAGTTTTTCCTTTGATTATTATTATTGGTGGTACTGGTGGTGGTTCTTATAAATTCCATCTATGCCTGCCTTGTCAACTATTTTTAGTTCATAATTTTTATTCTTATGTAAAATTTTTTAAAAGCTTCAGAGAAAACATGTGACAAATACAAGCTAGTTTTTTCAGAGTTTAATCACAGAAACGAAACCACCAGTGTGTAGGTAAACACACACACAGGCACATACACATTTCTTACAGAGATTTATTTGCCTTTATGCAATTGTGGGAACTTATAAGCAGTCTATGTGTTGCTGTTTCTGAATCTGATGCTGGAGCCTGAAGGCCATGCAGCAGGCCATTGGTAAGAGTATATGTGGCTGTAAAGTAAGGGAGAACAGGGACAACATGGAATCTACTAGTGTGAGTTAGAACCTAAAATTAGGATAGATTGAAACCTTTGTCAGTTCTCGTTGTCCCTGACCTTAACATATGTGTGTTTGTAAAAGAAAACCAAATCAAAAAACCAAAAAGCAAAAAGACTGGCACCTTTCATCGGAGGGCAAAAGGCACAGTGGGTTGAGGAGTCAAAGAAACACCAAAACAAGGTGACCCAGCAGGTAAGTAACAAGTTATGAGCCACAGAGTGGCTGCTGCTTCCCTTCTCCCCCCAGAATCTCACACAAAAAAAATTTTTTTAATTTAACAAACTGAGAAACATACATGGAAGAGAATTCAGTGAAATATAGTTCAACTAAGTCAAGTTGACACATTTCAAAGTCACCACACTAATAAAGAGTTAAGTGATAACAACAAACTTAAGTAGTGATAAAATGATGGCTATATTTCATTATATATTTATCCAAACCCATAGAATGTACAACACCAAGAGTGAGCCCTAAGGTAAACTATGAACTTTGAGTGATTATGATGTGTCAATGTAAGTTCATCCTTGGTTAAAAATGTACCATTCTGATGCTCAATGTTGATAATGGGGGAGGCTATGCAAATATGGGGCTGGGGAAATATGGGGAATCTCTGTACCTCCCTATCAATTTTGTTGTAAATCTAAAACTGCTCAAAAAATTAAGCCTTAAAACAAAAGAATGAAAAGTAGTCATAAGACATCTCTTAGAGTCTTAGAAAAAGAATAAATTGCCTTTCCCAAAAGCTGAAAGTCAATTGACTCACACAATGTGGGTGGGGCAGTTACAGATCAATTAATTCTGTGTCACCAAGATCAGCTCATGTTTGTTTGCTTGTTTTTCCCCCCAAGAAGTGAGATGAAATGGAAAAAACAATGTCTAATATCTTCAGAGTATGATTTCATATTTTAAATGCTAATATTATGAAAGTGATTCTATTACCATCACATTTACGCATAGGTAGCAGCCTGACAAAGTTCTTTAAGAACACAAACTAAACATTTAATTGGATGTATAAAATTGTAATAATGGGTATATTAAAATTTAATTTAAATCAGATAAATTGAGCCAACAATTATGCCTTATTTTCCAAATCACATTTGCTTTTTATCCCCAATATTATACTCTTATTATCATAAAGTCTGAAGTATATATCACATATGGAACACTATTAGTGTTTCATTTTGGAAATAAACTATTCTTAAGACTAAGCAATTAAAAAAATCTCTTCTTCCTTTCCTTCTAATTTCTAATAGAATCCAGTTTAATCTTACTCAACAGATTGGCAGAAAGCATTAAGCAGACACATTCTTAAGAATATTCAGCCCAAACCATGTTTTTTTACTGTGATAATTACTACTGAGTATATCTATAGAATGCTTAGCTTGAGGCTTTAGCGAATAAACTGACTCACATTCTGCTTTCCTAGGAATAACATTGTTATCTGATTCCTTTTCTTGCAGTAGCTTCACTAATAACAAACAGTATTATTTATCTCAATGTGTTTTATCTTCAAGACCAAACTTGCTGTTAGAAAACATATCCTAATATTTTTAAAAATTATGATTATAGGAAATAGTCAAAGCTTAAAGTAGGAGAACAAGCAGAGATTCTGTTCCATTTTTCCCCAGAGGGATTGAAAACTACTTTTATTGCACATGAAATCACCTTTCATTTAAGACCATGCTGAAATTGACCATTGGTATGTACATAGAAGCTTTGGATTCACCTCATTAGGGGTTTAATTAATATAGGGGATGGGACAGGACAAAATTAGGAAGCAAAAATCTTAAAGGTAGATATTAAATCACTAACTTGCTACTTGAAAATTTAAGAATTAGTTGCTTCTATGATGACCTGTGGGAAAATGGTTTGGGTGCTAGAGAAGAAAACCTTAAACCATGAGAATGAATAATTCCACTCTTTTATAAATTGACCAAACAGTCAAATTTTATTGCTTCTTTTTTTCACTGCAAGCTCCTATCATCATTAAAGCTAGCTAGTACAAAAGGAACAACCATAGCAGTCAACGCTCTTGAATTTTACAAGGTATAGTCAGTTTCTTAGTGGCATTGGATTTTACTTCTGTTACTTAATATTTATTGGTATGATTCTGAAACTAAGTTTTCTTTATTGCACACTTCTAGCCCATGAAGGTACTGCTTTAAATGCATGATTTAGTCCAGTGCAAACTAATTAAATAAAATCAGTTTCTTGAATAGTGGAAAGCAAATCTACTGAATTCCATCTATCACAACTGACACAAAGACTTACTTTGTGGGTAACAAGGGTTTCCTTTTTTTTTTTTTTTTAAAAGAGGAATAAGGATGATTTTTATGTTTTTACCATTAAAATGCTTTTTTTTATTCTTCATATCCCTAATAATATATGAGTTTATTTAAATATTAGAATTGTACTTACAAGAAAAGCAGCCACTTTGGTTAATTCAGAATGGTATTTATATTGTTAAATTCAAAGAATTAATGTAAGAAATTTGATACTTGTTTCTTGGTTATGACCTAGTTGAGAACCAGGTAAGAGGAAGATGCCATCTTGGTTCTGGAGAAATAAACAGATTACTTACAGTAAACTAGATAATTCTCAAAAGTAGAATTTTGAGGACAAAAAGTTTTAAAATAATAAATGTAGGATGATATCTTTTATATGAAGCTTAAACTCATGCAGGAGACCATATATTGTTTAACTACGCAAATAATTCTAGTGACCTGGGATTATAAACACAAAATCAGGAGAGAAGGAGTGAAATGAGGTTGGAAAAAGTAGTTGAAGGCTTCAACATTATTTGATGATACATCAATTTTTATTATATTCTACATAATATCTTTTTCACATTTAGAATTTTTATAGTAAGTTTTGTTGTTGCAGTTGTTTTACAGGTATCTGCAAAATTCTGCCAGCTGTCCAGTTAGGAATGCACAACATCACCCTCACATGTGACATTAACTTCAAGTTCAGAGGTTCTCCAAACTACCCTCAGGTTTGATCTTTCTAGCAGGACTCACAGAACTCACTGAAAGCTGTTATAATTGGCCAAGGGAGGAAGGAAGGAAGGCAGAGGCTAGGGAAAGTACTAAATGTGGAGCTTCTTTTGTTCGCTTCCATGAAGTCATGGACAGCACCACTTTCAGAGCGTCAGTGTGTGACAGTTTGCTGGAGTCTTGCCAACCAGGGAAGTTCACGAGTCTTGGTACCCAGATTTCTAATTAGGGCTCCATCACAGAGGCATAACTGAATCTTCAACTGGCAGATCTCAGTTTCCAGCTCCTCAGGATATCTAACTGATACCGCTCAACCCAATGACCCCACCCTGAGTTACACTGTTACTATCTGGCAGCCCAAGGCCCCCGGGCAAACAAAAATACTCTCCCAAGCATGTCATTCAAAGGATACAGTATAGAGATTACCTCCCAGAAGTACAAAGCAAAGGCTAGACCTCTCTTTGGTGAAGGTTAAATTACTTACCACCACACAACATCTCACACACAAAAATAAATGAATAAATACATTCTCTGGGAGGTAGATTATTGGAGAGCTTAACTTTCTGCAATATTTTAAAGTTTTAATTAACATATATCCTTTCATAATAAAGACAAAAGACCCTTTAACACTAATTTGAAAGGATACATGCAACCTAATATTCACAGCAGCACTATTTACAATGGCTGAGATGTGGAAGCAACCTAAGTGCCCATTAACAGATGAATGGATAAAGAAAATGTAGTATATGGGTGACCCAGAGAACATCATGCTTAGTGAAATAAGTCAGAAAGAGAAAGACAAATACTCTATCTTAACACTTACATGTGGAACATAAAAAATAAAACAAACGGAAGTATATAACAACAACAACAAAAAGATCCTTTGAAAAAAGAGAACCTTACATAATTCTGACACTTCTCACCAGTTGATCAGTGAGATCATTGAGAAATACTGTTCTAAGGGCCTTTGGCCTAAGGGCTTTTGGCTCAGTGGTAAATAATCAAAATCTTCACTTAAAAAAATCCTTATCTGCAAGAAACACTTCCAGAATTAACTCTTTTAACAGCCGTTTAGTGATTTAGGTAAGGACTTTCTCTAGATAAATGTATCTATTTGAGAGGAAAAAAAATTGGATTTGACAAGCCATGCATAACCATAGCTTTTTAGTTTTTTTAATCAATCATATTATCACTGCATAATTTTTAATCAGGTGCTTCGAAAGGACAGGAGCTGTTTCCTCATCTGATTTTTTTCTCCTCTTCTTTTATAATTTTATAATCCCTCTCTTTCTGTCTCTAATCACATACATTATTCTTTGTAGCATGGAAGGTCACATCTTAAGGACTGAGCTGTTGCTCCATTTTAAATAGATTCAATTCTCAATCAGAAAATGCATTCATTGATCCATTGGTCTTCTGCACCAAAGGAGACAACAGAAAACAGAGAATGGGAAAAACAAAAATAATGTGTAATGATTGATAGACTGTGAACATTTAGCCTGAAATGTGAGAAATTATATAAACTGGTATTTTCTTAGAATCAAATATTTGAGGTGCAAAGAGAAATGTAAAATATATGCTACATTTGTTATTTTTTGTTTTAAGTGAATCTAGTGAAATATATTAGCATAATGAAAAATTACTTAAGGAACTTCCCTGGTAGCACAGTGGTTAAGAATCCACCTGCCAATGCAGGGGGACACGGGTTTGATCCCTGGTCTGGGAAGATCTCACGTGCCGTGGAGCAACTAAGCTCCATGCACCACAACTACTGAGGCTGTGCTCTAGAGCCTGCGAGCCACAACTACTGAGCCCACATGCCACAACTACTGAAGCCCGCGCGCCACAAGAGAAGCCACCACAATGAGAAGCCCGTGCAGCGCACGAAGACCCAATGCAGCCAAAAAAAAAAATTAATAAATAATTTTTTAAAAATTATTTACTGTCATCTTCAATTAGACATTATCTACTAATGGTTACTGAGTTTCTCTGTATGTGAACAAAAGGAGAATAATCATGTCTTTCCTTTCCCATATGCTAGAAAAAACGAACAACAATAACACCAAAACAGGTTTCAGTTGCAGCCTGAATGATTTACACTCAGTATGTTAAATATCGAACTGAGATGTTCGAATGTCTTTCTCTTGAGTGCTTAAAAACCCATGATAAATTTAAATGACTTGAAAGATCTGTAAGTCTCTGAGGATGAAAGAAGGACTAAAGACCTCTTGAGGTATCTTCTACAATCTCCTACCTTTGGAGAGTCTATGATATATTAGGGAAAACCGAAGTAGAGAAGAAGATTGATAGAGAGCAATAGTACTGATTTTTAACGAGTAGACTTCAACAGGCTGTTCAACACTGTGCTGATAATTCTTGTCCGTATTTGTCGGTCATCAAGGAATTTACAAGAAAGGAGTCCCTGCATGTTCTCTGAGGCCTCCTGGTACAATACAAATAAATCTCTTGGATTTGGGAGCCCACGGTAAAAAGGACACTAAATACTTTGACTTTGAACCTAGAGCTTCTTCCCAAAGAAAGAGAAGCACGTGTGCAGAAACTATTATCTCCTAAGAGCTGTTCAGTAAATATCTGTCGAATAGAATAGAATAGAACAGAATAAAACCGTCATGAAGCATTTAAATGGCAGGGTATTTAGGAACAAGCAAACCTGTCCCTTCTTGGCTTTTTTTTTAAAATTAATTTTTACTGGAGTATAGTTAGTTGCTTTACAATGTTGTGTTAGTTTCTGCTGTACAGCAAAGTGAATCAGCTATTAATATACATATATCCCCTCTTTTTTGGATTTCCCTTCTTGGCTTTTTTAGTATTTCTTGCAGTTTCTACCAAGTGTGGAATATTATAATATACATATAAGAGGTAATACTAAGTATTTTTTAAATAACATCCATTAAATCAATAAAAGTGTACATAGAGAAAAATACAAAAACAATATAAATCTAGTAAATGTACATTTAGATATTTTAAAAATCTGAAAGTAATAACAAAAGTAAAACTGCAAGGCTATAAATTTGGTCCTTAGATGTTTAACATAGTTCCAACTGATTATAGATAGCTACTATTTTATTATTGAATTCAGTGACTCAATTTGTTAAAGTTCATCTTTTATTAGGAAGGGATCAAGGGTAGTAAAATGATAGTAAATTTTATGAACAAAAATATTTTTGATATAATTAATTTTAAAGAAAATTTAAAATAGAGATGTATTATGTAATTTGTTAAATATTTTAATACGATTATTTTTTAACAAAAGTAAACTTAATTGAAATTAAACAATTATATATTGTACCTACTCTTGGCAATTTACTCTAGCACATTTTAAGGATTTGGGACCTTCTGGCTTAATGTGTTTAATCCTTCATTCACTCAGTAAAATAAGAATTATCCCTAGTAACTATAAAGGAAAAGAGACGAGTCCCTTATCACAAGGCTCACATCTGAGAACTACAAAGTCTTGGCACAAATGACTCCATCCAACACTCCCCTGTCACTCTCTCTCTCTCTGTCTCTCTCTCTCTTTCACAAACACACACACACACACACACACAGACACACACACAGAGTCTGAGAGACCAAACTCTAGCATGACTTTTTCAGCTCAACATTGTAACCGTCAGATGACCCCTGCATCCTTAATGATGAGAAAGCTCAGTGTTGCCAAAAATATTTACTGTTTGTTCCAGTCAAAACCTGTAGGTCCCTAACCTCCTTTTTCTTAGAACATTTACTTTAGAAAACTTGCTATTGTAAATCCTCTTTTTGCCACTTTGAGATGTAAATCGTTTACAACCCAGAAATGTCATTCCCAAGTTGCTAAGAGCCACATCTTTGAAATGTAATCATCAAGAATGTCCTTCAATACTTTTCCTTAGTACATCCCAGCATTTTAAAAGCCTCTCACCTTTTATTTTAGCACAGCTGAGTTCAGTTTATGCTGGAGTCTCTCTCTCCTACTGCAGTAGTCCAAATAAAATCTGTCTAGCCACCTTTGACAAATGCCCAGCTCTGTTTCTCTTTGACAGTTTCTTGGCGCTGACTCAGATCTGGGTAGGAGTCACAATCAGACTCTGGAACAGAACAACTGCACCTCCCGGCACCCACTGGGACCTTTGTCTGCTTGCTCATTTGTGTGTGTGGTGGTAAATTCAACTGCTGTTCTAGTGTCCCATACTGATGTCTATTGAAGCAACGTGAGAACAGATTTTGATTCTTAAGTTTCTGAGTATATCCTAGAGGCTGAATTAGAAGCCCAGGCTTTCCTGTTTGTAAGGTGCAGGGACTGGCTTAGAGTCCCAGGCTTGTTTGCAAAGTGCCATTAGTTAAGAACATGGAAACTTCTTAGTTGACTAAAATTTCTCCTTCTTAAATTCTTGCATAGTATGTGCTTCACCATTACAGCCCTAATTCTATACACTTTCTTGCTGGAAAAACTTTACTAGAGTCTCTTGAGCTACAATCGCCTCTCTGGGGCTCCTGGAATATCTCCAAATTAGTCCACTTAAGAGGAGCCCTAGAGCAAAAGGGAACAAAACTCTTTATGGATAGTGGTCTGCTTACTTTACCTGGTATGAAGAGGCCAAAAAATGACTAAATAGATCAAAACTCAAACTGTCAAGGCTCTTAAACAATGCCTTCAGAAAAAACATCTAACCCAATAAGTTCCCTGGTGTCCCTACCATGCCCAATACTCCCCTTTGAGCTTTCCCCTACATCCCTCTCTCCCAGAATGTCCTCCACCAGCTGCAACTCCAGCCCCTCAACTCCCTGTAAGCCTAAGATTCACCAGGGGCCCCAGCTTCTGGAGGTGAAGCCCAGGGTTGAGCCAAAACCTGCTCTCAAGTAAGACAAAAGGTCTGAAAACCCTGAAAAATGTATTCAGCAACAAGTTCCAGAACTGTGGGCACCTGCTGATCACGACAGCTGCTTAAATTTTAAGGGGAAAGGTCACTGAATCCAGGATTCCATGGCCCTCAAAAGGAGGGGGAAAAACTGAAGTCCCCACCACCTTACAAGATTATTGATTCCTCTCCAAGGATAGAAATGTCCAATGCTCTCAACTGCCACTAAACTCACAAGGCAACACGACTCTAGAACTTGAAGGGCACTTCACCACATTTCTCATCAACACCAGGGCATTACATTCTACCTGTAACACCACCTTATTTCCTGCCCCCCTTCCTTGGAGTCACAAAACTTTAGCAGTGAAGGATTTTGATAATTTACCTCATGATTTGCCTCTTTCTCAGCCTCTTAACATTTCTAAGGGATCTGTTAAAGCTCAGTACAACGTCCTTCTCAGTTATACTATCACAGGAGATCTATTAAGAAGGAATCTTCTCATGAAATGGAGTATCAGAATTCTTTGTGGTCCCCAAAGGACTCCTTCTGCAAGTTCCCAGCTCCTCCCAATATGTACATATCTCTAATAAGTACACCCTCTAGGCTGCATGTTTTCTAATTAGTTAAAGGCTTTTTCCCCCACTAAAACACCTCAGCAACGTCATTGCCAAAATTTTCCTAGAAGGAATCCTCTCTACCATCTCTACTGATAGAGGGTCGCATTTCACTGGCAAAATAGTACAGGAAATTGAAGAGGCCACATGCATTAGTCAGAACTCCATGTCCTTACCATCCTCAGTCATCAGGCACCAGAGAAAGCAAAACTGGATGAACTGTTTGAAGAATTTAACTTACCATGGTCACAAGTATTAATGACTCTAAGATCTTGACTCCTACCTCCTCATAGACTATCCCTGTTTCAAATCATTGCAGGAAGATCCATGAGAATGCTCTACTCACCCTGGCAAATAGAGAACTCCAATCTAACTCCTACATATACAATCAGGAATTAATTAAATACACACAGTCATTTAATCAGTAAGAAGTCAAGGTTGCCTTTCCCCTCAAACTCTCTGATCAACTCTTGCATGATTCATAATTAGGAGATCTGGTATTTCAGAAATGCAACCACTGGAAAATTAAACTTGAACCCAGATGGAAAGAATCTTACACTGTTTTACTCATTGCTAACACTGCTGTCAAACTACAAGGTGTTCAACTTTGGATCCATTTCTCACAGCTACAGAAATGCAAGAACTGTTTGGAGTGGAAGAACACTACAACTGGAGTCCTCAAAGTGAGCCTCTATCAAGAGTCTCCAGAAGCCAACTACAGCTAGAGGCAGATGGGCATCCAAAGAACTACAGATGGGGCTTCCCTGGTGGCGCAGTGGTTGAGAATCTGCCTGCCAATGCAGGGGACACGGGTTCGAGCCCTGGTCTGGGAAGATGCCACATGCCATGGAGCAACTAAGTCCGTGAGCCACAACTACTGAGCCTGCGCGTCTGGAGCCTGTGCTCCGCAACGGGAGAGGCCGCGACAGTGAGAGGCCCGCGCACCGCAATGAAGAGTGGCCCCCGCTTGCCACAACTGGAGAAAGCCCTCGCACAGAAACGAAGACACAACACAGCCCAATAAATAAATAAATAAATAAATTTATAAAAAAAAAAAAGAACTACAGATGATGTCACAAAGTAGGCAGCCTCTACCCAAGGTGACAGAACAAGATCACCCCGGATTCCCCTTCTTTGTCCTCTGTCTTTTCATTGTTGCCCCCTAAGCATTCTCATACTAGTCCTGTATCCAGCACAACACTCTGTGTCCATTGCTATGGCTCCTCCTTCTTGCCCTAAATATATCCCAGTCCTCCACCATGATCCCCATCTCTCACGCTGACCCATGTTTTCCTATTGGGACCACAATACCCTCCTTCTCCTGGCCCACCAGGAAGCCAATGAAACAAACCAAAGTAATTACTGGGTTTGCTCTCACCCCGACTCCCAGCCCTAAAATTGGTATCCCCTTAATAATTGCCCCATTTATGCTTTTATATGTAACTCTGTCAGGAAATATACACACCCAACCAGGTACGTCTTCCTTTTTAAATGATACTAAATGATGACTTAAAGGCCCTCAAGACTGGGACTACAGTGTGGCCTCTTTAACCCAAGAATGTGGTGTTTTACTAGAAATCAGTTTAATGAATATAGTTACCCTGTGGGACACGGGAAATGCTCTAAGTCCTTACACCAAAGTGCATTCTATTTTCACAAACCTAGAACTTGTTGTAAAGGCCAAACTCCCTTTAGGGACACCATTCTCCTTCAATGCCCTTGTGACATCAACATCATTTATTCCATACAGTATACAGGCAAAAGACATTGCTAGTTAAATGGGACCAAAATACCAACCAGTCAGAGATGATGGTATGACCCACCCTCTGAAGCCTACTCCCAACTAGCCCTTCAAAATTCTATTACAACCACTAAAAGTAGTAACCAGTCCTATTATGCTCTTAAGAAATGTTATTTTATGCAGTCATAAAGCATACAAAGCACTTTCAGCCCACCAGACTGGCCCCTGAGATGTGGCTTATGCTGTCCCTCAAATGGCTATCTAAGACAAACCTCCCGAAGGACAAGTTAGAAACATGAGAGATCATGGTACCTCTGGTCCTGACACTCCTGCACAAACCACTGCTAGATTAGAATAGTCTTAAGTGGGTCCTGGAGAAAGCCACTCACTCAGGCCAAACTTACAGGGCATTGTGTTCTCCATATCTTATCCCTCCCCATCATTTTAGCCCTCTCCTGTTCTGGGAGATATATTAGTCCCATTGGTCTGCCTCTGTCTGTTAAATGCATCATTGCCCCTGTAGAACAGCTGTGCCACTGCTAACATTACTAAGCCTCCATGGTTGCCCCACCCAGCACTTTGACCCCTCCTGAACCTGAAAGTAATGTCTAGACCCTCCTCAAGCACCTCAACATGATGATTAATAATTGTTCTATGAAGAAGAGATCCACTCTTTCTCTTGAACAAAAAGAGGGACTGAGAACCACAAACTCCTGGAACAAATGACTCCACCTAACACTTTCCTTCACACACACACACACACACGCACACACAAGACTTGACCAAACTTTAGCATGACTACTATCAGCTCAAGGTCTTGTCTTGTGGATGACACCACTCTTGTAAAATGCCTGCCTAAGAAAGTACATCACTTCTAAAAGAATTTAGTGTCCGTTCCTTCCAAAACCTGATTAAAGACTCTTGACCTCCCTTTTCCTAGAGCATTTACTTAAGAAAACTTGCAACTGTAAATCCTTTTTCTGCCCATTTGAGATGCAAATCTTCTAAAACCCAGAAATGCTTTTCTCAAGGACCCAGGAGCCATCCCTTTCAAATGCAATCATCAAGAAGGATAGAGCCCCCATGTTCCAGTCTCTGTGGGAGAGTAGGACCCTAACTTCAATAAGTGTCAATTAGCAAACACAAATGGCATAATCACATTGGCCAACCACACCCTTCCCCCCTCCACTCCTCTCCCCTACCCACAGTCCTTCAGTACTTCTCCTTTGGCACACTCCAGCAATAAAAAAGCATCCCACCTTTTGTTTCAGTGGAGTTGAACTCAGTCTTAGATTATACTAGAGTCTCTCCCTCCTACTGCCATGGTCAGAATGTCTTGTCACCTTAGGTAAGTGTCTGGCTCTGTTTCTTTTTGACACATTTCATAGGAGCAAACAGACATTCACCAAATAAACAGACACATAATGCAATGACTACAAGTGGTAAGTAATGTTGATCACGAAAATAACAAAGTGCTATGGTAGAGGATAAGCAGTGCTTTTGTTTTGTTGGGTTGACTGAAGAGGTGATACATGAGTTGAAACATTAAAAATGAGAAAAATCTTATAAAGGGATACATGAATATTTTTCCAGGCAGAGAAACATAAACTGAAAAATACAAGGGGTAAGAAAGAGGCTTGAATGTGGTGGGAATGACAGATAACTGTGCATTGACTATAGTCAGAAAAAAGGTAGAGTGAAGCTGGACATGTAAAGTGGGATGTAGGTCATGCAATACCTTCTTAGTCACTGAAAGAGTTTGTATTTTATGGCAAATGCTTTGGAAACTACTGAAGGAAAGAAGTGCATAGATAATAAATCATTTTATTTTCAAATTTTCACAGTAAGTTCTGTACACAAAATAGATGGGGGAGAGAAAATATGTAAGCAAGAAGAGTTACTTGGTTAATGGGGCTGTCTAGGTGAGCAGAAAAATGGTAGTTAAGAATAGCTAGTTTTAAGATATATTTTTTGTCCAAGAGCCATTGATTGGATGTTGAGAATAAAGAAAAAGACATTTAAGATATTTCTCAAGTTTCTAACTTCAATAACTGGAGACCGTTTTCCAATTGTTGAAACTTAGAAAAATATTAGACTTTACAGGGCAGAAAAATAAAGATTTTGATTTTGGACGGGCTAAGTTTAGAAGTCTATGAGCTATCCAAGTGGAAATATCAAAATCTCAGTGAAAGTATCTTGGCTGTAGTTATACATGTGAAAGTCTATGGATGGTATTTCAGTGAATGAGATCACCCTCAAGTGATGACAGAAGAAAAAAATAGAAAATACCTATAATCTGAGAATCTGTATCATTTAGAGACAGGAGAGGCCAGGAAAGCCTAAGAATGGAGGCCAGTAAAACAAGAGGGATACCTGAAGAGAAAACTACCACAAAGGCCAGGGGGAGATTTCTAAGAGTGAGGGTAAGATCAATTCTGTCAAACACTACTAACTAGTCAAATACAACAAATTTTTTTTAAAAACATACATTGGATTTGATTAAAGTAGAAATAATGGATGACCCTGACAAAAGCAGTTTCACTGGAGTTGTGCAATCTCCACAGACAGCAATAATTTGGAGAATAATTGGGGAGTGGGTTATAGCAATGTGTCAGACCAGACTAGTGTAACTGAAAACCTCACATGACAGATATCTAGGAATACTACATAATTGTTACTTTTTGAAAACATATACTGCAGTTGCAGCAAGAAAAAGAAAAATATCAGAAAAAAAAGGAATAGTACTGAATACTGAAGAGGTGAATTCATGAGACACAAAGTGGAGGAGAGAGGAAAGAATCATTTTAGTAACTAGAGGGCTGCCTTTTAATGTTATATGGAAACAAATCTGGCACTTTTCTTACAGACATGTTCACAGAACCCTTCTTTATCTCCCCTAATTCCCTTTTCTCTTTTTATGTTTCACACTCAGGAGGAGCTTGGGTGAATTCTGAATATTTTTCAGAGCTCTGAGGTATTACCCTAGTTCACACGTTTATTATTTATGGCATCATCAGTGGTGATTGCCTCCTAACTAGCCTCTCATATCTTACTCCCTCTACCAAACGCTCATCATTATGCTCTTTCTAAACCAAATCTGCCAAGGTCCCACTTCTGCTTAAAACATTCAGTGGACCACCATCAAGTTTAGGTTAAAACAGTAACTTGCTCATGAGGTGGCCCCTACCCTACCCTGCTACGTTCAATTCCTTTAATTTCACTATAGCGTCCTATCCGGGCACAGCAAATCATCTGCCAATATCAAAAAATCACTGTATGTGACTGCTTCGGTCGCTAAACCTGCTGTAAGGTCTTCTTGCAATGTTTTTGTCAACCAGTCCATATGATAATCAATCTAATCTATTCATAATTCATGATTAAACTCAAATTTCCTCCTTCTAAAATATTTTCTGACTCTGCTTTCTCCCTCTTGCAGGCAGAAAGTCCTTCACTATTCTTCTATAACGCCTTGAGTCCCTTTCTCATAGGAACACTGATCACACTTTGTAATGTGAAATTACCCAAGTAGACGGTTAACTCCTTCAAGGTAGGCCATGTCGTTTTGGGCACAGCTTGGAGTAAATGCTCAATAAATGTTAAATGAATAACTAACAATCACTTAAAGAATCTGTTATCTTTTTTTTTTTTTTTTTAAAGGATTTTCTTATTTATTTATTTATTTATTTATTTATTTATTTTTGGCTGTGTTGGGTCTTCGGTTCGTGCGAGGGCTTTCTCCAGTTGCGGCAAGCGGGGGCCACTCTTCATCGCGGTGCGGGGACCGCTCTTCATCGCGGTGCGCGGGCCTTTCTCTATCGCGGCCCCTCCCATCGCGGGGCACAGGCTCCAGACGCGCAGGCTCAGCAATTGTGGCTCACGGGCCCAGCCGCTCCGCGGCATGTGGGATCTTCCCAGACCAGGGCTCGAACCCGTGTCCCCTGCATTAGCAGGCAGATTCTCAACCACTGCGCCACCAGGGAAGCCCAAATCTGTTATCTTTTAAAGCTCTTTTCTAAAATTTTGATTTTTAAAAATATTCAGCATTCATTCATTTAATACAGTTACATGTCAAACTGGTCTCTCAGTTAAAATTACTTTTCTGTGTTATTCATTTATTCTTAAGTCTATATTTGTTTCTCTCCTTAAATGTATTCTTCTTATAACATTTTAATTCAATTCTTGTAAATTGTATCACTTTGAATCCTGTTATTTGACGTTAGAGAAAACCCGTATTAAAAAACTTTAAACATAAGGGAAGTCACTAATAACAAAATTGGAATTCTGACAAGGAACATGCACTAGTGTTGTTGTTGGTTATTCAAGAATGGCAAAAATTACCCAATCTTTATGGGAAGGCCTTATTAATGTGAATTGGGTCACATGTCAATTCTGGTTGCCAGGGTCATACAATGCAGCAATTGGCTTAGGCATGGTTTCTGAACTAAGTGCTTAGGAGGGAGATTGGCTTTGAATCATGAGAAGCCAACCAAAGCCCTGATCACTGGTAGTTCTAAGTTAATGCCCTTATTCTGAGCCAATGAGAGAGGTTGGGGGTGTTATTAAAGAGTCAACACAACGTTTACTATACATATATGACTCTTTACTTATAACTACTTAAATATATATATGCATGTGTATTTGGATTTTTTGACACATACTTAAAATTCAAAGACTAATGTGTGTCTGGGTTGTTAAAAACAAGGCAGTTTCTAAACAGAATTGACACTTATTTTCAGGTTATTCTCAAGTAACGGCGATGATTATTAAACACAGAAACAGAATTGAACTGTACATGTTTTTATCACATATATGTTATTTTAAAATTATTTTAATATCATATAAAACATACTTCTAAGAATATAAAACATAATTTGAACAAGTATATTCTCCAGCTTAGTATGAATGTTTAACATAATGAGCCAACTTTGAGAAGAGAGTCGCTACAAAGCAAAGGCACGTGATTGCTTTGGAATGACTCCGATTCTTAAAAAATTTTGATTATGTATTTCATACAAAGGATTGCAAGTGAAACACAGACTTAATATTTTTCTTTTGTTTCTGAATTTTTTCTCTCTCAATGATAAGATTCCTTTCTCATACTTAATCTGAAGATGAAAGATTGTTAAGGATTCAAAAATCAAGCAGTATAAGACGAGGATGAGATCAATCAAATACATTAACTTGGAAGTGTTTTCATTTGAGATATTTTAGTAATTTGTCTCTGCCAGGTAAGCTTGTTCGTTATGTTAGGAGCAAAGGTAGGTTATTATAAAATAGTTATTTTGCAGAAATAAACTTTTCCAATAAACCCCAAAGCACAAAAAAATCAATCTCTGCTATACAAAATATTATAATATTTTATAGTGATTTATAATTTACAAAGCACATTCACAAAAAGCATCTCACTTACTTCCTATAAAAGTCCAGTAAAAGAGAGGTTATTATTCATATTTTTGGATGAGAAAACTGAGAATCAGAGAGCTTAAATTACATGTGTGAGATAACAGTAATAGAAATCAGAGCTGGAGCTTGAATGTAGACTCTTGATTCTCCATCTAGGGCTCCTTCCTCTACTGTCAAATCCCTACATGCCTTCAATTAGAGGTTTGAAGAGGATTTATTATTCTATCACATACAAGATTACTAGATAAATTTTGGGCGACGCTAATATAAATATGATGCTGGAGTTTTTAATGGCAATGCAGAGAAGGATTAGAGAAAAAAGTATACATAAAATAACAGAGGTATGAAGAACATCAAATAAAGATTATCGCAGATGAATGCAGGGGGTACAGAGCAATTAAGCCAATAACTTCCACGTGCTTAATCATAAATTCTGAAACTAGAGAGCCCATGCTAGTTCACCAGAGGACAAAACAGTGATTCTACTTTTATACAGCTTCCCTGTAACTTGGCTTTCCACTAGCTGTGAGTTTTATGAAGGATAGGGATTTTGTGAGACTTTTACCAAGACAATGTGAAGATACTGTGATTTCAGACATAAAATGGTTAAAAGGGAACAAACTTTGGGCACCTGTGCCCAGCGTAGAATGTTCACTGTTTCTATACCACTCCTTGTTATATGGGTCTTCCTAATGAGAAAGTGACCCTTTCTTCCAAATGGAGTAAAAGATAAATAAACTCCATAGACGTGGCATTAAGTAGAAATGTGATCCTGGCAGAATATATCATACCAAAGCAGTGAAGAGAGGTTTGAATATGAAAATAAAGATAGGAACTTTTTGAGTAAAGGAAGTAAAAGCAGGCATTTTGCTTCTCCTGGTTGTGAATAATTGACCACAGGATACCTAGGATGAAAATCAAGAGGCAGCTGAGTAAGTGTCTACCAGATTTGTATAAGAAGGAACACATCCAGGTCTAATGAGCAGGGTCATGACTTAAGCAAATATAACACAATTCCTCATCCAAATGCGACTCCCTGGTCAATTCACATGTCCTGAGCTCCTTTAATGAAATAGAAGCTGGGTGCTCTTTCAGAAGAAATTTAGAGTTACTTTACAAGTAGCCTCTGTGAATCTTCCTCCTAGCCTTCTTTAAGTAGATCTCAACTCATTTAAGATAACAAACTAGCAGAGTGATGTATCATATAATTTGTTGAGTACTGAGCAATGGTTATGATAACATTAATTCCGAGATCTCTAAAATATCACTGGAGCTACTGGTCAGGGTTAGGACTTACAGATGCCCCATGACTGTAGCATTTTGATGTAAATCTACTCCATGTTAAGCTCAGGAGGAATCTGAATTTACCAGGTTACTCCCTGAGTTCCTGATTATATAGAAACAAATCTGTTTAGCTTGCTTTATGATCTTCACAATTACTTTCTAACTTGTGAGGTCAGTGTTCTAACTGAAGAGAGGACCAACTGACACTAATGACCTTTTCTATCTAAATAACAAATCAAAAAACAAATTATCATGTTCCTAGAAGATTGCACTGATTGGTGCCACTACAGTATCAAACAATTTAGAAATACAGGGGTGTTCATCCTTACTTTCATTTAACTTTGATTGTATTCCTAGAAAACAGGTAGTTCTTAGGGGAAGGGAAAGGAATTTACTGTAAGTTTAATGAATTAGTGTCTCCAATTACATATGTTGTTCCATATATGGTCCTCTTAATAGAGCAATTTAATGTAGGGATTTTTACATACCATGCAGCACAGTGATCTGGAGAATTATTTCCTATTCCTATAAACAGATGTTTGCTTTTACCTGGCAAGAAGAGCAGCATACTTTCAGGGTCATAACTCTTGAACACATTGATTCATATTCAGACTGAAGAGTCTATGAAACACTATTTTTTTTAACCAACTACATTGATGATTTCATACTCATATGTTCTAAAGTTTAAGAAGTACAGGTATCCTAGCTTGACAATATACATATGCATGTAGAAGGTAAATTAATTTATCAGGAAATAAAAAGGTCATTCAGTTTATTTATCACTTGCAGTGATGTGAAAAATGCTAGGATAGTTCCTCCAAGGAAAAGAGCAAGTTATTGTCTCCTACACCTAAAATAGTTTGGATCTCTAGACTTTGGAGAAAATATATATCATAGTTGGTTTTGCACTTCAACTGAATGACCAGGTAAACTCACAAGTTCCCTGCTTTGAGTTGGAGCCCAAAGCAAGGGAAATCTTACTTGTTAATTCAGGCTAAGTGCTGTATTTCCTTTGTCTCAACAGAGTTTCATTCTCTTGATTTAAAGACTCAGCATCATGTACCTCTCTTTCTCACACTTCTCACTGTTGCAGTTTTACATGTTTTATTTTCATTAATGACTACTGTAGTCCAGACTCTGTTTCATGAGGATGGAGACTGTCTTTTTTTTTTCCACTATAGTATCCCCTGAACATATCACAATGTTTTCTACAGAGAAAGCATTCAATAAAAATTTGCTGAATAAATGACTTAATAAATGAAAAAAATGAATATATATATTTCTTCTTAATCTACTTTACTGGTGGGATATACATAGTTATCTCAAAATGTTAGTTTGTTCATTCTCAGTATCTTTGTTGTGGCTATAAAATCTGGAATTAGAGATCTCCTTTGCATTAATTTATGTAGCGAGACCTTACTTTCCTGCCAAAGTCAAGTCAATAGCAACTATGGTGGTAAAAAAAACAATTAAAGAGGAGTAATTACAAAAAATGCTTAAATTCCAGAGGAAGCTCAACTCTATCACCCCTCCTCCTATTTCATCAGAATGAAAGCAGCAACGATGGGATCAGAGGCAGCCAGACTACATGTTAGGGGAAAGAATAACAACAAACATCTCTTGTACTGAAATTCTCTCAACTGGTCTCTACAGGCCTTTGGATGTGAGGATATCTCTTGGTTCCTTTTTCCATATGGGTTCTTCTTTCTTTCCCTGGAATCTCTCATACAGCCCAACAGACAAAAGAAAGCCCCGGATTTCCTTCCTCTGGGGAGAAAGCATTTCTCGCATCACCTCTGAAGACAATTTACGTATCAGCTGGGCCCCAAAAGGTAGAGAGAGGTAACTGGTATAGTTATTTTAGGCCTGCTTCCAGTTTAAGCAAACAGGAACATTGTGCTTAATTATGAATCAAACTAGACCACCAGGGAAGAGGACTGAGCAGAATTCAAAGGTCCCTGGTGAAAGTGCAGCACATTAATTTCTTGGCATGGCCCTTCCATGGGGAATTTTCAGTGGTTATAGGCAGTCTGTATGGATTTAGGAATGCTCAGTCCTCAATATCTGTCATACATACTTCAGTGACACATGATACAGAAGGTTTACTGTCACACCTACAACTCAATGTGAAGGCATACTTTTTTTTTCACATAACATTTACTGACAGCTGTTGAAAATTAAGAAAATAATAAACATGACTGCAGTAAGCCAAATGTATAAATAACTCTTGGAAAACAATGAAACAATCAAGCAAAGAAAATTAAAAGAATGCAGCATTAACCCTACTTTTCTAGTTGAACCAAATTAGATCCACTTCAAGGTATGAGGTTAAAACTAGTTGGTTTTGTTGTTGTTGTTTTTTTGCTATCCTAATTACTTAATCATTCCTCTCAGATACAACCTAGATACTATTTACTTTTCAATGTCTCCAAGCTAATTAAACAAGTGCATTAAGGAATAAGAAGATCAAAGGGAGAGAAGACAGAGCATAGATAATGGAAATTTGAAAAATAATTTTAAAGAGAGAATGTCCTTTTATAAAATAAATTTATATCTTACTATATATTGTTGCCTGTAGGGTTTTCTTTTAACAATAAATAAGAACATATAATTTTCATTGATTTAGCACCAACCACTTATTGTCTTTCTAACGCAATTACAGAAACGCTACCCATTTATTTTAACTCATTTAAATATTTTAATCCCAAATCCCAACAATCTGTTTTTAAAAAACATTTTCCTCTGCATTGCTTTTCTCTTTTCTTCTCCCTTAAGGTTTCCCACCCTCCTATTTCCTTCTTCTCACTTATTAGCTTTACCCGCCTCTCTTCCTACAGCCCCCAATTTCTCCCTGTGCCTGTCTCTGGGAACACGCTTCTCATCTTCCACCTCCTTCCCTTCCTCTCTCACTCTCATATTCTTACTCCTTCACAATTTCTTTTATTCCCTTCTTAACTACTTTTTTCTTTAAGTTACATTTTCTTTTCTCTTTTTCAGGGGAGGAAGAGTATAAGCTATTTGGGGACAGAGAACCAAGAAGAAAACCTTTAGCCTCTACTCACCTGAAAATAATTGAAAATCTTCAAGAAATGACAGTATTTGAATTGTATTCTACATTGAAGTTTATGTTAAGGTCAGAAATCTTGGCTGAAATCTTTCCTGCTTAAAGCAGGAGAATGGAAATGCCAACCTGTCACACAGCTTTGCTTTGAATGTAATCTCAAGTTACCTGTTTTGGGGATATTCAAATTGTCACATATCAGTTTCTAATTAAGCTGTTCCAAGTGTGATACATTTTTGATTGTGTAAAATCATCTCCATTTTCTGGCATTAAATGTTTAAAATATCTCTGCCCGTAAGTGTCATTCCTTGCCTTTCTACAATACACAACATATTGGACTGTTACCCAGGAGGCACTTTCCCTAATGTGAAACCTAAATGAAAGTTGTCCTCATCATCTACAGTGTTGCATTTAAATACAGAAGCCTTTCCAGGCAGCTGCTGAGAGAATATAAATTTGAAAAAAAAAATATCTTAGGTCAACTGCATTTCAATGCTATAATTACTGCTTCTATCCACAAGTGACAGAAAAATTTCACATAAGTGTAATAGCGTTAACGATGCCAACTTCTGTCATGTAGTGAAGGTTTAAACACCATTAAAGCAGAGTACACACATACTGTTTTACGATACTCATAGCTCTCTAGGGAAAGTAAAAATGAACACAAACCACTAGCTTTGTTCTGACTTTACAAATGACATACTCTAAGAAATATATTCCTCTAAGAATACAGTCAGCTTTTATATTTATACATATGTAATACATCTCATTAGTGCCTTCTCTTTTTAGCAAAATTAGGCTCCTACAGAAAAAAAGAAAAGCTGTTAGATGTTTACTGAATTACAGAGAAACCTACAGGACATAAGCGTAGACAAAGCTTCAATGCTTCAGCTCCTGAAATGGTTCCAGCATTTCTGAGGCAAATTAGCTCTCTTAGATAGGCAGGTCAGAATAAGAATAGTCTCTAAAACTTTCTTCAGGGATACAGTTCTTAGTAGGATAGAGGTCTGGGAAATTTTTACACGGTGCATTTAAGTAAAGGAACAAGTTGAACATCAAACAGTTGACCTCAGGTTACCATGTGTTCTAGGCATAGGGAATTACAGTGAATAAAGCAATGAATAAAACAACATAGTTAACATTAAACAAAAATAAAATTAAAATTAAATACAAATTAAAAACTAAAGTATAGCATGACAAATGGTGATAAATGCCACGGAGAAAGAAAAAAAACAGGTGAGTAGAACAGGGAATATGGTGGTGAAGAGTTGTAATTCTAAATTTGGTGATCATGTAGGACTTCAGGGTAAGTGTGATACTTGAGCTAAGACCCAGTAGTGGAGGTAAGGAATTAAGCCATGAAGAAAAAGGGGTGGAGAAGGCTTAAGTCTAGTCAATATCAAGAGCAAAAGCTCTCAGGTAGGGGTGAGCTTGGAGAGTTTAAGAAATAAAAAGGAGAACGTTATAACTGGAATGAAGTGAAGGGCAGTAGTAAGCGAGGCTCACAAGGTGATAGAGGATGGTATCTTTTGAAACATACACAGATACAGCTCAAGCAGATAAAACTGTTAAGCAGATTTGTTGTAAAGTTACAGATAGCATAGAGAATAATATATTTGCTTACTCAGGACCACTTTAAATTCACTCATCAGCATTAGTCATTGTGCCTCTGAAAGTGTCTTGGTCTCTCCTGCTTATTATATATCTTTCTACAAAATGACTAATTAGATTTCCAAGCATACAGTGCAAATAATATAAAATTCCTAATATATACCCTGCTTCCTATCCACATTTACAGTTACACACTTGAAATTACCAAATACATGCCCTGACATCACAAAAGCACTCAATACAACCCACAGTAAGTTCACGATCTTCCTTCCTAACTTATTCTTTTAGTAAATAAAATGGACATCGATACAGAAATTCCTGTTTATACAGTTCAACATCCATTCTCCTATTCTCTTTAATATCAGAGACAGATTTTAGCAGAGGTCCTGCTTGCTGTTACAAAAGTATACATTTTCCTAGCCTCTTTTTCAGCTAGTTTGGCAATGTGACTAAATTATGGTGAATTAGATGTGACCAGCGCTGTTGTTTGGGTCTGATTCTTTAAGGAGAACCAACGTAGCAGTCTGCATTCCTACTGTTACTTCATCTTCCTGCAGTGGGGAATAAATGAAGTTCTTGAACGATAGGCTTAAACTATGTGACAGAAACGTGAAGATGGAAAGCTCAGTACTAGTATGGTGAAATAAAAAGATGAAAGTCTAGTTCATTGATGTTATTGTAGAACTGTGATACCGTTTTGGACTGCCTACCTCCTAATTTCTTCTACATGAGTTTAAAAAATACCTTTGTTCCATCAAGGAATTTTTATTTTGAATTTTTATGTTCCGATGAGCTGAACCTAATTAAGAGATACAACCATTCTTTTATTGGTCCATATTTAGAACCACCTTTCACTCTGCTTTAATTCATCCTATCTAGTACTAGTAGTTAGCTGTAACATTCTATTTAGTTACCTTTGGATACCTAAACCATCTCTTCTCTAAGTAACTGCTTTTCTTTCATTACTTATAATACAGAGGACTGAAGGCATTTTCTTAAGGCTGTCTATAGTCAGTTGGAAAAATAGTTATCCCTACATACAGATCTATTCCTTCCCCTTTCCTGTTCAAGTTAGTCTGGTCATTTAATTTCATTAGCATAACTTTCAAAGCTATTCTAAGACAGTTATAACTTGTGTTTCCAAAAACAACATACATGGCAGTATCATGTTCCATTTGTCTCCCACCCCCACTTATGAATCAATCATAGAGATACTTTCCATATCTGAAGCTGTCAGACACACAGCTATATCTACACTTGTCAATGCCTGAGTTGCCCTTATTT
Organism: Balaenoptera acutorostrata; assembly: GCF_949987535.1. Classification (NCBI taxonomy): domain Eukaryota; kingdom Metazoa; phylum Chordata; class Mammalia; order Artiodactyla; family Balaenopteridae; genus Balaenoptera; species Balaenoptera acutorostrata. The sequence goes on from NC_080064.1 coordinate 188,595,780, forward strand.
TTTTTTAATCAAAATATCAGCAAGACGGGATAACAGAAATTCATATGGGTGTAAAATAAAGCATATGCAATTTGAAATCTTGGGTTAAGGACTTCTCAGCAGCTTAGACTATGGAAATTTTCTCACTCTTTCTGAATATCAATTTTATAATCAGTAAATTGTCAATAAATAATGTCTTGCTGGTATTGGTTAAAAAACTAAGTTCAAAATATTAGTCTAGGGTTGAATCCTTGATGGAGCAAGAGGGAGAGGATTTATCCCTCCACCGTAAAGATATATAACTGTTTATAATATATATGGACAACACATATGTAATCATTGTTTTTAGATATTGGCCAATAGGGAATTATCTGTCGTGAAGGGAAATTGTCTGCTTAGAAGCGGGAAAAAAAATCACTGACACTTTCTGCTTCCAGACACATTCCAGACAACAGGGCAGGTAAAGAATGCCAGGGAGTTCATCACCGTCTTTTTCAGTTGAAACAGGTTCTAAGATCAGGAAATCTGAGAAGGCTGGAAATTTCCAGGCCTGCAAAAAGGCAGGAGGATATAAATACTAAAAGAGGCCCAGAAATCAACACAGTGGACTGCTCATATCTTGGCTGAATACTAAAACATAAATATGTGACATGAAATTCCACAACATCAAGCACAGAGGAAAAAGGGAGCTGTAAGCTTTATATAGCTCACACAGCTTTACAAAGGACTGGGAGGCATTTAAGATCCTACCAGCCATACTGTCACTCTTCTTTGATCACTTAAGGCATGTAGTAGAAAAGTCAAAAGGGAAGACTTTAGTTGTAAGGTTAAATAATTGCCAGAGTAAAAGCTATTCTAGACCTACACAAACAAAGCTGATGAACCAGATTTAAAAGAATCAAAGCAAACTATATGTAACTTAACAGATATGGCTAGAAGAATTGTGTATACTTACAGAAAGGAAGAAACTTCAAACTTTCCCTTGCACCACACATACAAAATGTAACTTGAGATCAATTTGAGATCAATTTTAAATCTAACTACATATAAGCATTAAAACTATGAAAATACAGAAGCAAAAATAATAAAATACAGGATAAAATTTCTACAATATTGGAGTAGGCAAAGATTTCTTAGTACAAAATAAACAGGAAACTTAAAAACAAAAAAATTATACCCTCAACAAAGTACTAGCAAATCGACTCCTACAATACATTAAAAGGATCACACACCATGATCAAGTGGGATTTATCCCAGGGATGCAAGGATTTTTCAACATACGCAAATAAGTAAGTGTGATACACCACATAAACAAATGGAAGAATAAAAACCATATGATCTCAATAGATGCAGAAAAAAACTGTTGATAAAATTCTACATCCATTTATGATTAAAAATTCTCCAGAAAGTGGGCACAGAGGGAAGATACCTCAACGTAATAGAAGCAACATATGACAAACCCACAGCTAACATCATACTCAATGGTGAAAAGATAAAAGCATTTCCTCTAAGATCAGGAACAAGACAAGTATATCCATTCTCATCAATTTTATTTAAACATAGTTTTGGAAGTACTAGCCACAGCAATCAGAGAAGAAAAGGAAATAGAAGGGATCCAAATAGGAAAAGAAGAAGTAAAACTGTCACTGTTTGCAGATGACATGATACTATACATAGAAAATCCTAAAGATGCTACCAGAAAACTACTAGAGCTCATCAATGAATTTGGTAAAGTTGCAGGATACAAAATTAATATACAGAAATCTGTTGCATTTCTATACACTGACATGAAAGGCCAGAAAAAGAAGTTAAGAAACAATCCCATTTACCACTGCAAAAGAAAGAATAAAATACCTAGGAATAAACCTCCTAAGGAGGCAAAAGACCCGTACTCCAAAAACTATAAGACACTGATGAAAGAAACTGAAGATGACAGAAACAGATGAAAAGATATACTTTGTTCTTGGAAGAATCAATATTGTCAAAGTGACTATACTACCAAAATAAACAAATGGGACCTAATTAAACTTAAAAGCTTTTGCACAGCAAAGAAAACAATAAACGAAACAAAAAGAACCTACACAACGTTAGAAAATATTTCCAAAAGATGCAACCAACAAGGGATTAATCTCCAAAATATAAAATCAGCTCATACAGCTCAATATCAAAAAAACAAACAACCCAATCAAAAACTGGGCAGAAGATCTAAATAAACATTTCTCCATAGAAGATATACAGATGGCCAAAACACACGTGAAAAGATGCTCAACATCACTAATTATTAGAGAAATGCAAATCAAAGCTAGAATGAGGTATCACCTCACACCAATTAGAATGGGCATCATCAGAAAATCTACAAATAAGTGCTGGGAGGCTGTGGAGAAAAGGGAACCCTCTTGCACTGTTGGTGGGAATGTAAATTGGTGCAGCCACTGTGGAGAACAGTATGGAGTTTCCTTAAAAAACTAAAAATAGAGTTACCATATTATCCTGCAATTCCACTGACGGGCATACATCCGGAGGAAACAATAATTCGAAAAGCTACATGTACCACAATGTTCACTGCAACATTATTTACAATAGCCAAGATATGGAAGCACCCTAAATGTCCATCAACAGATGAACGGATAAAGAAGAATGTGGTATATATATTTACAATGGAATATTACTCAGCCATAAAAAGGAACGAACTAATAGTATTTTCATCAGCATGGATGGACCTAGAGATTATCATAGTAAGTGAGGTAAGCCAAACAGAGAAAGACAAATATCATAAGATATCACTTATATGTGGAATCTAAAAAAAGATACAAATGAACTTATGTACAAAACAGAAATAGACCCATAGACATAGAAAACAAACTTATGGTTACCAAAGGGGAAAGGGCGGGGGAGAAATAAATTAGGAGTTTGGGATTAACATATACATGCTACTATATATAATATAGATAACCAACAAATTAAGGACCAACTGTATAGCACAGGGAACTACACTCAATATTTTGTAATAACCTATAAGGTAAAAGAACCTGAAAATGTATGTGTATATATATATATATATATATATATATATATATATATATATATATATATATATATATATGTAGAACTGAATCACTTTACTATACACCTGAAATTAACTCAACATTGATGTTAATCAACTATATATAAAAATATAAATAAAAAAATAGAAACAAAAAAGTTGTTAAAGTGGATTTTATCAAACTAAAACTTCTCAAAAATTTACCATTAAGAAAATGAAAAGGCAAGCTACAGAATGCAAGAAAAAAATATTTTTCTTCCTTTTTCCTTTCTTTCTTCCTCCTACCCTTTCTTCATTTTATATCTATCTACCTAATATATACATCTCTGATAAAGAATTTTCAAATAGAATATATAAGGAACAACTGCACCACAATAATAAGCAGATAAAAACAATTTAAAACATGGACAGGATATTTTAACAAGGAGTTTGGAAAAGATGAATAAATGGCCACTACACAAATGAAAAAATGCTCAATATTATGTCATTAAGAAAGTGCAAAAACAAAAACAAAAGCACAAACAAGATATCACTACAAATGTACTAGTAGGGCAAGCATTAAGAAGATTGACAATTCCAAGCCTTAAAGGTAAGGGGAGCAACTGAAACTCTCATGCACTGCAAGCAGGAATGTAAAATGGTAAATCACCTTGAAAAACATCTTGGGGTAGTTGTTCTAATATTAAACATACACTTACCATATGACCCAGCAATTGCACTTCTGGCTATTTACCCAATAGAAATGAAAACCTATTTCTATACAAAGGCTTTTACACAAAATTTTAAGGCAGCTTTATGTATAAAAGCATCAAACTGGAAACAACTCAAAACTAATGACAATCCTATTGTCTACTCAGTGTGGCTTAGCTACCAGTTCCTTTCTCTGTGTGTCTTCTCTTTGCTTATCAATCTGAAAAACTGTTACTTTATTGTATACAGCTAGAGAAAGCATACGACTATCTAATTAAATGTATATTAATTTTATCAAAAAATTTTATAACAGCCTATTTCATAGATTGCTGGAAAAACTATGGATTGACTGATGTGAGGTCAGTTATGTATCCTCAGTCCATTGAGCCTGGATGGGCCGCATAATCCAGAGTACGTCACTGATTTTCATGGAACATATTAATTCTGCTTTCATCAGCTGGGGCTGTGAGTGGTATTATTTGGTTTAGAAGCAACACATATCTAGAAATATCCAATACCATGAATAAATTGTTTAGTATTAAATCATGAACAGAAGAAAGGAAGAGAGGAGGAAAGAAAATAATTATTTTCAGCTGATTTGCCTGTGACAACCAAAGTGATATGAATAACTAAGGAAAAAAATAGAACTAGGTTATGCTTCCATTTGTGTCCAGTAGGTTAAATATACTGAAATAATGAAGGCTACAATAAAAGAATAATAATATAGTGGAACTTATGTTCAGCCATCTCCCTATCACAGTTATCTATTACATAGGTTTGTAATCTATGTTCTTAGTCATTTGAGTATTAATATTGACATTATTATTACCATGATATCATTGTAGATACCACTACATCTTGCAAATGATTTTAACTGATTGCATTATGATCAACATCAAGCTCAATAACAAAAAAACAAACAACCCAATCCAAAAATGGGCAGAAGATCTAAATAGGCATTTCACCAAAGAAGATATACAGATTGCCAACAAACACATGAAAGGATGCTCAACATCACTAATCATTAGAGAAATGCAAATCAACAGTACAATGAGGTATCACCTCACACCAGTCAGAATGGCCATCATCAAAAAATCTACAAACAATAAATGCTGGAGAGGGTGTGGAGAAAAGGGAACCCTCTTGCACTGTTGGTGGGAATGTAAATTGATACAGCCACTATGGAGAACAGTATGGAGGTTCCTTAAAAAACTAAAAATAGAACTACCATATGACCCAGCAATCCCACTACTGGGCATATACCCTGAGAAAACCATAATTCAAAAAGAGTCATGTACCACAATGTTCATTGCAGCTCTATTTACAATAGCCAGGACATGGAAGCAACCTACGTGCCTATCAACAGATGAATGGATAAAGAAGATGTGGCACATATATACAATGGAATATTACTCAGCCATAAAAAGAAACGAAATTGAGCTATTTGCAGTGAGGTGGATGGACCTAGAGTCTGTCATACAGAATGAAGTAACTGAGAGAGAGAAAAACAAATACTGTATGCTAACACATATATATGGAATCTAAAAAAAAAAAAATGTTTCTGATGAACCTAGCGGCAGGACAGGAATAAAGATGCAGACATAGAGAATGGACTTGAGGACACGGGGAGGGGGAAGGGTAAGCTGGGACGAAGTGAGAGAGTAGCACTGACATATATACACTACCAAATGTAAAATAGATAGCTAGTGGGAAGCAGTCGCATCACACAGGGAGATCAGCTCGGTGCTTTGTGACCACCTGGAGGGGTGGGATAGGGAAGGTGGGAGGGAGACACAAGAGGGAGGGCAGATAGGGATATATGTATACATATAGCTGATTCACTTTGTTATACAGCAGAAACTAACACAACATTGTAAAGCAATTATACTCTAATAAAGATGTTTAAAAAAAATATCAGTATGCTGAAGACTATCATGGTGACTACCTCTCTAGGTATAGATAAGACATCAATTGCAATAATATAAAACTACCACTATTTTAGGGAAAAATTGTATGTGTTTTTTTAATGAAGGTATTTACATTCCAAATAGTTGAACCTTTACATGGAAATCAGGATATGGTGGCTACATGACTTATTGGAATAAACTGGCTCCTAGACCACAATGAAGAAAAAAGTTAATTAAAAAGAATACATATCCTGCTGCATTTATTTCTATTGTACCACTAATATATTTTCCTAGACTTAGCATTCTTTACATTTTATCTATTTTTTCTATAGAGAGTCTATCCAAGTGAAATGAAAGGCTCTGAGTACAGTTTATGCTGTGCACAAAATATCTGTGCTTATTGCCATTATGTAGCTGATGGACCATAAAGCATGATGCTTTTGAAAGACCAAATATAAAACAGAGTTGTTAAAATGTATCACATCATTTTATAGATTAGGAAAGTGCTAAAATGATATGATATTTCAAAGATGCCACAATAATTAAGCAAAATGACCCCACCAAGCATTTGTTAGGTTTAAAAATGCAGCCGCTCATAATTTAAATCACACATTTGACATTTTACACAAAACCCAGGGAAAACCGTCATTTTTATGGGAAGAAGAAAACATAACTAACATGCACCTTCCTTCCTTGCTTCAAGAAAATCTGGTGAAGGAGAAGTAGTACAGTCTTGGAAGTTCAACAAACCTAGCTTTAAATTCCTGATTGCCCAGAACTGACTAGCTATGAAACTTCGAAGGTCAATAATTTCTTTGGACATGAGCAAGAGTTGATATATCAGTCCCAAGAGGGTTGATATGAGGATTTATGATATGAGACAGGCATATGATAAATATTTTCTCCAACCCCCCCAAGATGAAATATAGGAATTGGAATGTTTTAGCAGATGCAATTGAGGGTGGTAGCATGCCATGCCACATGTGAAAGTGTTGCGGTCTTTTTTCTTCCCAGAAAAAAATTATGCCAATTTAGGGATTCTCAGATGTTCATTTTTAGACATATAAAAGTAAAACTGAATGCATTCAGATCCTTGTCATTAATTAATGAAGTGACAGAAGATATTTGAAATAAAACAATAGCTGTTATTAATTAATAAAATTATACTCTCACATTTTAAAAACTCCAATAATTCCACTTGCATAATGTTTCATAATTTACAAATTAATCGCATATATTGCGTTATATATTGCTTTTGATATATTTCATATTATCCCTGCTTGCCTTTTTCTATTCTCCAGATCTTATCTTCATTCTGAGAGATACGGATCTAACTGCACATGGATGATAGATTCAGTATCCTTCTCCCATGTCCATTGTCACTGTGTTAGTTTCTTAGAGCTGCTGTAACAAACTACCACAAAATTGGTGGCTTAAAACAACAGAATTTTTCTCTCACACTTCTGGATGCCAGAAATCCAAAAATCACGGTGTGTCAGGGCTATACTCCCTCTTCAGTCTCTAGAGGAGATTCCTTCCCTCCTTGCCTCTTCCAGCTTCTGGTGGTTCAAGCATTCCTTGGCTTGTGGCTGCATAACTCCAATCTCTGCCTCTGTCTCCATAGGATCTTATCTTCTCTTGTATCTCTTATAAGTATACCTGTCACTGGATTTAGAGCCCATCTGGATAAACCAGGATGATTTCATTTTGAAATCCTTAATTACATCTGCAAAGACCCTTTTCCAAATAATGTCACATTCACAGGTTCCTGGGGTCAGGATATGGATTTATTTTTGGAGGGGCCTCCATTCTATGCACAACTGTCACCCTTTCAGTTTTCTCATTCAGCTGCAGCCTTCCTTATTTGCAGTTTTTCAGTAGTTTATTCTAGTCTTCCTCATAGGAATACCAGTCACTTTTTCTCTATATTCCTACAAAACTGTAAGACCCTCCCTTGATACATTTTCATTCCTGGAAATGTAAAACCCTATGACTCATCACATAAACTGGTTTTTTTATAAATGTCCCTACCATCATGATGTTGCAAATACTTAGTAAACCCCTTACCTTGAAACAGTTCAACCACTACTCCTCTGATCTGCACATGGGATTCTCAGAGCTGCTGAATTAGTGCACGTGTTCATACACACACACACACACACACACACACACACACACAGAACTGCATTCTTATAAATTCATGATATGAAATGAAGCTGGGCTACAAGTACTCATTTTCAATCTATTTATATTTTTCTAGTTAGATTTCAATCTATACAGATTATTTTTAATCTACTTCCTTTTTTTCAAGTATCTTATTCTAAGTTTTCCTCATTCCCTTTCATCAGGTAGCTATCCAAAACACTCTCAGCTTTCTTTAATAAAATCTGTTATCCTGACCCTATCTCTGTTCACCACTTACAATGGAAAAGGCATTCTTCACCTCTTACCACAAACTGTGCTTTCCATCCCATGGTGTACCTGGGCTCCCTAAGACCACCCCAAGTTTCAATGATTCACTAGATGGGCTCACAAGACTCAGCATATAGTTGTACTCAGATCATGATTTATTACAGAGGAAAGGATACAAAGCAAAATCAGCAAAAGGAAAAGGTGAATGAGGCAAAGTCCAGAGGAAACCAGGCACAAGCTTCCAGGAGTCCTCTTTCAGTGGAGTTACATAATGTACCCAAATTCCTCTAGCGAAAAATGAGGATGTGTAAAATGTTATCTAACAGGGAAGCTTGTTAGGGTCTCAGTACCAAGGGGTTTTATTGGGGGCTGGTCACTCAGGCAGGCACACTCTGCCTAGCACATACCAAAATCCCAGACTCCCAGAAGGAAGGCAGATGCTCAGCACAAAACATATTTTTTGCACAGAGAATTTAGGCACTGTAAGCCCCTCTTATCAGTACTGGGCATGGTGGAAAATCTGAAATCCACATTCTCAGATGCCAACCATGGGCCAACCTTGAAAGCAGACCTTTGTAAGGATTACAATCTCACACCTTCTCTTTTCCGTACTTCTACGTTCCTATCCTCAGGAGCCTTATCCTTTATATATTATTCCCTTTCTTTTCTGTACTTTCCTATTTGTACACCTTGTTCCTCTCTTTTTGCACATTCTTATCACAATTTAAATAAGCTCACATCTTAAAGAATAAAAATTCTCCCAACTCACGTTTTCCTCCAGTTGCCTCACTATCACTATCACTATCGTCACCTACTTATGTAACAATCTTGAAAGAATTCTCAACCCTACATCTTTCATTCCCTCAATTAATTCTCATTCATCTAACCACTTTCTAACTCTATCTTAAAGCACTTCACAATAACTACTTTAGCATAAATTATGCACTGATATTCTGGTTGCTAGATAAACCCAACAATCTTACGATTTTAATCTGTCAGCAGCAGGGAAACTGTTGAGTCTGCATTCCATGGAGAATGTTTTTGTTTCGTGATCTCTTGGGTCACTTCTCAGGCTTCTTTTCCTCTGTCCATCCTCTAAATGTTGGTCTGGCACGGGGATTTGCCCAAGCCTGCTTTTTGCCTCATATAACTGACTGGCCATTCTTCTCTGGCCATGGATAACTTGTCATCTTGCCATTCACATGAGGATGAACATGATCTCTTTGATTTAAAAAATAATGTAACTAATTTAAAATTTCTCAAGTGATAAAAATATTTATTAAAAATCTATTGAAAACATTCTAATCATTAAAGAAATGCAAATCAAAACTACAATGAGGTGTCACCTCACACTGGTCAGAATGGCCATCATCAAAAAATCTACAAACAATAAATGCTGGAGAGGGTGTGGAGAAAAGGGAACCCTGTTGCACTGCTGGTGGGAATGTAAATTGATACAGCCACTATGGAGAACAGTATGCAGGTTCCTTAAAAAACTAAAAATAGAACTACCATACGACCCAGCAATCCCACTACTGGGCATATGCCCTGAGAAAACCATAGTTCAAAGAGTCACGTACCACAATGTTCATTGCAGCACTATTTACAATAGCCAGGTCATGGAAGCAACCTAAATGCCCATCGACAGATGAATGGGTAAAGAAGATGTGATACATATATACAATGGAATATTACTCAGCCATAAAAAGGAACGAAATTGAGTCATTTGCTGAGACGTGGATGGATCTAGAGACTGTCATACAGAGTGAAGTCAGTCAGAAAGAGAAAAACAAATATCGTATATTAACACATGTATGTGGAACCTAGAAAAATGGTACAGATAAGCCGGTTTGCAGGGCAGAAGTTGAGACACAGATGTAGAGAACAGACATATGGACACCAAGGGGGGAAAACTGCGGTGGGGTGGGGATGGTGGTGTGCTGAATTGGGCGATTGGGATTGACATGTATACACTGATCTGTATAAAAGTGATGACTAATAAGAACCTGCAGTATAAAAAAACAAACAAAACAACTAATACTAAAGTTTCATTGGGTTATTTGTATGGAAATATGTTAATATAAATGTTTTGGACATTACATGAAATTTCTAAAAATCTTATATGTTCTGGTATAATGTTATAAGTCATAATTCTAGTTATTACTTTAAAATGTATATCTCAGAAAAAAAAATCTCTTGAAAACATTTGGTAAAGGGGTATAACCTTTCTGAAAAAAAAAAAAAACTGTCTTAAGATCATACATTCTCCAGCCAAATCCGTTAAGTAACTGCCATAGGAATTGGCTCCTGTCCATTTCTGGGATCTCATCCAGCCATTCGATTAAGCAGGCTCTATGTGCCAGGCTTTGTATTAGCCACTGGTGCAAACACATTTAATTGCTCACACAGTATTCCTTTCCCTTTACTGCTTACTAACAGTAAGGATTTCTGAGTTATTATGCAATTTCTGTACCACACAATTCCAAGGGACATCATGTGCAAAAAGGGGACAGTGGAACAAGACCCTTACTCTGTTTAAGGCAGCAATAAACCTAACTCAAGGCTTGAGTAAGTGAACCCAGGAATCAGCATTTTTAAAGCTCTCCTGATGATTCTAACGTCTTGCCAAAGTTGAGAACCACTGTCAAAGCTAGTCACAGCAATACCTTTCCTTAGTTTTCTAGACTTCTGTTTAGTGAGATGTGACCAATTTAGACCAAGTCCAGATATAAGATGTCTGGGTGATGTTCTAGGAAAATGTTTGCTTTCCCGATAAAAACAGAATGCAAACTGTCATATGATCCTTCCTATTCATCCCTCTGACTTATTTGAAAGCAAATAAGATGTCTGAAACTAGAGCAGTTATCTTGAAGCCATCAGGCAACAAGTATAATGACTGAAGCCAACACATTAAGGATGGCAGAGCAGAAAGATAGGTGAAGACTGTGTCCATGGTTGCACTGTTAAACAACTGAACTAACTCCTACCTGTACACTTGTTGTTGTGTAAAAAATAGCAACTCCTTTCTTTAAGCCAACATTAATTATTAGTTGCATTATTTATAGCCCTGAAGTACCATTATTTGGTTCTTATCCCAGGTTTCCTTGTCAGATAGATTGGGCTAAAGTGGAGAAATCCCTTAGCGGTTGAGATTCATTCCTTAACAATGCTGCAGTCAGGAATTAACAATCAGTTGTGATCAGGTTACACAAGCAGGGACATGTTGAAAACATGCATGGCACTTGATTATTCTCAGCAGGAAATGAAGCAGTCTCCTAACTGCTAATCTACACTGCATCCAGGGACTCTTAGAAATAGTAGAATTAATAATAATAGCCAATATTTAGAGAGCAATTACATGTACCGGTTATGTCCTAAACACTCCACAGGCATTATTGCAATCTAATCCTGACAATCACCCATTTATTCCACTATAGATATGAAGAAAAAAGGCTTAGAAAGAATAAAATTAATTTGCCCACTGCTTGACAGCTGTTAAACACTCTAGTCAGAATTTGAACTGTCTTGATTCATAGGTTACTAAGAAATTCAGTATCCTTATCCAGTCCAAAGTTTTTCCGTAAATTCCAGAATACATAGCCATGCACTAGACACCTCCAATGAAAATCGCATAGATGACAAAAGATATATACACAACCCTAAATCTGAGCCTCCTCTTCTTTTAAAAAAAGGGTTCTATCATCTATACAGGTATCTCAACAAGAAATTTTTCTCTTACCCCCTTGTATTTCTGTTTAACAACCCATCATATCCAGTCAATCATGCACATAGATGAATGATTTTTTAAAAAATATGACCCTATAGTGGATCATAAAATTAGTTGAGTGGATAATAATCAGTATTTTTAAGGTAAACTAGAACACCATCATAACAACAGGCTGAAAAAATCATATGATCAATAAATGTAATAAAAGCATGACAGAATTCAACACATATTCATGATAAAAACTCTCAGTAAACTAGGAATAGAGGGATATTTCTTCAACTTGACAAAGGATATCTATGAAAACCTACAGCTAACATCATACTTAATGATAAGAAACTTGAAACTTTCCCACTAAGAACAGGTATAAGGGAAGGATGTCCTCTCTCACCATTCTTTTTCAACATTGTACTGGGAGTTTTAGTTAATGCAATAAGGCAAGAAAAAGATATATCGATAAAAAGGGATATATAAGAATCTCAGATAACATGATTGTCTATGCAGAAAATCTAAACGAATCTAGCAAAAAAAAAAACTCCTTTAACTGATAAGCTATTATAACAAGGTTGCAGAACCTAAAACTACTCTAAAAACCTAAAATCTTAATTTAAAAAAAATCTTGTGCTGACCAAAAAAATATCAGTTAATAAATACAAGATACTGATACAGATATACACACATATGATGTATGTATACACATACAAATTTGCATTTATATAATTGATACATGTGATTATTATTTGATATAACACACACATAGGCCTATAGGCAGTTGACAAGCAGGATGAGGAAACGAACCAATCAATCATTTTGACGCCTCTGCTGAGTGACCTGCTTTGTGCTACATGATCTGAAGGACGAGTATAAAGGAACAAACGTCTAGAATTAGTTTTTAACAAAGAGAAGAGGTTGAATACAACTTTGTGGGAACATCTAAAGGTTCTGGCCTTAAAGTACTTAGAGCACTACTAGTAAGAGCAGAAGGTGTAGCCACTGAGCCGAGGGTGCGCATGGGAACAGCCAGGATGGCATATCCCATGTTGGAATGGGGCCGGCTCGCCTCTCCGTGGAGCAGTCAGTGAGAGAGCTGAGGAGGCTTCTCTTGCTTTTATATCATCTCCCCCAGCCACGTTTCATGGCACCCTCTTCCCTGTTTTATCATTTGCAATTCCCTCTCAGTGCTACCACTTCAGTTTATATTAACAAAAATAAAAGTATTCCTAAAGCCCTCTAATCCACTGTTTTCAGCCTTTTAAAGCCGATTTTCTCTTGGCCAACACAAACAATGCCCTATTCAAATGCTGTCTAACATATTAAAGTAAATGAACCTTGTGACTAAAAAAAATGTTTTTTAATAAAAAAATTGAACAGAAAGTATCAGAATCTATAGGGCATATATTGCCTGAAACTAACACTTTTCAGATATATATGTGTGTGTGTATAATGAGAAGTGACACTAAGCATATTTTCTATTTTAGCCTGTGGTCAAAATGTTTTAAAAGACTTTTGTAAATTCCATCTCCTAAATAACTCTTGAATACACCCATTCTCTTTCTTTCATTTAAATTTCTACTCTATTTCAGCATCTCCTGAATTTTTCACGATCTTCCTGTTCTCTTTGCCTCAGGTTTTTCCACTTAAAATCCATTTTCTGCACTCCAGCCCTGATTAGTTTTCAAAAGCAAAAAATCCAACAATGTTGCACCTTTGACGACTCAGTTTTTTGTGTTTTTCTGGTTTTTTGTGTTTTTTTTCTTTTGGTTTTGTTTTTTGCACTGAACTTTAATACGGAATATAATGCATTACTTTAAGTTTTAGAAGCTTCTTACCTCTCTAACCTCATCTCCCCCCCTCATTATACATGGTCTGGTCACACTGAACTATTTTCAGTCAACTGAACATGGTCTTCCTACTTCTCTGCTGTTTCAAGACAATCCAGCTAAGTGGTAGGAAACAGCTGATAAACTTTATTTGCCATGTTATTATTGCATCTGCCTGTAACATTCTTTCTCTTTGTTCATCATCTCTTCCTTCTTTGATTACTACTCGTGCTTCATATTCAAAGAATTTGTTAACACTTCTTGTATGCCTTTCCTGTGTATATTTTTATTTGTATCCCTTCTCGGGTTTGATGGCCTCTAGAGCTCCAAACAAGCTCATATGATACATATGTGAGATTTTAAAAAAGATATCTCCTACATATTCACGCTCTGTGGGCACATGACTTGGGCAGTGGACAGCATCCTTAGGCAGTGATTAAACTTTCCAATCTCTCTCTCTCTCTCCCTTTCTCTCTGTCACACACACACACACACACACACACACCTGATGGCAGATGATCTCTACTGAAGCCCTTACCACTATGACTTGCAATTGATTGTTTACTTGCTGTCTACCTCACTAAATGGTAAGACCCTTGAGGGGAAAACTTTCGTTAGCCCTGTACATCATTAAATCACAACGGACTACCTTAGTTCCTGGCACAATATAGATATTCATTCCTTCATTCAACAAATACAAAGTGACCATCGTCTAGGTGCTAGCAAGTGTTCTAGGCACTGGAGATATAAGAGTGAAGAAAATAATCGAAATGCCTACTTTTAGTGAACTTACATTCTCATGGAGGGTGTCAAGAAAAAAGATAGTTTATGTTACAAAAATTGAGCTTAAGGACTTAATTGACCTGGTATGCATCAAGAAGCAGGTGAAGACCAGACAATTTCCTGAGCCAAAGCACGTTTGAAGTTTCACTGGGCAAGAAAGAGAGAGTACATTTCACTGTGGTTTAGAATCAGGTTGCAGTGTCCGCTGTCTATAAGTGCTGGAAATGTTCAGATGGCTTTGTGCCCCGTGCCTGGGATTACTAGTGCAATCCCCAAACAGTTCCTTTGAGAGTTGTTTTTGTAAGCCTTGTAGTTTGTCTTTTCCTCAAGGTTCAGGGAGGAACAGGTAGCAAAAAAAAACAAAAACAAAAACAGAAAGAGGGCTTGGGCTGTGGGAAAAGGGAGGGGGCACACTTCTATCATGTCTGTTTTAATTCTTTTACAAAAGATAATATAATTAACATATTTCCTGGGGGCTTTACAAAATCATATTTTCATGCTAAATGTGTTATAAAATCTGTTCATTTAATACAACTACCCCATGAGGAGGGTTACTGGTGAGAACACTAAGTCATAAAAAGGTTAAGTAACCTGTCCAGCACTACATATCTAGAAAGTTTCAGAAGCAGGTTTTGAGAGATTCTATGTTCTGAATCACTATGATTAACTGCTCCTGAATAAATAATTCTTGAATAAATGAACAATGAACATTTTTTCCTTAGAAGGTAGAAACAAACTTTCCTAAAAACCCACAATGCTAATCAGGTATTTTACTGCCAACCCAGTTTTAAAAAGCTGATGTGAGCACCGCTGCACTGAATCTACTTGGTACTCATGATTTGAGGACTGATTCCAATCTCCCTAGGATTCCTCTCTAAAAGACTATCTGAGGAACACTAATATAAACGAGAATTATTTTATACCTTACAACTTAAATGGAAAGCATAATACTATATAAATAAAATATTATAGATAGTACGTATTAAACATAAAAGCAATTGTACTTTTTTATTATATCATTAATAGACATTTACATTTTCTGCTTGAAGAGAAAATGTTAAATAAAGTAGTGACATTTGAGTTTAATTGTAATGCAAAATATGCTTCCACATCAGTAAAATGTAAGTTAATGAGCCTAGTTCTTTCTTTACTATTCTTAGGGGGTCTATCTTGAGATGTTTGGGGTTCAAATTAGGCAGATAAGGAGACTGAGAAGAAATCACATTCAGTATTCAGGGTCTGGTGGCACAATGCATCCTCTGAACTTTTCACACAATACAGTAGAAAATGAGGAAGACGAATAATCTGGAAATCTAAAGTCCTAGTTTTTTACTTCTGCTATTTGCTTAATGTCACTTAGGCAAGACACTTTACTTACCTCTTCTGATAATGAGGAAAATAATAATCGCTTAGCTGTTATCTCAGGATGTTAAAAAATCTTCTATAAGATGTAAAAGAGTCTTATGTCTAATAAGCTATAAAATTACACACACACATAAAATTATACACATACATATAAAATTACAAAATTGCACCTGTCTTTACTGCAGGTGCATGATTTCAAGAATGTCTCCTAACCCCTCAATATCTAGCTTTCTCATTTATAAAATAAATGTATCATCTAGTTACCACTAAGTTTATTTTGAGCTCTAAATTTCTAGGTGTACAAATAAGAGGATCATGTAACTTTGAGTAGCAATATTAGGACAAGAAAGTGGGTCAGTTCACTGGGCATCTACAAACTTCCACCTGTTGGTCCCACTGGTCCGCATCAAGCTCCACATAATTTATGTATCAATATTTTCTCATTTCAGTAATTCTCCTTATCAGCATCAGAGTCATTCAAAAAGGCAAATCTGACAATGTCAGTTCTCTTAAGTTTATTTACGACTAAACTTTCAACCACAGAGAAAAGCTCAAATTTTTAGTAAGGCATCAAGGGTCCCTCATACGATGCTTACATTTCCAATATCTTTTCCTACAATCTTGGAATCTTAGTGTTTGAAGTGAAACTTTGTAGGGCTTTATAGGCTACAGTGAAAATATTTGGTTTAATTATAAGATAGATGGGAAGCAATTAAAGGGTTTTACTTCTAGGAGTAAAATCATTCTCAGTTTAATTTTAAAAATCCCTTTGTGCAACAGGGTTTAAAAAAAAAGGAAAAAAAAAAGAAAAGTGGAAACAATTTAATAATTGAGTGTGGAATTTTTTGATTTGCCCTAAGATAGTGACAGAAGAAATGGAAAATGTGGACAGATGTGGGATCTATTTTGGTAGAATACTTGATCTTAGATTGCATGTAGGATAACTAGAGAACTGTCTTGAGTATCTCGAAAAACAGTGGTACCATTTGCAGAGAGAGGGAGGGTTAAGCTACTTTCATATTGGCCATGTGGAGTCTGATGTACCTGTTAGACAAAAAACAGAACTTTTAAGCAGGCAGTTTGAGTTCAGTCTCAAGATCAAGTGAGAAGTTGAAGATGGAGAGTCATCAGCATATAGAATGTATTTAAAGACATTGAAACACTGTGCAATCAACTAAGGAAAGCTCACAGATGGTGAATACATGAAGCCTCAAGACCAAGTCCCAAAATTTATTTCAGGAGGAGAAGAAGGCAGAACTGGCAAAAGATTGATCAATGTGGTAAGAAAAAAAATAAGAATATTGGGTGTCATAATAGTAACTGCATTAGTTTCCTATCGGGGCTGTAACAAACTGCTATAAATTTAGTAGCTTAAAGTCATATAGATTAATTCTTTTACATTTCTGGAGGTCAGAAGTCTAAAATGGGTAGTCAGGGCTGCATTCTAGGGAAGAATCTGTCTCCTTTTCTACCTTCTAGAGGTTTCCGCATTCGTTGTCTCATGTCCCCACATCACTCTCACATCTGCTTCTATTGTCACATCTTCTGTGACTCTCCTGCAAATCTCTTGTGAGGACTTTTGATTACATCAGTTCTACGCAGATAATCCAAGATAATTTCCCCATCTCAAGATCCTTATCCTAATCTCATTAGCAAAGTCATATTTACCATGTGATTTAACACATTCACAAATTCTGGGATTAGGATGTGCATATCTTTGGGTGGGGCCATTATTCAGCCTATCACAGTAGCAAAAGATTCAAGTATATCATAAAGAGAGACTGTGATCAACAATGCTGACTACTGTAGAGATGCTGAGTGAAATGAAGACAGAGAAGTGACTCTTGGATTTGACAATTTACAGGTCACTGCTAATTTTGACCATTATCCTTTCAGCACTAGGTTGGAATGGGTTAAAGAGCAACTGGGAAATGAGAAAGTGAAGACAAGGAGTGTAGAAAATTATTCTGAGATGTTTTGTTAGGAAAGGGAATAGAGGAATAGTGCGAAGAAAAGGTAAAGTCTGTTTTAAAGATGAAAGTTACTAGTAGCACATTTTATGCAAACATACATGATCTAATAAAGGTGAAAAAATTTGTGATATGGAAGAATAATAATAAATGCAAAAATGACATCCATGAGGAAAGAGAAGAGGGTATAATTGGATAATTGGAGAGGTTAAATTTTTTAATAGATCAGAGCACTTCACTTCTTCCATCTATAAAAACAAGAGGGAAGACAGAAAATGTTTACAGATGCAGAAAACAGAATTTGATGGTTGGAAGATGAGTGCATCCCATTTACATGCATCCTCTTAATCTATTTGAAGATGACTGTCTTCAGCTGGGGTTTTCAAGGGGGTTTACTTCTAGGGAAGAAGTATATATAATAGAACAGCATTTTCAGAGACTAAATGAGAAATTAAGTATCATTACTGACCTGCACTGAGTGCTCATTTGAGAATATGATCATTTCTTTAAAATAAAAGGAATCATCAGAGCTTTATGATTTTTCTCCTCTAATACTCGGTTGCCTTTATACAGGCACGGACATATTTGTTCACAGAATTCAACCAAAGTTGGCTTTTGAACTGGAGAGATTTATGGAGGAAAAATGGGGAGAATAAATTCATCAATTTTTGTGGATAAACTTGGCCAGCATCCATTCATTGATCATGCCTCACATCTTATATACAGTGAAGCCCATCACTGTATCCCAGATAAAACTCAAATTTATGCTCTTCTGTCTGCCTTCTACCACCAGTCAGTCCAACCTAGCGTCAATTCTTGCTTGGATTATTTCAATAGCAACTTAATCTGATTTTTCTCTAGTCCATTTTCCACTGCAAACAGAACAGAAATAAATGAATAATTTCATCCAGCCCTCCTCCTGTGTCCACCATAAAATGCCTCAAATTATTCTTCAATGTGATTAGGATAAAGACAAAAACATATACATCTCCTTTTAATGCTCTACATAGTTTTATCCCTTCCTGTGATGGCATATTATCCCTCTCTTCCTCTTGTTGTCTCAGCATCCCAGCCACTCTGAAATTCCTTTAGTTCTCCAAATATTCCAAGTTCCCCCAAGGCCTTAGTAATATTGTCTGTTTCATTAGAAACAAAATTCATTTTTCTCTTTGCCTAATCGACTCTTACGCAGTTGTCTGAACTCAGCTGTACCTTGACTGCCTCACAGAAGCCATCTCCAATATTGCACATAAATTGAGAGCAGTGATCATGTATTTAATAGCACATATAATGGTATGAATATATACATTTTATGGAATTATATATTTAACGGCTATCCCACCATTAGACTATAAATTACATAAGGAGAGGACCAGATTTTCAAAGAGCATATATGTAAACTATCACCATATTTACATAATATATATAATGTATATTTATGTTATATATTATACATGTGAATTATATCATTTTATATATTATATTACTATAGATCATATATATATTTTTCTATTTCCTGATCCTTATAGACCTGTTAGAAGAATATATATTAAATCTAAATAGAAAAATAGGGAATTATGAAGGCTGGAAAGGAGGCCAAAGCT
Source organism: Balaenoptera acutorostrata (assembly GCF_949987535.1). Lineage (NCBI taxonomy): Eukaryota > Metazoa > Chordata > Mammalia > Artiodactyla > Balaenopteridae > Balaenoptera > Balaenoptera acutorostrata. Next base: position 188,615,077 of record NC_080064.1, read on the forward strand.
AAATTTAAAATGTCACTTTATTTTTTTTTTTTAAGTTAACTAGCAATTATAATATTATCATACTTTTCTGTATTTATAATACTGCAGAAATATATGACTACATTCTCAACCAGCAGAAGAATTCTGTCACTTTTGTTTGTACAGGAATAGTTTCTGAATCTAAGTGCCATGTTAAATAGTATACAATGATACTTTTGAACTACAGAATAGCTAAAAGAAATTAAGAACAGATGTTGCTTAAAATTTAAGAAAAAAATAACTTTGATTTCATACCTAAACTGAGAAGATTCACAAACTTTTTTTTACCACTATAAATGATTCAAAAACATAATTTTAATAGAAAAGTATAAACCTTAATTAAATGTATTTTATATTGCCAATATCTAATTACTTACAGATATCTCTTTACATGTATATAAATAGATACATATAACATATTTGCATGCATATATATATATATATATAGACACATATAATTGTGTGTGCATGTGTGTGTATGTAACCAGCAGAAATTTACAGATATGCTTGTGTCGAGTTATTTCTTCTTAATAACCAATGCTTTATGATTTATTTTTGAAAGAAGCCTTGACAGGGGAAAGATTTTTCTTTTAATGTTCTTTTTTTTTTTAAAATTATTTAATTATTTATTTATGCCTGTGTTGGGTCTTCGTTTCTGTGCGAGGGCTTTCTCCAGTTGCGGCAAGCGGGGGCCACTCTTCATCGCGGTGCGCGGGCCTCTCACTATCGCTGCCTCTCTTGTCGCGGAGCACAGGCTCCAGACGCGCAGGCTCAGTAGTTGTGGCTCACGGGCCTAGCCGCTCCGCGGCATGTGGGATCTTCCCAGACCAGGGCTCGAACCAGTGTCCCCTGCATTGGCAGGCGGACTCTCAACCACTGCGCCACCAGGGAAGCCCCGGGGAAAGATTTTTGTGAATATTTATTCTAAGTCTGTTTCTAAAGAAGTTCGTTTATTCTCAGCAATATCAGATTTCTGACTTACTGAGGAAACAAGCTTCTAGCACCTCCTGCAGGTGCTACACAGTCACCCCACATCACATTCTCAGTCCATTTGCTCTTTGCCTCATGGATTCTAAGCGACTGTACACAGTCAACTGCAACACCCCCCAGCATCCTGGAGTTCCCAGTCAGCTCATCAGTCTATGTTTATAAACATGCAACAGACTTCAGATCATGTCACCAAACATATCTGAAATAACTAAGCTAAATGAAATATGACTAAATGGCTACTCAGTTAAAAGGATATGCATATCCCTTTTACATTTTTGTTTTAATCTCACTGCTTCAATTTTAATTAAAAACTAATATGAAATCAGTAATATTTGTAAAAAAAAAAGAAGTTGTCATAGCATTTCTTTTTTTCTTAGCTTAAGTCAATTGCTCTTAATGAGGTTTTAATGTTTGGTTTGGTTTTTTAATTAATGCATCATCGTCTGACAGTAAGCACGCCTCAGAGTCAGTGTTTAATAAAAGCTTGAATTTTATTAGAACTTAGGAGTAGGGATGCTACTGAGAGACTGAAGTCTATTTAATACTTGATCAAGAAAGGGAAAAGACATGGGAGAAAAGGGGTATGGATAGAAGAATGGAAGGAAGGAAGGAAGGGAAGGAGGAAGGGAGGGAAGAAAGGAGGGGATTTAAGAGGCACACTTTTCTAGATTATAACTTACAAAGATGTTAATTGTGGTCTTTATATTTGAGTCTTTAACTCACTAGCACTTTGCCAAAAACTGATAGTCACTAAAAAAAAAAAAAAAAGACTGCTGAATTAAACAGGACAGATAGCCTTGGAGGTTAAAAGAAATCCACTTTTATCCTTGATATCATCAAGGGAGATTTTTCCCCCCAGTACCTGTTCCCCATTTTATCACTGACTGACTTCCCATTGTATGACTTCAACTTCTGTGTAATAGATTACTCCAAAATTTAGTACTTGAAGACAACAAATACTTATTATCTCACAGTACCTAAGGGTCAGGAAACTTGGGTGGCTTACGTGGGTGGTTAGGCTTAGGGTCTCTCCTGAGGTTGCAGTCAAGTTGTTGACCAGCACTGAGGTCATCTGAGGCTTATTTGGGCCTGGAGGATCTGCTTCCAGCTTTCCATCTGTCGTTATTTGCAGGAAGCTTCAGTTCTCTCCATGTGTATCTTTCCAGGGCTGTAATTCTGTTCTCCACAAAACTAATCACATGCTCGATTATTAAAATAAGGTCTTGATCACCCCCAGAACACTGGTATAGTCACCAAGAGCTATGTGAGAAAGATAATGTGTTGAAGCTAGGTATAGTTAGGGGTACTGTCAGGGTCTCAAAGAAATCCATGAATAAGGAACTCTTTCATTGTTGATTCTGAAAAGGGATGATGTTTTGGAGGCTTGAACCCTTATGAAACTATTCCCCCACTGCCATAATTAGTGTCAGAGAATGACCTGCTTTCTTCTCGGTGCTCTAATCTTATTTATTACAGTTTTCTTTTTCCAAATTGATTAATTGAAGAATAAAATGATGTCTCACAGCTTGATTCCTACTCTATTAAATTCTGTAAGAAAGCAATCAGGAATTTTCAGTTCTGTTAAATTGTGGTATGGGGGTATGTGTATGCTCTACTCACAGAAATAAAGAAGAAAGACAAAGATCTAAAACAAACAACAATGAAAAAACTATTCAAGTTCCTACAGTATCATGGATACCAAAGATTTGGCTATTCTGTTTCACAGAATTAAATTAAATTAGGCTCTTAACAATATACAATCACCTTTTCATTCCAAGTTTGGAATTTCTAGCCTTTTATTTGCCCCTTTAGTAAACACCTATTTCTTTGTCTCTTTTAGATAGACAGATAGATAGATGATAGATAATCCCATATCCCATACAGATATACATCACAGAAAGAGAAAATACAGATATACATCTAAATAATGTAAGAAGTTATAATGTAACTACATATAATTACAGTGGACTATAATGGAATGAATTAATAAGAAAACTTGTGAAGTGGCTACAGGAGGAGCATAACAGGATAAAGGTGGTGGATCAATCTCTAAGCTCATTAATTTTTCTCATTGTCATCAGGAAAGCAATAGGATACTCTTTCTTTTCTAACATCTATAATTGTTTAAAAAGGTGTTAAATACATCATTTAAAGAACATAACCACCAGAAGAATTAAAACAAACTATGTACATTCAAAGTAACAGAAGAAGGAAAATAATATAGCATGACAATTAAAGGAAAAAATGAAATGAGGTGAGTCAAGTCAAACATACATTTGAAAAGTCTCACTTATAAAAAAGCAAAAACAGCAACAACCTGGCTTCAAGTTACATAGCAGAAATATGTAAATCAAGGTTAAATAGTAAGCTTGAAAGCAAAAACATGGGCACAGAACACACCAAATAAACTCATTCAAAATAAAAACAAAATTAGGATATTAATATTAGGCAAAGTGAAATAAAAGCTAGTAAGCATTAAAATAAATGAAGTTAATAAATGATAAAGATATTTAAAAATGATAAAAGGGAAAATTCTCAGTAAATAAGATGCCTTCACATTAAAATACACAAATTAATTTTATTCGGTTGGCCAAAAAGTGCCTTCGGTTTTTAAGTAAAAATAAAAGACACATTTTTTACTTTCACCAAGAACTTTATTGAACAACGTATTCACCCTTTTGTTCCACTACCTTCTGCCATTTTTCAGGCAACTTCATAATTCCATCTTCCCAAAACTTTTTGCCTTTTTGAGCAAAGAACTGTTCCAGGTGACTTTTACAGTCTTCCAGGGAATTGAAATTTTTTCCATTAAGAGAATTCTGTAAAGACTGAAATAAATGGAAATCCGAAGGTGCAATGCTTGGTGAACATGCCCAAGGAATCAGAACTTCTCAGCCAAGCTGTAAGTTTTTGCCTGGTCATCAAAGAAACATGCGGTCTTGAGTTATCCTGATGGAAGATTATGTGTTTTCTATTGACTAATTCTGGACGCTTTTTGTTGAGTGTTGCTTTCACTTGGTCTAATTAGGAGCAGTACTAGTTGGAATTAATTGTTTGGTTAGAAGGAGCTCATAATTGAGGACTCCCTTCCAATCCCACCATACACACAACATCACCTTCTTTGAATGAAGACCGGCCTTTGGTGTGGTTGGTGGTGTTCATTTCGCTTGACCCACGATCTCTTCCATTCCACATTGTTGTACAGTATCCACTTTTCATCACCTGTCACAATTTGTTTTAAAAACGAAACGTTTCATTACGTTTAAGTAGAGAATCACATGCAGAAATACAGTCAAGAAGGTTTTTTTCTCTTAACTTATGTGGAACCCAAACATCCAAGCGATTCATACAACCAAGCTGGTGCAAATGATTTTCAATGCTTGATTTGGATATTTGGAGTATGTCGGCTATCTCCCTTGTGGTATAATGTTGATGGTTCTCAATTAATGTCTCGAATTGATCGCTATCAACTTCAGCTGGTCTAACCCAACCATGGAGCATCGTCCTGCAAATCTCCAGCACGAAACTTCGCAAACCATTTTGACATGTTTGATCAGTCACAGCACCTTCTCCATACACTGCACAAATCTTTTTGTGCATTTCAGTTGCGTTTTTACCTTTCTTGAAATAATAAAGCATAATATGCCAAAAATGTTGCTTTTTTTCCTCCATCTTCAATATTAAAATGGTTACACAAAAATTGACCAATTTTGATAAGTCTTTTTTTAAATGCATGCCAATATGATAGCTGTCACATACAATTCTAACAAAATTACTTCAAACGAAGTTGAAGACAACTAAGTGCTACTAGAGCCATCTTAGGGAAAAAACTGAACAAACCTTTTGGCCAACCCAATACATCAACATTTGTAAACTTCAGATATATTTGAGATGGATTTCCTAAAAATAATAGATGAAAATGTATACAACATTTTATTGCTTAGAATATAAAGTCCTTTTTTTCATAATAGCTGCTCCATTTTATATTCCCATCAACACTGTACAAAGGTTCCAGATTTTCCCACACCTTTGCCAACACCTATTAACTTTTATTAATAAAACATATCCTCAGTAATTAACGTTGTAATTAAACTATACTTAATAAAAAATGAGTTAAAAAATAGCATATCCTAACAGGTGTGAAGTGATATCTATTGTGTTTTTGATTTGCACTTCCCCCATGATTAGTAAGGTTGAGAACATTTTCATTTTATCTCTTCACCATTCTGTAAAGTCCTTTTTAAGCATGACTTTTAAGACCAGAAGACCACAAGATATGTTTAACCTAATCATGAAAGAATATTATAAGTGGTTGCAACTTTTTCGAGGACGATTTGCAATATGACTCTGCAATTTCACTTCTTGAAATTCACCCTACAGCTATACTCACCTATGGTGAACTGAATAATAATCCCCCCAATCTCAAATTCCTAACCCCTGGAACCTGGGAAGTTAATTTACATGGAAAAGGAGGCTTTGCAGATGTGATTAAATAAAAGGATCTTGAGATGGGAGATTTTCCTGGATTATCTGGATGGGCCCTACATTTAATCACAAGTATTATAACAGGGAGGCAGAGGGAGATTTGGCTGAAGAAGAGAAGGTAATGTGACTATGAAGGCAGAGACTGGAGAGATGTGACCACACCTCAAAAAAGGCCAGCAGCCGCCAAAAGCTGGAAAAAGCAAAGAACAAATTCTCCCTCAGAGCCTCTGGAAGGAGCAAGGCTCTGCTGACATGATTGCAGCCCCATTAAGACTCAGTTCAAACTTCTTGCCTCCAGAACTGTAAGAGAATAAATTCTTGCTGTTTTAAACTACTAAATGTGTGGTAATTTGTTATGGCAGCAATAGAAACTAATATATCATCCCAACCCTTAAAGATATGCAAGCAAAAATCTTTTTCTTATTGAAGCCTTTTTATAAATATTTTTTTAATCCCAAGAGAAAGTATCACGAGAAAATCAAAGTAAAAGATCAATGAAATTGGAAACAAACAACCAAAAATATACAGAAAATCAATGAAATAAAAAGCTGACTTTTCTAGAAGATGAATGAAATTCATAAAATTCTAGCCAGAGTCATCAAGGAAGAAAAAGTTACAAGACACAAACTACCAATATTAGAAATGATAGAGGAAATATTCCTATAAAATATTGATATTAAATGAATAATAAGAGAATAATTATGAACAAATCTGTCACAGTAAATTCAATGATTTAGATGAAATGGGCCAATTCCTTGGAAAATAAATGTCATTAAAACTTGCTCAAAAAGAAATAGATTCCTTGAATAGCACTGCATCTATTAAAGTAACTGGAACTCTAGTAAACAACAAACCTAAACCTTCCCTAAAAGAAAACTGCAAGGGCTTCCCTGGTGGCGCAGTGGTTAAGAATCTGCTTGCCAGTGCAGGAGATATGGGTTCGAGCCCTGGTCCGGGAAGATCCCACATGTTGCAGAGCAACTGGGTCCATGTGCCACAGCTACTGAGCACGCGAGCCACAACTGCTGAAGCCCGTGTGCCTAGAGCCCGTGCTTCACAACAAGAGAAGCCACCGTAATGAGAAGCCTGTGCACTGCAGGGAAGAGTGGCCCCCGCTCGCCACAGCCTGCACACAGCAAAGAAGACCCAATGCAGCCAAAAATAATAATTAATTTTTTAAAAAATTAAAAAAAAAAAAGAAAACTGCAGGCACAGATCACAGATGGTTCCACTGGAGAATTTTTCCAAACACTTAAGGAAAGTATAATACCAATTCTACACAAACTCTTGTAAAAAATAAAAAGACCTTTCTGAGTATTGTACCTGATGCCCCAGGTATTAAGACATCTCTTCCCTCTGGCTGATGAAAACGTAATCTCTTCCAAGCCATATGTGAGCTTTGGAAATTGTCTGCCCTGCTGGTTTTTGATGATTCTTTCCCGAGCTTGTGGAGTTTCCCACCACAGATGTGCTGATGAGTATTCAGCCAGAAATTTGAAGGATCCCTCTGCCAATCTCCAAAGATCTCTCACTTTGCAGCTCCCTCTTCCCCAAACCAGCCATCTGGCCTCTCTGAACTTCAACCTCTGTCTCCGTAACTCCTCAGGACTTCTGGACTTCTGTTTGAATTCTTCCTTCCTGCACTGTGACCTGAAAATTACCTCCAGTCAGTTTGTGAGGGCAATCACAGAGCTAACCTAGCTTGCTTCCCTTTTCTCACAGATCACTGCCATATTGAGTCCATTACCCAATGTCTGAAGAAGTGTTGTTTAATGTATTTTCTCTATATTTCTAGTTGTTTACAACAGGAGTTCAATTCCCATAGCAGTTAATCCTTCATGGTTCAAAGCAGAAATCTTGTTAAGTTTTAAGAAATTTTGAAAACCATGATACAAGGTACATGACCGTTTAATTTAGGTGGGTGTGGCTTTAAGAGCATCATTTTGTGAGAGGACCTAGTCTCAACATACTAGAGAATAAGTCCCATTGATAAGATGGAAAGACCACAGTAAAGCTACACTTGATGTGTAAGGCTCTGTTGACAATTATTCAAATGTCCTTGCTAGATTACAGACTATCTGAATTTATTATTAAAATTTACAATTAGGAACTCGTTATAAAGCAGGATAAATGAATCCTGTATCAATAGAATACCTATTTGTATTATATTAATGTTTCCTCTTCAAAAATACTTTTAATTTTAAAATTATATATTGAACAAATGTTTGATTAAAAGGACAAACATAACAGGTATTTTCAGATGTTATCTTCTGGCTGGAGGCTCTGCACAGTTGATTTTAACCTGGATTACAACTGCTCTGAAATGTAAAGAAGAAATAAAAGCTTTTTAAGAGTAGTGTTCTCACAGCATATTTTTTTTAAGCATTTTGTAGCTGTTACAGTGACTAAATGAGTTGCACTGTTTCAGTATTCAAAGCTGTAAGTTATATTCTATTTATCTTCCTAAGAAACTTCTCTGTGCTAAATGGCCTTTACATATGTCCCTAAGTTAGAAACAGTAGTTATAAATACTAACAGTCTCAAAGAACACAAAGAGCCTTCATTTCTACAAGAAAGTCATTTTAAGACCACTTGCTATTAGAAAACACAATTTTTATATGACATTTGGATATACTTAGCAACATGACTCATTCTTTTCTATGTATATCTATTGATACTTATGCATCTAAGTATGTATGTACATATGTATCTATGTATTTAGGTAATTGATTATCTATACACAACATTTTTCTGGAGTATTTAAAAGCATATCTTACATATATCATCCCATTTTACATTTTAGTGTGCATTTCTAACAGATATTTTTTAAAATATAAATCACAGTACCATTTTCATACCTAGCAAAGTTTAACAATAATTCCTTCATATAATCTGGTAATATATATTTCCCTAATTTTTAATTAAATGCCTTTTTCAGTTTTTTTTTTTAAACAATAAGGTCCACTTATGGTATTTATTAATATTTCTTCAAAACTCTTAATCTCTAACAGCTTCCCATTTTATAGATGTGTATTTTTTGAAAAAACTGCTCTGCTCTACAGAATTTCCCTCATTCTGGGTTCGGCTGATTGCACCCTCAGAGTGTTTATTGAACAGGTTCTTCTATCTACATTTCCCCCAAACTGTTATGACTCACATCTAAAGGTTTGATGAGATTCAGATCAATAATATTTTAATAATCTAACAAGCTTTTAAAAATCCCTTTCAAATCATGACTCTAAAAGACACTCATTATTTGTCACATGATGAATTTCTGAGTACTGAGAAAAAGAAATAATGCTTAGTTAACTGGCTCACTGGGTAATCCCATACGGTAGATGTTGATAATAATAACCACCATCGCAATAAGCAAAACTTCATTTGTCACAAATTCCTTAGTTTGTAATACAGCATTAACTGTTCCAACATATTTAAGTGAAAAAATGTAGATAAAGTATGTGTGCTTCAGCTAGTACTCAGCATTAAATAAAATACTCAATATCTCATTAGCATCTCTCCACCCATGTAACACTGTTCTTTGTCTATTAGCATGATAAGCATAGTTAATGAAGATATAATTTTATAATGCATGTTATAAAAAGAATTCTCAAGTGTTAGTCGGATGACCAGGGTAGAGTGAGGGGCTATTCTTGGGAGTACAGGAATATTACTAGCACATTATAAAGGGAATAAAGGAGAAAAGTAAAAAAAAAAAAAGGAGGAATAAAACACACAGAAATTAACCTTAATGTTGTAATTATGACAACTCTGACGGGAGCATCACTTGCAAATTTTCTCTCCACACATATGTATGTTGGAGAGTAGTCACTCATGCATTTTGAAGAAAACAGCTTAAAATTTTAATCTTAGTTTTTCTAGTAATCACTTATAATGAAGAGTTAGCCTTGCTAGAGTAGAAATTCAATAAGAAAGAAATGGAAGCATTATCATTTGAATTTCCAAAATAGGTTCTTGAATCCTACATCAGAAAGAAAAATTGTGAAAGTTCTTTTTGTTTTGCTTTGTTTTGTTTTGCGAAAGCAAGATATGGTTGAGAGAATAACTTCCCTACCATAAAGAAGGGTAGTGCATAAATGTTTAACAAAATACTGCAGAGAATACTGGAAAATCCAAGCTGACCCACCCTCTCCAGACACCAAATAAATTTCATGTGAGGAGGAGGAGGAGAAGAGAATGGGTAAGATGTGAACATGGAAAAACCAGTAGGAGCCTAAGATGAGGAACTGTAACAGGGACATCCTAGTGGATAAGACTGGAGAAAACTAACAGGGAAAATCATGGACAGCAGAACTCGTACACCTATAAGCAGTGTCCATATATCCAAATCAGCATCAAGGCATGGCCTGGAACCATATGGCACCAAGACCAGGAACATAATGCAACCTAAACGTCCATCGACAGATGAATGGATAAAGAAGATGTGGTACATGTACTCAACAGAATACTACTCGACCATAAAAAAGAACAAAATAATGCCATTTGCAGTAACATGGATGGACCTAGAGATTATCATACTAAGCGAAGTAAGTCTGAAAGAGAAAGACAAATACCATATGATATCACTTATATGTGGAATATAAAATATGATACAAATGAACTTATTTACAAAACAGAAACAGACTCACAGACATAGAAAACAAACTTATGGTTACCAAAGGGGAAAGGGGGCCGGGAAGGGATAAATTAGGAGTTTGGGATCAGCAGATACAAACTACTATATATAAAATAAACAACAAGGTCCTACTATAGCACAGGGAACTATATTCAATATCCTGTAATAAAACCATGATGGAGAAGAATATGAAAAAAAAAATATATATATATATAAAACTGAATCACATTGTTGTACATCAGAAATTAACATAACATTGTAAATCAACTATACTGCAATAAAAAAAAAAACAGGACCTAAATGGGGACAAGCCAGCGCTGGCAGAGTCACTATCACCATTCAAGTGACCACCACCATCACAGAGCACCTGTGTTGACATTAACCATTCTCATTACTATTTGATGGGATTTTCCTATACTGTTTCCTGAGTATCACCAGTGGCTTGTCCTGCAGAGGTGAAATCTGCTCAAGGGTAGAGACTTAGCCAAAATTAAGTGAACTACTCCAAGTAGAAATTCCCTTTCAATGGCCCTATGGTCTCAAAAAACCTGTTCCATGAATCTCAAAAAGCTTGTGGTTTTATGGAGAGGAAAGGTCCCCAGCAGTCCCTGCACTGGGGTCATAATGGGCAGTGGTGAAACTCACTCCAGTTACCAATGCAGATCAGTTACAAATCAGACCAGCCTGTCACTCTCCACTGGCCTCTATGGATCCCCATTCACCTCTTCTATTCCACTGGCTACAGATCAACCCATCTATTCTCTGCAGCTTTAGGTACAGAAAGCTACTTCTTCTGATAAAATGGCAATCTGAGAGACACTAATATCACCTCTGATGCTGAGAATCCCACCCATCCTCACTTGGCTATCCCATGCCTTTACAATTTGACTATCACAGGGACAGTAAGAGTTAATGAAATTTATGATAGATCTGAGAATATTAACTGGTAATTGATAGAAATAATGATATACAATCATAGGTCCAAAATCAAATAGAAGTTAGACTTAACATTCTGTCACTGTTAGTATCTCTAATTGTTATTGCATATGAGTAGGCTGATGGATAATATTGTTTCAGACTACAAATTAAGGTGCATGCTTTTTATATAATTCAATTTCCCACTTTCTGCGAGGGCACACCTGGTGAACCGGAGCAATAAAGCATCACCATCGAGATGATTTTCATTCCAGGAGACTGTTGTGCAGCACAGAACATTAATTGTAGCTACTAAGGAGGGAAAGACAAGTGTCCATCAAACTCTCAGACTGGGAAAAATTACCAGGATTGGCAGGTAAGGTCTCAAGGGGAAAGGTTCCTAGAATCTATCTTTTTTTTTTTTTTCCTCTGAACATAAAAAGGAGCCAGAGGAAACCTAATATCTGGTCCTGCTATTATACCTGGAATTTCTATAACACAAAGTTCAACGATTTCATGTGCCCTTATGTTAATATAATCTTGCTATTCCCAAATAGAGAATCTGGAGTTTGATAAACCAAAGTTTGAAGTGGCTCTGCCAGTTTCTAACTTGAAGCAATGGAATGGGCCTTTTGTCTGCCTATTGAACAAACATCTCTTCCTCCTTGGTAAGGGAACCTGACTTCTACTGACATAATTTGGTCCTATGTTAGCCCCAGTCCTCTAGAGGCAGAGCCTGAGATAAAGATGAAACTGTGATTATTGGAGAGGTGCTAATTAGGGAAGTAAGTATGAGGACAAGAGAGGAAGTGAGACACGTGAAAGATCAGAAGATATACAGCTATTTAATATTGTGCCAGTGGTGATGGCTGCTTCACTGGAAGCTCTGAAGGACTGTAATGGGCTGTTTGGCAAGTGCCTTGATTCCATTTCAGGTCCTTGGCAAAGGGAAATCTTCTCCAAGCAGTTCAGTGAAGGGAGGAGGAGGAGGATTTGTCCGTCTGATCTCTCCTAACTCGCTTCCCTCATTTCTCACTGATTAAAGTTTATCTAATGGAGGGTTACATCCTCCGTGTTTTTTGCATTTTGTCCTGGGGCTCCTCAGCAGCTGCTCTGGAAGCCAGACCCCATGTTTCCTCATAACCTGGAAGTGGAGGAATGACAAGAAGGGAACAGAGCACTGACCAAGAGAAAGAAAGGGGGAACCGGAGAAAATGCACAGGATTTTATCTAATACTCTGACACTGTGCCAAGCCCCAGTAAATGATTCATGGATAAAGTAGGGTTGATATAAGCCATTCTTAATAATTCCCTTTATGTGTGCTAGTGATTGATTTAGGAGTGGGCAAGTGTTTTGCACTGGACTCTTTTAAGATGTCCTGGAAAACATTTTGCTTTCCAATTTAAAAAGAGATAAGAGCCAGAAGAATCCACATTTTTCTGTCTTTGTCTTGAATGCCCATATTTGACCAAATCTAGACTATATGAAGAGGCAGAGTGGCATCACCGTTAAGGACATGAGAGCTGGACAGGCGGTTCAGATCCTGGCTTTGTCAGGCACTATGACCTGGGAAAGTTGCTAGACCTATCTGCACCTCATTTTCCTCATCTGTAAAATAACAGTGACAATAACAGCCATCTCATAATATTACCAAGAGGACTCAAGAGTTAAGATATGAAAATATCCTAGATTGCAGTGAGCAACAAGAATTATCTATTGTATTATACAGAGATGCTCTCAGTAATTGTAATGTTTATGGGTGTCACTTAATTTATCTCCCTGAATACTGTGTCAGTTATGTCAATTACTCACTTCAGGCAATCTCAGCATTGCTCAGTGTATGAGGTACTAATAAGTGACATGATCTCAAATACCTGGAAAGTACTAATTTACCTCTAAAAGTAAGTACTTTAAAACCTAAAGAGAGGAGCAGCATATATTGATATAAAGCATTTTGAATCCCTCAGAATAAAGAGCCCTTATAAACCCAAGTTTTTATTTTTTCCCCTACTTCTTTTACTAAGTTATTGGTTGATTTGAAGCTTTTGAAAAGTAATCTGCTCCTCTCTGAACTTACATATCCTCAGTAAAATTCATATCCTAATGAAAAATATTGCTAAATGTTTCCTCTCTGAATCACCCCGTCATCTCTAATGTTAGTGTCCTATTTATCCATATTAGACATTTCAGTATTTCAGTTGATTTATGTCTTGGCTAAGGTTCTTAGGAAATAAGTTCTTTTATTCATCTATTTTTTTCTCCCTCTAGCTTTCTGCCTTTTGTTCTCTGTTGCCTCAATGTTATAAAAAATATAGCTTATTCATTTTTCAGCATTTTCATTTAAACTTATATTCAACTTCATTTCATATTATAAAAGTAGAATTTAATAGTTTCTACTACATACTTTGTTCTTTAATAAAAAATTTCACACGTCCTCCTTTAAGGGCATAGATGAATATCAGTCTACCCACTACTGTCTCCTTTCATTATCTTTTAATCCTAGGTGAAATGTACTCTGATAGCAACTATCATTGTCACCATTTTTTTTTTTAAAAGAATTCTCTATTCATCCTGAGAAGATTCTTTCTTAAAAGAATGCCTTGGATATTGCTTATTACCAAGACAGTTTGAGAAGCCATATACTTCTTAACGGATTTTCTATTCTGGTAATATTTTTTCAAGAGGCTATTTCAATCTTTTAATAAAGGAAAAACTTCATCTGCGGAGTCAGATGTTTAAGCTAGTGATAACACTACCATAAAAATCTTTTGTGATGATCAAGGTGATTCATTACATGATTGTACCTTTTAAGAAGAAAACTGAGTCTTGAAAGTACATTTGACATTTTGTTTCACCTTAATGAAGAACTATGATTGTTTAGATTTCAAGGGAAGATGTATAAGATTTACTTGATTGTCTTGTTCATAAAATGACCAAGCATTTACTTCTGTGCATTGTGATTCTGAGCTCTTATGCCTAATAATGAAACATGAACAACCAATGAGAAGGCTGAACATACTTCAGGGAAATTATGAGTAGGCATTGCAAGTGCATTACTACATTAAAGTAGTAAGTACAGGGAGTGAGGAGGGCTTAAGAGGAAGATTTGGATTACATTACTGAACACTTTTTTCCTGTTACATTAACTTCTATTGCTACAGATTTTGTAGTCTACTTTGAGGCTTTTCAGAACATTTTTTTCTGGTCTTGTCAACTTACTTATTCTATTAACTTTTGACAATTTTTTCCAGAGCAATTAATTATTCTCCTTGATAATTAATCTTTCCAGTTCCTGTAGGTTTCCCAGAAAAGCTGTATTTTGCCCCATAGACTTTTGAAAAACCTTTATGCTAGCAGGCATTACACTGCCCTTTGTTTAAAAAATCTGCCTTTCCTACTGCTCCAAAGCAAGAACTCTTTATATTCTTCTTTACAGCATTAGTTCTTATATGTGATATTTAAAAACATTTTTGAAAATGGCAGAACGCCAGAGCAAAATTATTTAAACAAAATAAGAAATATAGTTATTTTCATAAGTGAAAATTCCAGGGTTATGTCTGATTTAAATTGGATCAAGGAGTCAAAGGATTTTATTAATGTATCATCTTATGCCCCACCCCACCTTGTTCATTCTCAAGCAGATATGACCCTCAGGCTGACAATAATCCAGGTTTAGTCCTGACTTGTGCAGCTTAACCCAGAGGCAATGAAAATCTTGTGTCTCAGTTATTCAAACAAAATTCTGAGAATTGCAACTCATCGTCTCTAATGAGGTGAAATCTTACTGTGGCCACTGTGGCCAAGGACAAGCATACACTGATCAGTTTTAGCACAGGTCCAACGCCCTCTCTTGGAACATCTAGTTAAGTTGTTTGAGATCTGACAGGGTTCTTACCTGTAGATAAAATACCACACTCACGTTGGGTTAAACAGGAAAACTTTTAAAATGTATTAGTAAGAAGCTTAAAAAACTTGACCGACTCTAGGCTGATCTTCCAGAAATGACTTTAAGAACTACAATACAAAGTTATCCTAGCAGGACCACTGACACTACTGGCAATACTGAAAACTAAGCTCCCTCTGCCTCAGTCAAGAGCTGCCACCACTACCCTACCCAGACCTGCACATCTGCTGCTACCTACACCAGCACAATGGTTTCCACACGCACTGCCA
This sequence comes from Balaenoptera acutorostrata, assembly GCF_949987535.1. NCBI lineage: Eukaryota > Metazoa > Chordata > Mammalia > Artiodactyla > Balaenopteridae > Balaenoptera > Balaenoptera acutorostrata. Next base: position 188,630,292 of record NC_080064.1, read on the forward strand.
TCTCCTCAAGTATCAGGGTCAATCTCAAGCAGGTACATTTGACTGATGGCAACAAAGCCACATGTCTGCCCATTAGCATACAGGAGTAATGATAAAAATAGGTGTTTGCTTCTAAATGAGGAAAGAAGAATGAACACTGCGAAGAAGAAATATCAAGATGTTCAGAAGGTGGTAAGAGATATAGGCCAACTGAAAGCTGTGCATGTACATTTCCATTCAAATATATGGATTGATACTGCAGAATATTTATACCCTATAGAAAATCATATTCTTTTTCTTCCATTTTTTTGTAACCAGTGAATGAATGGTAAGAAAAATTGTAGGCAATAATAATAATAATATCCTTTATTATCTAAATACTTGACAAGAACTAAGTATACAACACAGTATCTATTAGTTGAATGAGTAAATGAATGAATCTTTCTTAAAATAAAATTGCACTTAGTATATATGTAAAACACCACCAGATGTTACCACATCTGGTTTTAGAGCACAAAATAAGAAACAAAGCAATGATATTATCAACATAAATTGTGACAATATTTAAATAGCATGGAAATAGACATTTTTAAGCTATTATCAGCATATTTAAACATGAAGGATATTTTACAGCAGATTAAATTCAATAGATACTTGCCATAATAATTCCAAAATGACAAATTTTAATATGAAATTCTTCACAGGACCATTTAATGGAGATAATGGCCTACTTTATGGATTTAGAGGAGTCAGTAAACACATTTAATACAGACAACTGAAATTACAGACAAGATCCCTAATGTTGTACAATCATCTATTAATGATTTGCTTTAAAGTACAGAGCTGCAATTTTGGCCACATTCTGACTTCTTGTCCTCTAAAATTACAGCAGATTTCAAGCCTTAGCCTTTCAATTTACCCCCAAGAAGCAGAAGAACTATTAAGGCTAGGGACAAAATTACAACCTCACAAACACAAATGGTTTGGCAAAAACTGGCACTTAGTTCTCATGTCATGAGAACTTTTTTTTTTGCATTAGGTCTGAATAGTAACATCATGGGGCCCATGGGAAAGAAGGCATTGATGAAGGAAGAAGACACAGATAAATGGAAAGGCATCCCATGTTTATAGACTGGAAGAATTAATATTGTTAAAACGTCTATACTATCCAAATTGATCTACAGATTCAATGCAATCCCAATTAAAATCCTAATGCCATTCTTTAAAGAAATAAACAAATAAAAAGCACTAAAACACACAAGACTCCAAATGCCAAAGCAACCTTGAGCAAGAAGAACAAAACTGGAGATATCACATTTTCTATTTCAAAACTTACTACAAAGGTACAGTAATCAAAACATCACGACACTGGCATAAAAACAGTCATATGGACCAATGGAACAGTATAGAGAGACTGAAATAAATCTATGCACCTACAGTTAACTGATCTTCAACAAGGGTGCCAAGAAAACAAACTGGGGAAAGGACAGTCTCTTCAATAAATGGTGTTGCAAAAACTGGACAACCACATGCAGAAGAATGAAATTGACCTTTATCTCACACCACATAGAAAATCAATTCAAAATGGATTAAAGAATGAAATGTAAGCTCTGAAACCATAAAACTCCTATAAGAAAACAGAGGAAGAGCTTCCTGATACTGGTCTGGACAATGATTTTTTAGATATGACACCAAAAACACAGGCAGCAAAAGCAGAACTGGACAAATCCAATTGCATCAAGCTAAAAAGCTTCTGTACAGCAAAGGAAACAATCAGCAAAGTGAAAAGGCAACCTATGGAACAGGCAAGAATTATTGCAAACTATGTATCTGATAAGGTGTCAATATCCAAAATACGTATAACCAACTCAACAGAAAAAAAAAAAACAACCCTGATTTTAAAATAGAAAAAGGACCTGAATAGACAGTTCCTAAAAGAACATACACAAATAGCCAATAGGCATATGAAAAAGTGTCCAGTTTCACTAAACAGGGAAATGCAAATTAAAACCACAATGAGATATCACCTCACACCTGTTAGAATGACAATCATCAATAAGACAAGAGAAAACAAGTTTGGTGAGGGTGTGGAATAAAAAAGGAACTCTGTACACTGCTGGTGGGAGTGTAAATTGGTAGAGCCATTATGGAAAGCAACATGAGTGCTCCTAAAAATAAATTGAAAATAGAAGTACTATATTATCTAGCAATCCTACTTCTGAGTAGTATATACCCATAGGAAACAAAAGCAGTATCACAAAGAGATATCTGCACTCCAATGTTCATTTCAGCATTATTCACAATAGCCAAGATATGGAAACACTCTAAATGTCCATTAATGAATGAGTGGACAAATAAGATGCATGATACACATATAATGGAATATTACTCAGTCTTATAAAAAGGGAATCCTGCCATTTGAGACCTCATGGATTAATCTGGAGTCTATTATGCTAAGTGAAATAACCCAGATGCAGAAAGACAAATTCTATATGATCTCAGTTATATATGGACTCTAAAAATAAACTCACAGAAACAGAGTAGAAAGGTGGTTATCAGAGGCTGGGGGAGGTGGAAACAGGGAGATGTTAGTCAAGGAGTAAAAAGTTTAAGTTACTCAAGATGAGTAAGTTCTGGAAAGCTGGTGAACAGAAATGTGACTGTAGTTGACAATATTGTACTGTGTACTTGAAATTTGCTAAGAGGGTAGATCTTGGGTGTTCCCACTGGGGAAAAAAAAAGAGAGAGAGAGAAGAAGGGGGAAAGGTGAGGAAAGAGGAAGGGGGAAGAGAAAGAAAAACGGTAAAGGTGTGAAGTAATGGATATGTTGACTGACTTGGTTGTGGTGAATATTTCACAATATGTACAGATATCAGGTCATCAGTTTGCAAACCTTAAATATATACAATTTTTGACTGTCAATTATCCCTCAATTAAAGCTCAGGGTAAAAAAGTAAAGGGGCTAATGGAAAATTTTTACTTATTTGGATCTTGGTGCATAATACTTTCTTCTCATGTGAGCATGTAGTAGAACTGTATGAAAGAATATCCTTGCTGGGAGATGTTCCTAACCTTCATAGGCCAAGCAACATGAGGTGGAGACCAGGTAGGGTTAGTTGTCTGGTGGTGAATGGGGGTGAGAATAGTTCATTCATGATTTTTTTTTTTTTTTGCTTTAGGTAATAGGAGAAAAAATTAAGAGGCTTTTTGCTGTCTACTGAAAAACCTATAAAATACACATAATTAATGGTGAAATATTTAAAACATTCTTTCTTAAACTAGAATAAGTCAAAAATCCTGCTGTCATCACTTTTGTTTGAGATTGTAATGGGGGTTCTAGCATAAAATGAGAGAACACAAATGAAAGAAACAAAACTGTGAAATAAGAGGTATGGGGGAGGTCATCAACTATTCTAGTAATAGCTTTCTCTTAATCTGCAAAATGCATGTTTTAGTAGTATCCTTTAAGTGGTTCAAATATGAGGTATGTGTATATATTTCTCAATGAATGAAATATTTCATATATGTTTAATAAAAGAAAAGCAAAGAAATGTGAGAGCATTTTAAGAATCAAATACAAAACTAATATTGAAATCAGAATAAAGTAGCTGTATACTTACTTTAAAAAAACATTAACAGAGGCTTTTTTCTTTCTGCTTTTTTTGTTTTAAGCTTTATTGTCCTTGTATCAAACAAAATGCTTGTTTTGAAACTCCAATGAACAAAACTGAACTAAGCATACAGTTTTTGAGAAAAAAGAAAGGATGCAGCAGGTATCTGGATAAATATTCAGGTACTAACCCTGGATGGAAGATTTGGATGAAGGCTACCCAAAATATCTCTAAAAATTCACTCTTTTTAAAAATTTTGTATTTTCGTCTAAGCAAGAAATGCAGTAGGTGATGAGCCTGAATCAGAAAAAGTGATACTTATTCATCTCGTAACTGATTTAAGAATGCCTTTTATTTTACTTTCACTTAATAAGTTGTCAGTATTTCTCAAAGAAAGTTCCACATTAAGATCATAAAACTGTCTGCAAATAAAGTACTCCATGGTCAATTAGAATTGGGCAAAAAACACATAATCCTCCTGCATAGACACAACATAATCCACACATTAAATTCTGTGTGAATTTCTGACAATAAAAATATTACACTTAGACAAATTATGAGGTTTTATTTCTTTCACATAAAAGCCTGGGTAAAATCTCTTTCTGTTCATCTAGCGTCACAAAATTCATTTACTCAACATAATTTATTATGACTCTATAATGTGAAAGCTCAGTGACACAGTTAATAATAAAAAACTTAATGATTCTGTATATCTATTGTGCACATTTAGACGAAATGCCACCTATGGCTAAAATACATTAAAATCCTATTTGCTCATTCATATCTAATCATTGCTTCTATATCTTGCTATATAAATTTATTTGGATAAAGGAAATACTTTTTAAGTTATGTGTTTCTCAATGAAAGCCACTAGTAGTGGGAAATTATTCCATAGTTTAAACTCAAATTCTCATAACTCTTAGCTTTGTTTTCAGGAGAGTAGGTTTTGATGTAATCACACAGAGTCACATTTTCCTGAAAAAGAAAAAATCTTTTTAAGTATTTCTACTCAACAAAATAAATTTTACTAGGAAGAAACCAATTAACCAAAGCATTTCTTTTTATTCTTTAAAAGTCGTTAGGGCTTCCCTGGTGGCACAGTGGTTGAGAATCCGCCTGCCAATGCAGCGGACACGGGTTCGAGCCCTGGTCCAGGGGGATCCCACATGCCGTGGACCAACTGGGCCCAAGCGCCACAACTACTGAGCCTGTCTGCCACAACTACTGAAGTCCGCGTGCCTGGAGCCCGTGCTCTGCAACAGAGGGAAGCCACCACAATGAGAAGCCCGCGCACCACAACGAAGAGTGGTCCCCGCTCGCCACCAGAGAAAAGCCCGTGCGCAGCAACGAAGACCCAACACAGCCAAGAATAAAATAAATAAAATAAAATAAATAAATTAAAAAAAAAGTCGTTAGTAATTTTTCCCCAATAAGAACAATTCTTTTAAAATTAATTTTTGATTGATTCAAATCAAAATATTAAACACTCTGATGGATACAGAAGCAGTGATAGTGTATAAGAGCATTTTTAAAATTTAAATATAGAATAATAATAAGATTTAAATTAAAATTTCCAATGATGCATTTAATTTTAATAAGATTTTGGCAATGTTAAATAAATGCCAATGAATTCCCAAAATCATATTTTAATATACAATGATAGCTATGATTAAGTATTAGTTACATGTATTTGACGTTCTTAATGACTATTAAAAAATTAGAATTTGAGAGTTGTAGTCAATGTGTTGCAATACAACGAACAAAGGAATGAGACTAAAGGTGACTGATTTCTGGCTGATTTGAGTAGATCAGATGCCATCTTATTCTGGAGCAAGAATATCAAATCATTAAAATAAATCCCAAATTTCTGAATTAAAAAAAAATAACAATACTGACACATTTAAAGACAAATACTGAAAACAGCTACTGATTTCTGCTGACCAAAGAACTTCAGAAATCCATTTTAATTCCTCTCAGGGTGTTATCAAAACTCCATTCCAGGGGACTTCCCTGGTGGCACAGTGGTTAAGAATCTGCCTGCCAATGCAGGGGATACAGGTTCGAGCCCTGGTCTGGGAAGACACCACATGCTGCAGAGCAACTAAGCCCGTGTGCCAAAACTACTGAGCCTGCGCGCCTAGAGCCCCTGCTCCGCAACAAGAGAAGCCACCGCAATGCGAAGCCCGCGCACCGCAAGGAAGAGTAGCCCCCGCTCGGCCCAACTAGAGAAAGCCCGCGTGCAGCAACAAAGACCCAACGCAGCCAAAAATGAATAAATAAATTAATTAATTAATTAAAAAAACAAAACAAAACTCCATTCCATAGCAAACCAGAGGCACTGAAGATTGGATTCCTCTCTCTTTCCTTTCTCTGGCTGGGCTGGATATGTTTTGTAGCATCAAATGTGCTTCTACTTTTAAAATACACTCCAACCATGCATATAGCAAAGTATATTGGATTAGAGTGGCTCCAGGGCCAAATGTTCAACATCACAAATAATTCAGTTAATTTGGTTCCATTGGAAAATACACTGTACACTAAATGACACAATTTTCACATTTCTTTTGAATTGTAAATATAACAGTTTAATTTTCAGGAAGCTCCATATGACCACAGGAAGCACCAAATTAATTCATTTATTAGGTGTTAAGTTCCCTAGAATTGATAATGCAATAAAACTCCTGATCCTCATTCCTGAGGGGCTCATACCTGCATAAAATGCAAGGAAGCCGTACCCCCTACCCCCACACACGGAGACACAGCTTATCAAGACAGTAATGATGGAATAAGGCCATTCCTCGAGGTCCAGGCTTAACAAACTTCCTTCAGCTCATCCAAGAAGAAATGTTTTCCTACCTCATGCTCTTTAAACATGTTATTTCCTCTACTGGGCACATTTTCGTCATCTCCCATCATTCTAAAACTCCCCGAACATGCCAGTTTCCACTTAAGGTTTCAGGCTGGTTATCATTGTTTCCAGAAAGCCTAGGAAGTTCACAGAGTGCTAGGCACTCCCTTCTCGTAGCAGTTACTGCTTTACATTTTAGCATCCTGCCTTCTGCTCCGTGTCCTGGACGCTAGGTTGTAAGCCCTAGAAAGGTTGGAGTCTTGAGTGCTATGTTCATGGTATATCAACAACACTTAATTTCATGCCAAATGAACGAACACATGAATGATCAAAATGAATAGACTAGAAAAGTCCAGGACTGAAATAAGAGAAGTACAATGGTAAGTTAGACCAAGGTCTGTCTAATGCTGTTAGCTAATTTAAGAGCTAAGACTTTTTATAAGGCTTATAAAATATTTTTTTAATTTAGTATAATCTCGATATTTTTAAAAGGTTCACTAACTTTTGAACACAGAGTCTCTGGATTACTCACATTTTATAAGGTAAGAAAAAGTCACCTATTACAGAGTAATAAGTACCACTATACTCACTTACAGTAATGAGAATTTATGTGTGCCATTTCCTAAGAGGGCCACCAAAAGGTCAAGTGTTTTACAAAAAGTGATTCAATTTTTTAAAAAAATAGGTTAGAAGGACTGCAAATCTACTTAAAACAAATGAAAATTTATAGATTGTGTGTATGTGCACACGTATGTATATATATGTGAGATACATATATATATATTCTTTGGACATATTATTTTAAATTATACCAAAGTACAGCTAATATTGAAAAACTGATCCTGAGTGGTTGAAGAGTTGATACAGACACTTTTAGCTCTTTTTGGAGTACACGGACCATTGCTGTATATATAATTTCATAGTAAAGTTTGCTCCATTTGATCAATTATTAAAGTGTAGAAATCTACTGATTCTTGCTGCTGTCTGCCCCTCTCCATATTGCTAATCAGCTTAATTCTAATTTTAACCACTAAAGATCTGGAATAACCAAAGCAATATTGAGAAAAAGAACAAAGCTGGAGGTATCATGCTCCCTGACTTCACTCTACACTACAAAGTAGAGTAATCAAAACAGTATGTTACTGACACTAAAACAGACATGCAGATCAATGGAATAGATAGAGCCCAGAAATAAACCCACTTACATGTGGTCAATTAATCCACGACAAAAGAGGCAAAAATATACAGTGGGGAAAAACAGTCTCTTCAATAAGTGGTGTTGAGAAAACTGGAAAGCTACATGTAAAAAAATGAAATTAGAACACTTCTTCACACCACATATAGAAATAAACTCAAAATGGATTAAAGACCTAAATATAAGACCAGAAACCGTAAAACTCCTAGAAGAAAACATAGGCAGTTCACTCTTCGACATAAGTCTTCATAATTTTTGTTTTTGTTTTTTTTGGATCTGCCTCCTCAGGCAAGGGAAACAAAAGCAAAAATAAACAAATGGACCTAATTAAACTTCAAAGCTTTTGCACAGCAAAGGCAACTGTCAACAAAACAAAAAGACAACCTACTGAATGGGAGAAGATATTTGCAAATGTTACATCTGATAAGGGGTTAATACCCAAAATATATAAAAGAGCTCATCCAACTCAATATCAAAAAAATAAACACCCAGTTAATAAATGGGCAGAAGACCTGAATAGACATTTTCCTAAAGATGACATACAGATGGAAAACAGGCACATGAAAAGATGCTCAACATCACTAATCATCAGAGAAATGCAAATCAAAACCACAATGCAGTATCACCCCACACCTGTCAGAATAGCCATCATCAAAAAGACAAGAAATAATAAATGTTGGCAAGGATGTGGAAAAAAAGGAAACCCTAGTACACTGTTGGTGGGAATGTAAATTGATACAGCCAATATGGAAAACTGTATGGAGATTCCTCAAAAAACTAAAAATAGAACTACCATATGACCCAAGAATTCCACTTATAGATATTTATCTCAAGAAAACAGAAACACTAATTGTAAAAGATATATGAACCCCAATGTTCATAGCAGCATTGTTTATAATATACATACATACAATGGAACATTACTCAGCCATAAAAAAGAATAAAATTTTGCCATTTGCAACAACATGGATGGACCTGGAGGGTATTATGCTTAGAGAAGTAAGTCAGACAGAGAAAGACAAATACTGCACACTTTCACTTATATGTGGAAACTGAAAAATAAAACAATGAATGTATATAGCAAAACAGGAACAGTCTCATAAATACAGGGAACAAATGAGCGGGGAGAAGGGTGGGAGGAGGGACAAGATAGGGGAAGGGGCCTAAGAGGTACAAACCACCAGGAATAAAATAAAAAAAATACAAAGATGTAATGCACAGCACAGGGAATATAACCAATATTTTATAATAACTTTAAATGGAGTACAATCTATAAAAATATCAAATGACTACATTGTGTGCCTGAAACGAATAACATTGTATGGGTTGCCCGAAAAGTTCATTTGGGTTTTTCCGTAAGATGTTACATAAACAATACTTCAATAAAAAAAAATAATAAATAAAATCATACAATTTACTACTAATTTTCAATTCTGTCCGTTGTTTTTTTCTTTTTAGTTTGCATATTTTTTTCTTCATATCGTAGAATTTTTTTTTTTTTAAAGAAGGGCTAAAAGTCCCTATGATTAGTTTTAAAAGAGTTCATTGGAACTTGAGGGAAACAATTGAGTGTTAGCTCCCACAAAGTCACCTGAGATGCAGTAAATATATTTTACATACATTGACATTGAAAAGATAGATTTTAGAAATTACCTTTTGGAATATTTTAGATCCTCTGATTTTTTTTTTTTTTTGACATTTTAAGTGATGGCAAATATCTAGCCATGGAAATAATTCTATTAAAAAAAAAAAATCACACGAAGTTAAGATGACAATGAGTAACACTGTACTTTCAAAAATCTCTTCCTCAATTTTGTCTCAATCACACATATACTCACACAGAAACACACACACACTCACACACCCCTGCAACAGTAAAAATATGATTATAAAGAATTAAATCTGATTTTGAACAGATATCAAACTCTAAATTAAAATCAATATCAAAAGAAATATTATCAAAAAATGTAAGCAAATGTAGCTTCATATGACTAGATAATGTAATTACTTTTTATGGAGGTAATACATACACACACAGACACACACACACATTTATAAACACATGATTTTTTAATCTACAAAATAAAATAAAATCAATTTATTTTAGCATACCTCATATGTTTACTCATTCCTAATATTCATTTGATTTCTCTGGACATTTAAAAAGATAAGGGTCCACGTTGGTTAAACACTATAAACTCATTTTAATCATTATCTTAGGTGAACTGACCTGCTTTCCATCTTCATTTCTCAATCTCAGTCATGGTTAGCTGAGCTCAATTGGCTATGGAACATTTAGCCTAACACCAGACATTTAAAAAAATATTTTTAAGACACTTCTGTGGCACAGCTGACTGTGGCCCTTTGTATTAACCTGCATCTGATTTCAAGTTTGTTATTTCAAGATATACATAGTAAACAAGAGATGATTTCAATTTAATGCAGTCATGCTTTAAGGAGGGTTGCTTGGCTTTTATTGTTTAAAAAAGAGATAGATGAGGAGAATAACTGAAGAAAGCTTGAAACATCTGTAACACTTTCAGATTATAGATGTCCCCAATTAAAGTTATACAAAATCCAAATTAAAACACTTGCTGGTAGAGCAGTTGAAGGTAACAAGTTTCCTAAAATTTCTTGAAGGATTTGAAATCTGGATATAGACTCTCATTCCTTAGTTTTTCTACAGTAATATCACAAGCAACAGGTAAAATATTCCTAACCACTCAAAAGACATTTCTATTGTATGACATCAACTTGGAGTTTTATGGAAGGTAAAACCGAATTAAATTTTACAGTATTAAGATCACTCTAAAACTATAAAGAAACGTAATAAGCCATGCCCAAAGGCCTTCTGAAATAAAAGTGGACGTAAAGACTGTATTAAAAGACAAATTCTTTGAACATTATACCAGAAAGTAGGGTATTCTATTTCTCTAGGTCCTCAAGGCTAAAATTTAAACGCGACTGCCACTGTTAGAAGGTCCTGGCAATTAGGTCCAAGAAATACAGAGAAACCAGACAGTGACCAAAAACTAAAACCCTGCTTTCCTTCTGGGGCAACTAGCAAATTATATTTAAAATTATTTTTAAGAGATCATTGTCTAATACTTCTATTCAATCACAATCAAGTTAATTTAGTATCTAATATATGCCAGGGATTGTGCCAAACGCTGGAGAGTCAGAGATGAACACGACATGCAAAGAATTTAAAAAGAATCAGAAAGACAAATTATAAATGCAATGCCAGAAAACATTTTGTAGAAAGTTATGTGTGTGTGTGTGTGTGTGTGTGTGTGTGTGTGTGTGTGTGTATGGAACCTAAATTGGTTTGCAAGTGAGGGGTGAAGGAACAGTGAATGAATGCAAAATCCTTCTGAGGAAAAAAAAATGTTTTTTTTTTTTTCAGGAACTACAATATGGTGAATATGACTGAAATTTGTAGAAAATGGAAAAGTACTACAAAAAAGTTTCAGAATTACATAGCAGTCACATCATACAGTGTTTGCTCAAGTTTGGTGGGGGATTGTCTGCTTTTTACTCTAAAGGTAATGACAAGTCACTGAAGAGCATTTTAGCACAGCATGATGACAAGATTTATCTGGAATCTCTGGTTCACTGTGGTTTGGGATTAGGATAAAAGTGAATGATCCAAGACCAGCTAGCATGCACTTAGTTTACAGTAATATAGGGAATTGATAATGATATGTTGGAAGAATTGGGTACCAGTAGAGTGTCAAAAACACAGGTGTAGAATTGGTAGGATTAATGATTTGGATTGATTGGATATAGAGGATGTGTTAGAGGGAGGTTTCCAGGATGACTCACAGGTTTCTGACAAGAGTAACTGGAGGTAATCAGTAATTGTAAAGCAGGGGAAGATCGTGAAATGATAAAATCTAATTTTCTGCTTCCTTTTATTCACAACAAAGGTATTACAGTCTTCCCAACCCATAAGCATGAGAGATTAGCCCGACCATAAACATATTATCCAAGAGTTGACAAAATAGTCTTTGCTTATTATCTCTAGTTACAACTGTAAGCTATTCTTATAATTTTAAGATAGAAATCTTTAGGGTAAATTGGGTATTAGGAAAGTGAGAGGAAGTATAATAAAATTTCAAGATTTTCATCTTGGAAGCTGTGGTTAATCATTAACACACAATGAGAATATATTGATATCAAAGAAGAGTTTAGTTTCATAAATTTCAAATTTTGCATGTCCTAGTAATAGCCAAATGAAAACGTCGGGTATGAAGTCTGATAGGTCCTGGAGCCTGCAGGACAGTTTTAGCTATATCTGCTTATAAGTGGTTTTTAAAGCATGGATGTGGATGAGAAAACTCATAAAAAGGTAGTGTGAGAACAAAGAAGAAACAGGGAACTACCCTCCAAAAAAAACACAACTGAAAAAGTGAGCAAGTTAAGAGGAGCCCGTGAAGGAGAAAAGTCCTGGAGTTTCAAAAAGGAAATGGGGTAATGATGCCTTCAAATCCAAGGAAAGAGAGCTCCAAAAAGCATAGACAACTGTGCCACTGTGGTAGATTATTATTAAAACATGTCTGCGATTATATACCCCTTTTGTCACCAGCAAAGCCTGTTAACAATTCCCGGGAAATAAAAATAGAATCTGGGTAATAAAAGGAAGTCTAACCTTGTTCTGTTCCTTTGTGCTTCGTCTAGTTTCAATTGCTCATAGGGTCCCGCGTGCAGAGGCCTGGCACCCGGCCCTTCAAACACCAGAGCTCCTGGTGCGAAACGGCTGCTCCAGGACCTCAGCTCAGGGCCGTGTGCAGACGCTGCGCACGACACTCCATCCCAGATGGCGATACGCCGCACCCCGCACCGAGCTGTGAGCGGCGCAGCTGCACCCGCCCCGCGAGAACCCCGTCCACAGCCTGTCCAGAGAGCATGTGCTCTAGAGCTGACCTCGCACGAATCCACGCTCTGATCCAAGAATAAAGCTCTCCTTTGCTTCTGAACCCAACTCGGTCTCGTTCCGTTGGCTTACACCAGACAACACTCGGCAGGAGGCACAGAAGGGTGCGTAACACTTTATTTACAGCCTTTTTCAATATAATTTTCGCAGCTCTTCCCATCTAGGGTGGATTTTTCCCGCACTCCTTGAACCTGAGCTAGGTCTATGACTTGGCTTTGACTAACAGAATGAAGGGAAAACATCACCATGCAATTCTGTGTCCAGTCCTCAAGAGGCCTTGCTTCCTTCATTCCTTCTCTCTGCTTTCACAATGGGAACAAGTCAAACCAACAAAAGCCCTTAAATCTGAGAGAGCCTGGACTGGAACAAATGCACGTAAACGTAAGTTCGTGTTGACCAAACACAGGAATTGCCACCAAGGTGACACAGAAACTATGACAAATAACAAATAAATGCTGCTCTGCAATTTGTTAAACGATACAAGCATGTATTTCATTGAACTTGAGTAAGATGAGAAAGAAAATTAACCATTTAAATTGTAATTTTTATCATTTTTGAGTTAATACTTGTTTTATTGTGGTGGTATTAACAGAAGTCAGATAGTAACACTCTGGAGAGAAAATGGAGGTTGGGGAAATGGATGAAGGACAGAACAGAACCAGGACTCCTGCAACATTCTTTAGAGAACAAACTTCAATCACTGGAGATTTGTGAAGGATTTCCCAAAAACAGTGAGTGCTCTCCAAGCTATTTACAGTGACTCTAGAATTGTCCCTATTGATGAGATGGAAATGACAAAATGGTTTTATTTGACTGGACAATAAAAATGTAACCTGCAAAGGCAAGATGAAAAGAGGACTTAGTCTCAGACAGTGAAGGACAAATACTGTATGTTTTCACTTACATGTGAAATCTAACGAACCAAATGAACAAACATAACAAAACAGAAACAGAGTTATAAATACAGAGAACTGAATCATTTTGCTGTACACCTGAAACTAACACAACATTGTAAATCAACTATACTCCAATATAAACTAAAAAAATAATAATAATACAGAGAACAAATAGGTGGTTGACAGAGAGGAAAGGAAGAGGAAAGAAACTGGTGTGGGAGACTAAAGGGCACAAACTTGCAAAATAAATGAGTCACAGGTATGAAATGGACAGCGTGGGAAATATAGTCAATAACAATGTAATATCTTTGTATGGCGATATATCTTAACATCCTGGTGATCAGTTTAAAATCTATACAAATATTGAATCATTATGTTGTGTAACAGGAATTAACATAGTGCTGTAGGTTAATTATACTTCAAAAGCAGACAGACAAACTCACTCACTGAAAAGAGATCAGATCTCTTTTCAATGGGGTGGGGGGGTCAGGGGAGGGCAAATTGAATGAAGGCAGTCAAAATGTACAAAATTCCAGTTATAAGTAAGTACTAGGGATGTAATGCACAACATGGTAAATATAATTAACACCACTGTATGTTATATATGAATGTTGAGAGTAAACCCTAAGAGTTCTCATCACAAGAAAACACTTTTTCCTATTTCTTTAATTTTATAATCTATATGATATGTTGGATGTTCACTAAACTTGTGATAATCACTTCATGATACATGAAAACCAAATAATTATACTGTACACTTTAACACAGTGTTGTACATCAATAAAACTGGGGGGGAAATGCCAAGGCAAGATGAAACGAGAACTTATTAATAAAGAATAGATTCAAAAGGGAGAACTTAGCTTACAGGAAGGAAGGGAATTAGATGACTGGGAATAGTAATATAGTTAAAACAATAATTGAAAAACAAAATAATGGTCCAGAACAAAAGAAATGGCTCCCAGCATAAATCAGTCAACAAATACTTCTGAAAATATTCTGAATCAGGTATTCACACAATTCCCTTAACCTGATGAGGAAATTGGGGATCAGTAACATCATTTATCTTTGCAAAGTTTACACAACTAAGAAAAAACTAGGATTACATCCCATAAATTTGTTTTACTCAAAATTCACTGGCAAGTTTGGAACCCTATCTCCATTTCCATCCAAGAGCCATGCCAATATCAATGGATGCTTTTCCTTACAAGATGTTTACTACAACTGACGAGCTACAAGATTGAGTTCACCAATCAATGTTCCTTCTCTGAACATTTTTTTCTATTATAAGAAACGCTTTTAAGTACATTCCCATACTTTGAACAAGGAGTAGGAATGAATACCATTAATGAAAAGTATACTGAAGTTTATTGTGTCCTTAATAGTAATGATATTCATGTTCAGTGGTAATATGGTTATTAACATTAAATTCCAACTCAACTGAAACTGAATTTCTTTGGTTGACTAGAGTTTCAACTCACAAAAACCTTAGTATATTAAGTTTTCAAAGCTATATCTATTAAAAATGCTTCTGTTTCCCCTTCTTCATTAGAAATTGCAGTCCTCATTATCTTATGTAGAGAGAACTACAACACTGCAGGAGACTATCGCCTGGATTAGACGTGAGGTGACACTTCTGATTAGGGAAGAGGGGATACTCATGTTCTCTTTCTATCTGCATTTGACTCAGAAAACCTCAGGAGAGAGAAAAGACAACTCTGATTCAGGAAAGCATTCAGACTGATTGAATTGTTAGAATTACTTTGTTCAAAACAGCCTCCAGAGATATAAGTTATGTCATGAACCTAATTCATAGAGTGACAAAGGGTACCCATTGTGCACCTCTAACTTTCAAGCTCAGTGGCTGTTAAGCTTAATAATGAGTCTCTGATTTGCTAAAAGGCCCAAACAAGGCTGTGTGTTAGGGAACATGATGTATCATTCACTCCTTAAATGCAACTGTGTAGGGGAAAAGGGGTGTAGAAATTGCAGATCTTGTTCTAATGTGGAAATAGAATGAAATTGATTTTCAGTGGAAATATTCTGAGCCAATGGTAAAGAAGATCCCATAGCAAATACAAATAGTAAATGATTAAACAAAAAAATATTCAAAGAGAAATTAAAGTGTATATATTATGAAGTCTTCACTCCAATTCTAATCATTAGATTCTCTGCATATAAAAATATGAATATTTCTAAAAAAATTTTAGAAATTTCAGGAAGAACTCTCTTCTATATGAACACTCCTGCAGTGGGTGATGCTTCTCAAAATCATTAGTATTTCCTAATTTTTTTTATTATATATTTAATGCCTGATACTTTCATACAGTTCTCTTGCTGCCATTTAACAAAATTCTGTCTCAGAGATTAAATTCCTTCAATCTCACTGGTGTATATAATTGATAATAGATTACAGGCAGATTTGTTTTTAATTTTTAGGTATTGTTAGAAACTATTAGTAGATGTTCTATGATAAATACACATGATTTGTGTGTCTATTACACCTCCATCCATGAGATATAATGCATAATAGCTCTGAGAATGATTTTATTAAATAAACCCATTTAATTATTTAATTTGCTTAACCAATTTTTTTTCAAAGTATTTAATAATGAAATATTACACCTCTGTCTCCTCCTCCCTGCCACAAGTTACCAATTAACGTCTTGTTGAAGGATATTTGTCAATATATTACTGTGGGAAATCCTAAAGTGTTATCACTCTTAGAAATAATAGCTTTAAATGGGCAGAACCCTTCCAAATTCAGTAAACAGAAAAGGAATTTATAATTATTGAACCCTTGCTATGTTCCAGATGTTATATGATGAGCACATTTTATGCTACAGGAGAATGGTGCTTTAAACATTTTAATTCTAGCTTGGAGATATAGCATGCAGGAAAGGGTGCTGTTCCCACATTTATAACAAGAAAAAGCGTGGAAAAACTAAAAACAACTTCTCTTAAACTCATCGGAGAACTGAGGTTGCACGGCAAACTACTGACCCAAAATATGTAGTGAGGCATTCACCTGCAAGTAGAAACAGGACGAGGGCATTTACTTACCTGTTAAAAGAAAGACATCACAGAATGCCATAAAACCCAGTGAGAACTGCCAAAGGTCCATTATGGGCTAGTGTAAGAGAATAAAGCCTCGGGGGCCATAGGAGGGACGTTTCACACTCCCTGGCAGGATTTTCCTACAGGAACTCTACTAGGTGCTTGCACTGAAAACCACAGAGCTTTCTGAAAATGCTTTCCCGTGGTGCTGGCTGGAGGAGAGGACCAGCAAGCCACTGCCAAAATCCTCCCAGCCCTATTTCTACGATTCCCTCTACAGAACAAAAGCCCTACTCTGAAAGGGGAAGGACAGTAAACACTGTGCCTTCAGAGCTCTCATAGAAACTCACTGCATCTGGTAGAGAGAATAACTTCAGTCAATCAATCAATCAAGCAAGCAAGCACTGTCCTCTGAGAGGAGCAGAATCCCTTCCTCTGAGGGCAGGGTCAGCATTCTATCTAGAGGAGAAGCAGAACACTGTGAAGGCCGTGCCCATGAGACCAGGCTCACAGCGCTTGCCAAAGACTAAGGTTTTATCAGATCATCAGAGCAGCCCCCACCCGCCTCCACCACCACACTAGGAAGTATCAGGGAAGACGAGAGTGGAACACCACTGGAAGGGCTGCCAAAGACACAGTCTCCTAGGAAGCAGTGCAAACAGAATACCAAAAGCCAAGTGGGAAGACTCAAAGCCAACAGGGATTAGACTCTGAGACAAACTCCTGAAAAATCAGCCCATCCTGTAAACCCAAGGTGCAACTAGGGGGATTTGAAGCTTCTTAGGCACTGACAAGAGCCAGAGCTATGACTTCAAACCCAGAAAAATGTGTGACTAGATTAACACAGATCCCCACGTAAAAGGTCTTGCAGGAGAGAAAGCATCAGTGAACTTGCATAGGCCCACAGAAATGTGATGAAACTGAAATGCAAGTAGAAAAAGTAAAACACTCATACACACACACGAAAACACCATTATTTACATAGTACCCTTACCAACTTGATTTTAATACTGAAGAAACTATCAGGCAAATCTAAAAACTGAAGTATTCTAAAGGAAAATTTAGACTCTTCCAAAATGTCAAAGTCATGAAAAAGAAACAAACAAAAATGGTCAGGGAACCATTCTAGATGAACAGATTTAACAACCAAAGGCAGTAAATTACCTTGATGATTAGATCCTGGTAGAAAGATGAGAGAGGGACTGACAGAGAGAGAACGAAAGAGGAAAAGAAAAAGGAAGAACAAGAACAGAAAGAGGCAGAAGGAAGAAGAAAAAGAAGAGATGCCACCACCAACATCATGGTGAAATCAACCAAATGCGAAACAGTTCATGGAGGTTCATGACCTTTTTCTTTCAAATTTTCAGTAGGGTTAAAAAAAATTTTTAAGATAAAGAGAAAAAAAGAATATGATAGTTGTTTCTTTTGCCTGGCCTTCTTTCTATATATAACTGGCAGTATCATGACAGTTTCCTAATCAAATAAATAATTGCTAAATGAAAAAAATGAATGTGTGAATAAATAATATAAAATGTAGTTTTCTTCTGGGGCCCACGCTAAAGGAGAAGAATGTTATATTGAATCAGACTTTCTCTACGCTAGTAAAAAATAAAAACAATTTTTGAGAACACTTTTTCAATTCACTCGCAGCTCTCTCAAAGCTTCAAAAACCTAATCACCTCAAAGGACACAGACATATTTTATGAATTTTAAGTCCAGTCACCATTATTAATTTCTACTTTGCATTTCAAGTTTTCATTAAGAGTAGACAGTTATTAGCTAATAATAATAATCAGGATATTTTCATACACACAAACTATATGGAACGTGACCCATTTGGAACTGAACAATAGTTCAAAAAATCCAGATTAGAACTAAGGTAAAATTATTTCCAGTAAAATGTATACATCAAAAAAAGCATTTAGAGATAGTTACATAAATTCATCCTCTGGAAATGTAAACTAGTACTTTAGAAGAACCTGGATAGTTTTAGGTACCAGTTGGAAGCAAGCACAAACCCAAAGTCAAGAGGAAGGGAGGACAAATTTGACAAAGTTGAGTAGGAGGTGAAGGAGAGTGGGAAGAACCTGAAAGTGAGGAGAACGAGAAAGTACTTTCAAAAGGGGAAAACAGATTTGCATCCCTGGAATATTCTTGTTCAAAGAAAACCTCTTCTAACACCTCTTCTAACATAATTACACTGCGAAGATGGTTACTACTTTCTAGAAAGTTGAAACAATTTCAAGAAACTTGGTTAGATTCTATTCATCACATATACATTTTGCAAAGTTCAGCTTCTCTCATATGGTTTCATACATAACAGAAATGTTCCAATATTTGTTATCCACTTTTAAGTGTGACTTTTTATTCCTTTCTTTCTTTTTGGTAGAGCCTTCTCCAAATAACACTTTTTTTTGTTGTTTTGGGTTTTGTTTTGTTTTTTTTTCAGGTTTATTTGTGTGTTGGTTGTTTTGTTTGATGTTGCAATTCATTAGCTCTGATATCAATCAATGATTTATTCAATACTGTGTGATTCCATACTATGTGTATACCTAAGTGTTAGGATGTTGGGGCAATTAAACTTTTTCAAAATACTGAAATGAAACGGCCTATAATTTGTGTATATACATATTCATTCTGAAGAATTACCGTAATTATCATTCATTTTGAAATGATATTTTTAATAGTACCAGCATCAACACAGTAAGCATGTTTATTTTACTGGTTTTTTTTTTCCATTTGGAAGCAATTGATTTTGAGTTATCATTTGTGCCAACATTCTCATAACACTTTATAAATACATGTGTTCTACCTGCAGCTTTTAATGAGGAATGATTCTGTTCACAGCAGCTACCTCAGAACATCGGTCCAAGTGATTGTGTTTGGCACACCAGGCTGTTAAATTTTCCTGTCATTTATGTGTATTTTTTAAGCACTGCCTGCGGCTCTACTGTTCATTATTACAAGGAAAGCACTCTCAGAATTTCAACTGGTTTCTTCTGCCTGAACACCAATTAAAACCTGTTTAATACAACAGTGGAAATGCACCTGAATTCATCACTTTGTAACAGAATTTCTTGGCTCTAATAAATCTCTTTTTATACACTAAAATATGTATTAGAGTATTTCTCAATTCTGAGGAATTACATCTGATTAGGAGGAAAAAAAATAATCAAGCTATAGGAATTATTTGTCTAACCAGGAAAAAGGAAGCTGGCATTAAGTCCAGCCTTTGTCTTAATTAGAATTGTGTGAGATAACAGTGAGTCATGAACTTGAGTCTAAAGATACTGGGGAAAGGCATTAGTGTGTGATTCTGTGTTGAATAAGAGGGAGAACAGGAGAGGCCTTGATAACAGAATTCCACGATAACACATAAATATGTGGCAATTAAAAGACAAAATAAAAGAGCAATTAAACAATTTCAGAAAAATGTTATTTGCCTTTAAAAGGCAGATCAACATGCTTTTAGTATAACTAAAAAAAAAAATTATGCCTGGCTTATAATAGGATAACTCAAAAAGATTATTCAAAACCTTACTAGCTAGTTAATACAATAGGAAAAGTGAGAAATTTATCAATGTATCAATTTATCAATGAGGGTGATATACCTGATATTCATGAATGAGATAAAAAAAGTTTTAAATGCATGGAGGAGATTAAAAGAAGAATTTTAAAAGCATCAAAAACAATAATGCATAGCACTTCTATTTAAACTTTTCTGGACTCATAAAAACCCTGAAAAATCAGTCTATATAAAGGTTAAATTACCTAAAAGATGATTCTGTAATTCATATGGAAATGAGCATAACTTCCTAAGCAGCAAATTCCATCAGTTTGTAAACAAAAATATTTATTCTGCAAATATAACTATTGGATCTTTATATAAAAACACACACTGCATATATATGTAAATATGTATGTATATAATACTTTTTAAGTGGGAAAAATCTTGTAAGCACTGATGTATCTGTATTTTGACTTCAGCAATAAATAGTATTGTTTGCTGAGAACAGAACAGGTTGGGGAGAAATAGGATTAGGAGCAGTCTGAGGGGAATGAATACTCTGTGTTAGCCATGTTACATTTACATCTACATCTTTGAACACAGAAAACGTTCAGTAGGCCAATGGAAAAAAGAGCTCTGGGGAGTGGTCAGCACTGAAGATGGCTGTGTGGGACTTATCAATAGGTACCTGGAACTGAAAGCTTTGACACTGGACAAGGTCTCCTCAGAGGTAGAGTAAGAGAATGGACATAAATGAGAAGATGGAGGCCAAGGAATCAGCCCAGAGGAAGAGTCAGCAAAGGAAACAGAATTAAGAATTAAGTAGGAAAGAGTAGCATCACAAACAAAACAAAACAAAACAAAATATAATATGGTTTTAAGAAAGGAGAAAGGTCCATCAACAGATGAATGGATAAAGAAGATGTGGTACACATATACAGTGGAATATCACTCAGCCATAAAAAAAAGAATGAAATAATGCCATTTGCAGCAACATGGATGGACCTAGAGATTATCATACTAAGTGAAGTGAGAAAGAGAAAGATGAATATCATATGACATAACTTATATGTGCAATAAAATATGACACAAATGAACTTATCTACGAAACAGAAACAGACTCAGAGACAGAAAACAGACTTGTGGTTGCCACGGGGGGCGGTGGTGGAAGGATGGATTGGGAGTTTGAGATTAGATGTCAACTATTATAGAGAAAAGATAAACAACAAGGTCTTATTGTATAGCACAGGGAACTATATTCAGTATTCTGGGATAAACCATAATGGAAAAGAATACAAAAAAGAATGTATATACATGTATAACTGAATCACTTTGCTGTACAGTAGAAATTAACACATCGTAAATCAACTATACTTCAATAAAATAAATATTAAAAAAGGAAGAAGAAAGGGTTAAATTTGTTAAATGCTGTTAAGACATTATGGCAAGGACAAATAATAGAACACTGGATTTGGCAATATGTAGTGGTGATGACTTGACAGGAAGAGATGGCAGAGTTACGGGTACTGAAGCTAAACTGTAATATTATATAAAGAGAGAATGATGAGTGAGAAAATGCGGAGTGTGGGCATACAAAACTCATTTGAATAATTTGCTTTGAAGAACAGCAGAAAAAAAAGGACAATAGCTGGAGAGTAATATAAGGCAAAGTGAGGATTATTTAAGAGTTAAGATACTAGAGTAGATTTCTGTGCTAACAAGAATGTTCCAAGTCCAAAGGGCACAAGTTATGACGGAAGAGAGAATGGGAGAATTCATAAACACAGAAACAAAAACTGCTTATTAGAAAATATTCAGAGCCATGTAAAGGTAAGTGATATTTTGTAAAGATAACTCTTAACAATTAGATATTCCATTAATATAAGCCTTGTAAGCAGCTAACTCTGATTTTTTTTTTAAGCAACTTTAATTGAAATAGCATGGACTCAGACTATTAGGGCTCAGAAGCAAATTCTGCCAATTCAATAGCAGTGAATGCCCTGTAATTAGCATGTGAAAAGAAAATGATTATCTAACATGGTCAAGATAGACGGCACTCTAGCTAGTCTTGGCTAACAGTTTCATCAAAACCTTGGGGAGAATTTGTAACAAACTATGCACTTTGCACTGTAGTTTGCATTATTTATATGCTACTTGAAAAGTGTATGTAATTAATCCCGAGTATATGTTCAGGGTGGGGGTCAGTATACATCCTTCTACTGCCTTTGTACATGAACCACAATGAAAGAACTTTTAAGGAGAGAAATCAACTGGTAGTAATAATCCTTTTTTTTTTTTTTGGTCATTTGTTTGTTGTTCCTATTTTTCCTGGTTTCTGGAGTCCAGAGTACATTTGTCACCTTGTTAGAAGTTTCTCTTTGAGTGTGCAGAGTGTCTCAGTTAAAATAGGATCACAATGCAAGCATAGTCCAGTACTTCTTTTTAAGAACATTTGGAACATACTCCTATTACAACTAGAAATGTGACAGAAAATGTGCCTGGACATTTCAACATTGGTACAGGAATCACTTCAGACACTCGCCCTTTCACTCACCAGTCCCTTTTGGTTTACAACTAAATTTCTCATTGCCTCATCTTCCACCACACAGTAACATGAATCCAGACATCTTTCTCACGGCTAACAGGTACTTCCTTCGGACATTAAAAGGGGCTAATCTTGATGTGAACAATGTGAGGGAAAAAAAAGAAGCAGCACAATAAATGAACAAATTTTATTTCATTTTCCGTCAGTGGATCTTGCTTTTTTACCCTTTTTTTTTTTTTTTTTGACGTTTTGGGAAGATACCATGACTTTTCAAGTAACCTTCAAATATTAATAAGCATTCTTATTTTTCAAGTGTTAAATATTCATGTCCAGCTTAATAAAAACTCAAGCCTTATTGATAACACCAAATGCTGGCAAAGATGTGATGCAACAGGAACTCTCATTCATTGCTGGTGAGAATGCAAAATGGTACAGCCACTTTGTAAGACACTTTGACAGTTTCTTATAAAACAAAACATGCTCTCACCACATAATACAGCAATCATCTTTCTTGGTATTTGCCTAAATGAACTGACATCATATGTCCACACAAAAACCCAAATCCACATGTTTATAGCAGCCTTATTCATAATTGCCAAGGTTTGGAAGCAGCCAGGATGTTCTTTGGTAAATGAATGGATGAATAAACTCCGGTACATCCAGACAATGAAATATTATTCAGCAGTAAGAAGAAATGAGCTATAAAGTCATTAAGAGCCATGGAAGAGAATGTTATATAGTTGAAATCATACAGTATGTAGAACTTTCAGACTGGTTTCTTTCACTTAGTAATATATATCTAACATTCTGAGAAAGGCAAAACTATGAAGACAATAAAAGGATCAGACCAGGGGTTAATGGGGAGGACGGGATGAATTGATAAAACACAAAGGATTATTAGGGCAGTGAAATGTCTACTACAATGGTGGATACACGTCATTATATCAATTCATTTGTCCATACCCATAGAGTATGTAGCACCAAGAGTGAACCCTAATGTAAACTACGGACTTTCTGCAGTTACGCTGTGTCAGCGTAGGTTCATCAACTATAATAAACATGGTGGGAGATGTTGATAAAAGGGGAAGTCATGCATGTGTGGGGACAGGGGTATATAGGAACTCTCCGTATTTTCCACTCAATTTTGCTATGAACCAAAAACTGCTCTAAAAATAGTCTATTTAAATATGTACATACATACACCAGAAAATAATTTAAAGGTATACTATCCTGGTTATATGAAAAACATTTTTGATTAAACTGTTGAGATAATTGTAAATTCACCTGCATAATTCAGAAAGATCCCATGTATCCTCTACACAGTTTCCCCCAAAGTAACATATGGCAAAACGAAGACATGGATATTGCTATAATGTAATAAATACACAGAACATTTCTATCACCACAAGGATCCCTCAGATTGTTAAACACTAGGAATTCTGCTCTTAGATTTGATGGAGCATTCTTTTTAAGTATGCCAGCTGACCTTTTAGAGTTACTCCCACTGCCACTGCCTCTTTAGCCCCTGGCAATGACTAATCTGTTCTTTATTTCTACGTATTTTTTTTAATTCCAAGAATGTTATATAAATGGAATCATAAGTATGTAGCCTTTTGAGATGAATTTTTTTCTCTCTTGTCCTTGAGATCTATCCACATTGTTGTGTGTATGAATCATCTGTTTCTTCTTATTGCTGAGCAGTATTCCATGGTATGGATGTACCATTGTTTGTTTAGTTACTCACCTGCAGAAGGACATCTAGGTTGTTTCCAGCTTGGGGCTATGAAGAATAAGGCTGCTATAAATATTTTTTAAAAATCAAGACTTTGGGGCTTCCCTGGTGGCGCAGTGGTTGAGAATCTGCCTGCCAATGCAGGGGACACGGGTTCGAGCCCTGGTCTGGGAAGATCCCACATGCCGCAGAGCAGCTGGGCCCGTGAGCCACAATTACTGAGCTTGCGCATCTGGAGCCTGTGCTCCGCAAGAAGAGAGGCCGCGATAGTGAGAGGCCCGCGCACCGCGATGAAGAGTGGCCCCCGCTTGTCACAACTAGAGAAAGCCCTCGCACAGAAACGAAGACCCAACACAGCCATAAATAAATAAATAAATAAATAATTTAAAAAAAAAAAAAAAATCAAGACTTTGGACTTCACTGGTGGCGCAGTGGTTGAGAATCTGCCTGACAATGCAGGGGACACAGATTCGAACCCTGGTCCAAGAAGATCCCACATGCCACAGAGCAACTAAGCCCATGCACCACAAGTACCGAGCCTGCACTCTAGAGCCCACGAGCCACAACTACTTAAGCTGTGTGCCACAACTACTGAAGCCCACGTGCCTAGAGCTGTGCTCCACAACAAGAGAAGCCACCGCAATGAGAAGCCCCTGCTCGCCGCAACTAGAGAAAGCCTGCACGCAGCAACGAAGACCCAATGCAGCCAAAAATAAATAAATAAATAAATTTATGAAAAAAAATCAAGACTTTATCCAACCTACATATTTGTGTCTTACAACTCAGGCCTGACACAGGGCAGGAAACCTACAGTGGGCGGGGTACCAGGTCAATTTCTACTCACTTTCCAGCTTTACTTCCTCTCCCATTTAGTAGCATGGCTCCTGGGTGGGAGCAATTGGAGACGGCTGATAGAGGGTTTAGGACATATTCTTCCTCCAGGTCACATATTCCTATAACCTGGTTTTGTATATTCTGTGTGGCAGATGCTGGCAATGGGGGAACTCTTGGAGATTCTTCAGAAAGTTCCCCAACAGGGAATCCTGGACTTGAATTTTCTCAGTTCCAGAGATTCACTCCCCGGGAGCTTGTCTTCAGATAGCACACTCCAACACAGATCACCTCTGTGAGATCCATGTTCCTAGGGCATGCTGCCTCATAAATAGTACCCTTTCAAGTTGATTCAAGCCCAGGTAAATTATCTGATACTTGCTATGGAATAGAGGAAAAAGTAGTTTCTCCTTCAGGAAATTGGATATAAAGTTATCCACATGTTAAAGCTCTCTCTTTCCCCTGTTAACATTAACATGCCTGATTTTCCTTCTTCATCATATAAAATAAAATTATAGACAGATGCAATTTTCCAGAATTAGTACCTTGTTCAGGAGAGAGAGATTAGACATTTGTTATCTTATGTACTGAATTATATACAGCTTATTCAATGTTTTTAAAAATGTTTCTCACTGACTTCCCTCTTATATAACTAATAAAGTCATATCTAAAGTAATTGTAAAAATGAATAAAGTATTGTATATATTTTGTCACGCTTTGTAACAAAAGAAAAAAAAACTTATAAATGAATTTGTTATGAAAATGACTCAGTTTCCACGTACAAAAAGATGAAATGGACACAGCTAAGATTTACAAATTTATATATTTAGATGGTCAAAGAATATAGGTGTGTATGCATGAAGAACTGCATTCAATATTTTTAATTTTTGAATTATTTTGTGATGAGAGCTGATTTAAAAAATATAAAGTACTAAGCTACTGCCTGTACTTACTACCTTAAAATTTTAGCTATTTTGAACCTTTTTTTTTAGACGTAAGAGAGAGAAGATATGGGGATATATTATATGTATAGCTGATTCACTTTGTTATAAAGCAGAAACTAACACACCATTGTAAAGCAATTATACTCCAATAAAGATGTTAAAAAAATTTTTTTTTTAGCTATTTTGGTCAAACTAGTGGGATTCACAATAACCTGAAATATTATTATATGAGACATAAAAATTTACAAAAAGGTACTGAAATCTCAAGAGATGAGACAGCAAGTATCTTCCTAAGGATAGAGATTTTCTGAATGGAATGAGATATCAAATACAGTGCAATACCTTCCTTTCTGAGTTAGGGCTATACCTCAAATAATTTTTTTGTGTATGTGTGAGAAAGTAAATAGAATCTGACCATTACCTCCAACCACACATACTTATACTAAGCTGTTTAAAAATTATGAGAAATAAAGTTTTCAGCCTATTAAAAGTTATTTCAGAAAAAAATGTCTTTATTTTTGTAAATGTAGATACATTTTTTTCAAATTACGAATAACCTCAAACTTAAGACAGAGTGATAGTTTCCTGCAGTGTCATGCTGTAATGTGATGCTTGTCAAATCACCTATGTTCAAAGTCATACAGAGAAAGAGGTAGTTGGGCTATAATTTTATTGTTATGTTTACTAGATTTATTCATCTGTTGAAAAATCAACTCTTTCTCTCTATTGTGTTTATTCTTTTCTTGTAAAAATCTTATCTTATACTGACAGAGAAGTTCCTTACATTTTTCACTTGATTTGAAAACTTCTTCATCCTGTCTCTTTCGTTTAATGGCTCAGTGCTTGAAAACAGCATAAGACGAAAATCTTGAACTAAGTTTAAATGTTGTACAAAGACTGTACAAGACTGTTTCACCATAATAGGGAAAAATATTGATTGAACGTAACACTGGCAATTACAGTCCTGAAAGAATATGACTTTTCTATTTAGCAATTCAATAAATCTATTTACCACTTCAATCATTAAACAAATTTGTATTTCCAGAAATATTTCAGGAAAACACAGTAGAGTCTTTTTGTATTCACAACTACATCTCACAAAATTTTTACAACAGCAATATAAATCAATATATAGCTTTTAAAAGCCCTAACTAGGAATACACAAATACACACACACACACACACTCTCACTCCAAATTTGTGACATTTTCAGTGACAGGTAGAAATTTCTGTACTGGTTTAAATAATAAATCCAACAGTGGATGAGTTCTCGAAAACCACACATATGTTATCATAAACAAATATTATGTAGTCACATAGTCTGCCTAAACTGTAAATTAATAATGAAAACAAAATTAATTTAGCTAGGTAATAGAATCCCCAAGCAAAGAATGAAGACTCAAGATTAGAACAAAGAAAGAACATAAAGGAAAAGAGGGTCATTACATAAGGATAAAAAGTCAAATTATCATTAAGATGGTGTTGGAATCCAGGGTAAGCCACCCCCAAAATGTGTCTCCATGGCATATTGATTATTTTGAATTAAAGTTACTAAGAAATGGCCAGTGCAAGAGGGACAGTCTGACTCTTTCCGTCTCCCTGAGAGCAGGAAATAAATCTCTCATGTGAAAGGTGCACTCCCTACATCTGAAGGGAGATGGACACCCTTATCTTATCACTAGAGACAGAGAATTCAGGGCTGAGAAGCCTATATAAAGAAGTTACAAGGTTTGTTTAATTCACAACCCCAGTCCAAACTCTCTTTAGATTCTTCACTGAGTACCCGAAACCTAAGTTTCTTAATCCTGTCAATTCCTCAGAAATGTATTCTTTCTTTGTCTAAAAAGTTTAAAAGCTGCCTTCTTTGGCCACTTCTTTGGTCCCATTTCTATGAGACTGAACCGAGCAGGACCCTGTGGGGATCCACAGAAACCCTTCTGTCCCCCTGTTTCTTGTAGGCAAGACTCCAGCCTCCAGGACCTTCCCTGAGTTCCAAAGGGCAGATTTGAACAGGTCCTAATCAAGGAAGGAGCAGCTATGAAGCTACCTGAGGCCAGATTAAAGGGACCAGAGAAGCTCATCAAGATTAGGAGACCCGACCACCAGAGACCCTGCACACACCCTAATCTTGTCAGCAACCCCTCCCTTGAACTATTGCTATAAAACTCATCAAATCCTCCCAGGTTGGGACACACAGTCTTGAGGGCATTAGTCCACTGTGTCCCCCTTTGCCTGGCAAAGCAATAAAGCTGTTCTTTTCTACTTCACCCAAAACTCTGTCTCCAAGATTCCATTCGGCATCTGTGTACAGAGAGGCTGAGTTTTCGGCATCAAGATCTCCAGGCGCATGAATTAAAATTTGTTTCTTTTTCTCCTGTTAATCTGTCCTGTGTCAATTTTCTTATTAGTCCAGACACAAGAACTCAAGATGGGTAGAGGGGGAAATTTCCCCCTCCCCAACAACAGAAACACTAGAAATGTGTGTGCACTTACTAATACAACCTTTAAATATGTGAAACACAGAAATGACAGAAAATTAGGTGAAAAAGATAAAGCCACAATCGTGGCAAGAAATTTTAACACATGTCTTTCAATAAATAATAGATTAAAAAATAATAAGTAAATATATAGATTTAAGCAATACAATCAGTAAGCTTTGTGTGAGGGTCATGCTTAGAAGACTGCATCAAGGTACAGGACTTCCTTGGCGGTCCAGTGGTTAAGACTCTGCACTTCCCCTGCAGGAGGCCCGGGTTCGATCCCTAGTCGGGGAACTAAGATCCTGCATGCTGCACCATGGGGCACCCCAAAAAAGTATCTAGGTACAAATACTTTTCAAGCACATATAGAAAGTTTATTTTAACATGAACTCTACAATTAGACATATCATTTAATAAAATATATTTACTACCTGATAAAAATAAAACAAACAGGACTCTTAACGGTAAGTATTCTGTATAAGAAAAAGAATAAGATTACTGCAGCTCTTAGCTAGCATAATAGGACAAGTTATAAAAAAGTAAGTATTGAGAAAAATATATAGTTATTCACGCTTGATAATTTTCTATGGTCTACATAAAATCTGTAAATAAATAATTAAAATATATGGGCTTTGCAGAGCTGCTAATTGTAAAATCAATATGTAGAAATAAACTATTTCTATATAGCAACCACAGAGATTTCAAAATTAGAATTTTAAAAAGATAACATTTATAGTTCATCAAAAAAATATAAAGCACCTTGACTAAATCCAACAAAAATACTAAAATCTTGAAATGAGAAAAATAAGTTTTTAAGGATATTAATGAAGAAAACATAAAAGAAGAAATGTGCAGTGTTCATGGTTCAGAAGACTAAAAATTATAAGTATGTAAATTCCCCAAATTGATCGAAAATCTATACGACTCCATTCAAATTTCCACCAGCTATTTATTCTCCTTTTTCACTTGTTTGTTTTTGTGTTTGGAAACTTGACACAGTTATCATAAACTGTATATAAAAGTACCAAAGTTCAAGAACAGACCTGACACACCTGAAGACCAAGAAGGGTGAACTGCCATCTCGTGTAAAAAGACATAGTCAAAATTAGAGAATTTAACGTTGTGTGAAATTGCCAACAAGATAACTAGAACAAGGGAACTGAATGGAGAGCCCCCAAGTAGCCATGAATATATCAACAATAAGATAAAAGAGAACTCTTACAGGCCACTGTTGAAAGAGTAGAGGATAGTATGACAGCTGGTTTCTGTATTTTAAAAATATTTACCCTTTTGGTTATTTTTCCATTTATAGCCTCATAACAGTTCTCTCCCCTTCTCTACCCTGTTTCCTGGGGAAGCTGACTTTATCGACTGTATGGCATGGGCTTCCTTTCCCTCTGGCTTCTGGCTGAGTTTAACCAATAGCAGGCAAAAAGTAATAGGAGAGAAAGACAGATGTAGTTTTTTCCTCTGCAGCCTTCCTGCCTCAGCTGTCACTGTCTCTCCATGACCACAGCCCCTTCTGGGTGGCCCCTTCCCATTTACTCCAGTGACTACCAGACTCCTTCAAACTTGGGGTGGCAAGGACTGCACCAAAGGCGGAAATTTGCATGCCTAAGCATTCCTTATTTGTTTCATTAATTCTGTTAGCACCTGTGTAACAAGGCTCTTAAATAATCTCTTTGCCAAATCCAAGTTGACCCCACCTTTTGTCCCTGGCTGCTTCCCTGATTAATATAGAACTATGATGTGCAGTCTCACTCCATTTTTGATATTTGACTGCTGACAGCTTTCAAGCCTCACTTTTCCCTCTCCTCCCTGAGCTCCACATCTGGGAAAGCTGGTAAGAGGGATGATCCCTCCTTCTGTGCTGGCAGGAACTCAACCCATGTGAGCCCAGCCCCATCCTCTAACCACAATAAA
This sequence comes from Balaenoptera acutorostrata, assembly GCF_949987535.1. Classification (NCBI taxonomy): domain Eukaryota; kingdom Metazoa; phylum Chordata; class Mammalia; order Artiodactyla; family Balaenopteridae; genus Balaenoptera; species Balaenoptera acutorostrata. The sequence continues at coordinate 188,660,774 of NC_080064.1, forward strand.
ATCCCCAAGCCAGTCTCCTTTCCCTCTTTTCTCAAGGCATTTCAGACTTGCTTGAGAGATACACCATGCTCTCCAGACAAACCTCAATACTGTCAGTAATAAACACTTCATACCCTCTTAGCATGTATGCGGCATCATCTATCGCAGCATCTAAGCCAAATTTTTAGTAAGATTCATCCTGACTCCGCGGGGTAGTCCCAACAGTTGGTGGATACGCAGGATGACTGGGCAATGGTCACTACCACCCACCTGGGGTCTTTATTTTCTTGCTTTGACTTGCTAACTGGCTCTGATGCCTGAACGCAAGCATGCACCTGGGAGTTATAGCCTGCTGACTAGCTTGACCTTCCAGCTGTGCCCCTTGTGTTGCCTTGGTGAGTCCTCCTCAGCCTCTGCTATAGAGTTAGCTGACCTAAGTCAGAAATTTCTAGGTTTGGCATTTAGGGACAGGAATATGAGATCACAGCCCTCCTTAAAGTGGCCCTGGGTCGTGTGTCTTAGCCCAGACCAATCTCTGTGTCTTAAAATGAATCTGTGACTGACAGTAGGCTCAGGAAAAAAAACTATTATCCTGTGATCCCATGGGTGTGTGTCTCAAACAAGCACTGACTCTGATCTATGTCACACTGAGAGGAAAGACTCCCTGTGGGAGACACAGATCCATCGAGTGGTCACTTATGAAAGAGAAATCAAAAAAGAAAGGAGGGGGAGAGAGAGAAGAGGATAATATAGCAGTCATTAGGTAACGTGCTGAGATCCACACTCCTAAGAGCAGATTGCTCACCAGGATCCGTAAATATCGCTGCTGCTGCTGCAATGCCTGTTGCAACAAAGATCCTGATTTTCTGGTACAGGAAAACCATCCAGAGCACCCCTGCGTGACAACAAAGGGGGTGATCTAAACTAGAGCTTACAGTCATTAAATTCTATAAAGTAACCATTTCCATTGTTAAAAAATACAAAACTGAAGTAAATTTGAAGATCTAACTGACTTTATTCAAAGACCTATAAATCAGGCAGCATCCCATCAGGCAACTAGAAGGACACAGAGTGGTACAAACTGGGAAGTTCTTACAGGCAGGAGGGTGGAGCAAGAAGGTATTAGCAAAAAAGAAAAAAAAAAAAAAAAAAAAAGAAAGGATTGTTTCAGGTCCAGCCTTTTCTTTGGGGGTAAGGGATCTGCAGGGTCTCTATCATGCAGATCCCTCACTAGTGTTGATTGGAAATTTCAGATTGCCTGTATTAAAGGTCGCATTTCTAGGAGGGGTTGAAACCAATTAAGTCTTGGTTAGCTGTAGTGGGGAGCAAATGACTCCACTTGGACCCTGCTGCTTCTTTAACACCATGAAGGAAATTTATAAATAAAAGCATGATAGAGTTTCCTCCACCCTGAAATATATCCAGTGAACTAAATAAACAAAAATAAAAAAGAAGGAAGGAAGGAAAGGGAAGGAGGAAAGAAAGAAAGGAAGATAGAATGGAAGGAAGGAAGGGAGGGAGGGAGGGAGGGGGTGGGGGAGGAGGAGAAATACAGAATGAATCTTGGATACAGGAGGAAAAAACAAAAGAAAAAAGCGATGAAACAGAGGTCCACAATATGATCCAATTGGAAATCTAGATAATTACAAGAATTTATACAACAAAACAATAAATGGTTTTGTGCCTCTTCAACATAGGTTGATTTAACATCTACGTCTGCTGAAGTTCATCAACTGGCAAACCTCATGGACTTAATCAGTACTGGAGATGGAGTTAGTTATACATGGGGACCCCACTAAATGTTAACAAGGTATTGCCTATAATCTTAGGGGACTTACAATACATAAAATAGAAGAGAAGTATGCCTCATCTGAACTAAAGCCTTGCCTAAAGTCCCCATGGTAATACCACCCATTGCCCTTAAATATCCCATAGTGAGTAAGAACACTCTGATCCAGTAAGTAATAAAGTAAAATTAAATTAAGTTTTTGGCACTTCCAAACTGGCATGACAAAAATGGAACGCAAGGACCGTTCCTTAAATGTAAATAGTGAATATGGCCTAACACGGCTTTCAAGATTGAAACAGAGATTTCAAGGTTCAAATCTTAACACACCAGGCCTAGATTGAAAAGGAATGATTATCGCTCCACTACTTCTCCACTTAACAATACAATTTGGCCTCTTTCTACACTTGGAAATAATCAGTGGTATGCCTCCTTCATGGTGGATTACTGAAATCTTAATATTGTCCTTTTATCTATTAAGGTCTCATATACAATATTATTGAAATTACTGAATTACCCAATCAGCAACTAGTAAATATTTTTCTATTATAAATTTGGCTTACATGTTTTATTGCATGTCTATTTTGACAGCCTCTCAGCCTCAGATTCTTTGACCTCCAAAAGGGCACAACATCCCTTTACCCGTGGGGTACCTCAATAGCCTTTGCACTGCATACAACCTTTGCAAGCAGGATCTTAAGTGCATTCAATTTTCTCCAGAAGCACAGGCATTGCATTACATTAATGACATCCTCCTCCAAGGACATTCATTTGGCACACTGATTCAGGACAAACACATACAAAGCAGCTCTACAAAGGGGATGGGCGACTGTCCCACGTATAATGCAATGCTCTCCACCTGTCCAGCTGCTCCACGCTGACAGTGTCAATAAATAGCTACTGATCAACTCAGCACCCATGATATTAAAACAAGCCCCCAAATTTTAGGTCTTTCTGGCTTCTGGAGGCAATATGGTTTGCACTTACACTGTTATTTGCAAATTGGCCCACCTTGAATGGGGCCCCCTCCAACAAATGGCTCTAGAATTTATCCAAATTGCAATGTGACAAACCATACCCCTAGTACCCTTCAGAGACTCCTTCACTACAGAGGCATATCAACTTGATGTCATGTCTCTTGGAGACTCTGGACATCCACATCACAGTCACAAGCTGCCCATGAATTTCTTATGCAAGAAACTTCCCTCATTAGCCCCGCATTACACCCCAGTAGAATGGCAATTGCTGGCCGCATAATGAGCTCTTATAGAATAAGAGGAGCTCACAGGCTCAGAGACCATAACCCCTCCATACCCAGTTACCCACTGTGCTTTGGATCATGGAAGCAATACCCTACAATTTCAGCATGGCTACTGAACCCTCCTTGCTACAGATGCAGCCAATTCTGAGCTCTGTAGTATATCCCACGTGCAGGAGGAGGTGGCCTCCCCTATCTTCAGTCCCCTATCGGGTTCTGGAGGAGATTATCCCTCTCCTAGACCATTTTGCTTCTTGGGAACTGCTGGGGATCAACTGAGTGTTCAACATCGGGAGTCCCTATATTTTATGGATGCAATCACCACCATACACATGATGGAGCTTTGCTGGATAGCTGCTGATTTTCATCCCTGAAAACAAAGAGGCCCCCAATAAGAACCAGCAACCAAGTCTCAGCACAACTGGCCAAACTTCAGGCAGAAATCTTCGTACGAGATGCCCTTGACAACAAGTTGCACATTTTTACACTCTTGGACCATTGCCTAAGAGTTTCCGTCTTTGGAGTGGAGAAGTCTGGGAATCCCTTGCCTCGCACATACTCAAGAGATAAATCAAGGTAACGCATCTCTACATATACTGAGAACATAAACCAAGGTCTCACCAGAACCCTCCCTGTATGGTTCTCAACATTACTGATAGTGATCAAGTCACTCATTTTACGTCTCAGAATGTGCAATGCTGGGCTCTTGAATTAGGCATACAATGTAATGTCCATCTTCCTTACTAGCCTCAGGCTAAAGTCTCACAGAGCAACATACTTGCTTATTTAAATATGTTTGAGTTCAATTAAATAAAACATGGCATATTTCAGCCATCAGTCTAACATCAGGAGAAAATTTTCATGAGGAATTTGACTCCATTTCTTGGTATCTGACCACTGACATCTTTTAACCTCACCCTCTTCCTCTTACCCTTTGTTTCTCAGATTTCCTTGAAAGAGTGAATGTGTAATTGAGTTGCAGCCGATGGAACTAGAGTGAATTAATATGTACCACTTCCACTGCTGGCCCTTAAAAACATGCCATATTTGATTCTCCATGATCTTTCCTTTGCCTTGCTTTGATGCAAATGAATATGTTGACATTGAAAGAAAATTTTTGAAGACAGTAGAGCCATAAAATGGAAAGAATCTGGAATTCATGTATAATTGCTTAGAGGAGAGTCATCATCAACCAGAAACAGTTGGAATTCGTAAGAAATTAATGTCTATAGTTTTGATCCATTAAATGTTTTACAGTTTGCTTGTTAGAGCAGCTACCATCATCTTAAAAATGCACTGCAAAATTCCGTTCATATGAAGTTTAAAAACAAGTAAATCTAAGTAATATACTGCTTTTTCAATAAAGATGCAGGAGATAAACTATGAAGAAGTCAAAGGCATGGTTAACACAAATATCAGGAACGTTGTTACCTATGTTAGGGAGGAAGCAGGATATGATTAAGCAGATACACTCAGGCTGTTCATTTCATTTGTAGTTAAACTTCACGTACTTTATAGCTACAGTTGACCCTTGAACAACATGGGTTTTAACTGTGCGAGTTTACTTGTATGTGGGTTCTTTCAATCGTATATACTACAGTACAACTTGATCTGTGGTTGGTTGAATCCAGAGAGGAACCGTGTATATACAGAGGACTGACTAGAAGTTAAATGTGGATTTTCGACTGTGCAGAGGGTCTATGCCCCTAACCCCAGCCTTGTTCAAAGGCCAACTGTACCCTTTTATAGGTATGGTATAGTTCACAGTATGCATTTTTAATGAATTGACATTAGCTCTGATATATAATATATAAGCAGAGAATGAAGGAAAATATTTGGAAAATTAAAGCATACAGTATTAGAAATTTGATATTCAGAAAATAATGTAAGTGTAAAAGCACTGTAGTATAGTGGAAAGAATAGGTTCTGAAGGCATACTATCTCACACCTGGAGATACTGCTGCAGCTCACATACTGGTTGACACAAAAGGCTGACAGTGCTAAGTGGGACCTAAAGTGGTGCAGGATTCCTCAGCAGGTAGAGGCTTTGGTACTTGGGCCATAAGACATCAGATATCCTATCACAGCAGGTAACTGTGATGAAAGAAGATGCTATGCACAGTTATGGCAATGCCAAATGGGAGAGTCACAATATGCATGCTTAGGATCCTTGACCATGATATTTTCAGTGGAGAATTATACGCTTTTTAAAAGAACAGCTCCTAGTGTGCTACTGGAGCCTAACAGAGATGAAACACCTGAAGATAAAACCTCTATAAACCATGTGGTCAAAATTGTTCATCATGAGATGGGTTCTGCAAAAACCACCAAGTCATACAACTGTGCAAGTCCAAAAAAAAAATCATAAGATGGAAGGAAATGACACATCTAGGACTGGGCATGAGTTACAATCAGAGGGCAAAAATAAACTGCATGATTAGGTGGGCTAGATACCCATGTCATCCATCAGAGAAGACGCACCTAAACATCCAAGTAAAGAAATGGCGTGGCTATCACATTACTGGCACAATGTGCAGCTTACACATAGACCCTCATTCTTCAACAATAACTAGCTACTTCCACTGAGAAATGTCAAATTTGCCAACAACAAAGACCAACACTGAGTCCTCAATATGGAACCATCCTTAAGGAAACCACCCAGCCACTTGATGACAAGTTGATTTCATTGGACTTCTTGTACCACTGAAGGGGCAGAAATTCATCTTACCTTCACTGACACATATTTTTGGTTTGGGTTTGCTTTTTGTGCCCATAGATCTGAAGTTAGCATCACTACCACAGGGCTAAAATGCAGGATCCATTGGCATGGAATTATGCATGATACTGCATTGGCTTCAAGAAATCACTTTATAGCAAAGGAGGTAAAAGTAGTAGATGCATGACCATGGACTTACCAGTCTTATCTCACACAGTATCACTTAAAAGCTGCTGGCCTCATAGAAGAGAGAGCCTATAGAAGAAAGAGCTGGAGGGCCATCTTGGACAGGGTACTTTTAATGAATGGATCACCATCATCCAGGATGCAATATACACGCTATAGCAATCACTGTGATATGGTCTGCAAACATTAAACTACATGCAGCTTAGAATTTGACAATAGACATAAGAGCGGCCTAACTTATTACAAATCCCACTGATCAACTTGCAGGATTTGTACTTCCCATACCTGCAACTTTGAGCTCTGTAAATGTAGAGGTCTTGGCTTGCAGAGGGTAAAATGCTTGAATCTTACCATCAACAGGATACAGAGATGCTGCCATATAATGAGGGCAGGGAAGACCTGAGGAAGGTATGGTGACTAGGGTGTAGCTGTGTGGGTTCAATCAAGAGACAGAAGCTAGACAGCAGGTTAAAACGGGTTGTTTAATATGTATCATGATTAACTACGATGAAAAAGTAACTACGAAACTTAAGGACACTTTAGATGGTATCCTTGGACTGAGAGAGAGTACTTGAGAAAGAACGGATTTGAAAGGATTTCTGACCTCACTGGAGAAGGTATGGTTCAATCCATCAGATAGCAGAATTATATCTGGTTTAGCTAGTTTAGAGCTGGTCTGAAGTTGTTGTATAAGCAACAGGCTACTCGCCACAGGTGCAGGTAGAGGAGCAGGAGATTAACAAGTGATGGGACAGATAGTCAACGGCACTCCAGGCACTGGTGGGACAGGAGGCCTTCAAAGCCTGCAGCAAGCAGGCCCCTGGGGGCTTGCAGAGGGTGTCTGGGTGTTGGCCTAGGCAGGAGGTCTTCAGGGCTTGTAAATTATGCAGGGACTTTGCTTTCTGTGTCAAGAGGGCTGCAGAGAGTTTACCACCAGGCCAAGGTTGCCAAGGGACAATATTCCAGGCTCATAACCAGAGGCATATTCATACCACTCACCCCCCGCGAGTCCGGGGCACAGCACTGGAGCCTCTTCCTCCTGCAATCCCCTCCAATGCACCTTCCTAAGAAAGCTGAACATCACACTGCCTTTAAAGCAGAAATGCTTAGAAGAATTCCTTTGTGACTCACCAGGCATACAGTGAAGAGTGTATTGAAGCTGAGAGGCAACATACTGATAATTGACACATCAGATTTTGGACTCTTTAGAGATGAAGGTCTGAGTTATCCCACCAGTATGCCACCAGATTAAGCAGACATACCATACTGTCCAACAGTGAGGGGAGTCTAGAAGACACAGTGGTCCCTCTTAATCCATGGGGGACACGTTCCAAGACTCCCAGAGGATGCCTGAAACCACGGATAGTACCAAACCCTATATATACTGTGTTTTTCCTATACATACATACATATGATAAAGTGTAATTTGTAAATTAGGCACAGTAAGAGACTAACAATAACTAATACTAAAATAGAGCAATTACAAAAATATACTGTAATAAAAGTTACATGAACATAGTCTCTCTCTCCTCTCTCTTGCAATACCTTACTATACAAATTTAATGCCTTTTCCATCTTAATTAGTCACTTATTAAGCCCTGTGGATGCAACTTTTGCAGCTGTAGGTGCAAGAGCAAAACTAGCATCTTTTTCTTTCTTCACAATTTCACAGAAGACTCATTTTACCACAAATCTTAGCAATGTCAACATATGATTTTTTTCTTTCCTTTTAGTCAAGAACTCTCATCTTTTCACTTAATGGAAGCACTTTACAGCTTCTATTCGGCATATCCAAATTGCCAGCATCACTACTCTTGTGCTTTGGGGCCATTACTAAGTAATAATAAGGGTTATTTGAACATAAGCACTGTGATACCCCGACAGTCAATCTGAAAACAAGACGGCTACTAAGTGACTAACGGGAAGGATACTTTGGACAAAGGAGTGACTCATATCCCAGGTGGGACAGAGTAGAACAACACAAGAATCATCATTGTTTAATTCTGGAATTTTCCATTTAATATTTTTGGACCTCAGTTGGCTTTGGGTAACTGAAACCATGGAAAGAGAAACAGTGGGTAAGCAGGAACTACTGTACATATTGTGAAGGATAAAAATGGTGAATATCAGTTGGGGTCATGAGAACAGCTACAATGTTAGGAGGTGACTATATTTTGTCCCATTAACCATAAGACCCTCCCCCCAGGAGAACAGGTCCCACAGAATCTTGAAAGAGCTGTTCTCAAAAATGTTATGAGTCAAGAGGGACCAAATAACCCAAGGGGTAAATTGTAGTAGATGCTATGGTGCTTAGCAAAATCCATCCCTTCTCCCTCACTCTCCGGCTCCTGAGAATGGGACTGGCATCTCATAGCTGAGATTGCCCTCCAGTGAAGAGAACCACCTCACACAATGTCACGTCCCATTCTCAGGAGCACCTCCCATCCAGTGACCGTTGATGAGAAGTTTCAAGTCCAGCGCACTTTGTCAAATTTGGGTCAACACTGTTGGTCTATCCAGCTCCAAATTTTCCCACTGGATTGGCTGAGGCCTTTGTCATGACTGCACTGCAACCTAACATCTCCCTTGGCCTAATCTTGATTCTTTCTACACAAGTATGTGTCCACAACACCAGTCCTGCACACTAACGCCTACCTCAGAGTCTGCTTTACAGGAAATCAACCTAGGGTAGTTGTCAAGCCTCTGGAAATTATACTTGGCCACAGAATTCTAAAACCAATTAATATCAATATCCCAAATAGCAACTGATGAACTAAAAACTGTTAAACAATGATGCTTTCTCCCAGATGTTATTAAAAAAAGAAAACACTGTAGAAACTCCTTAAAAGTTTTTATATTACTTATTACTAACATCAAGTACTATAAACTTGAGGGTAAAAAGTCTATTTCAATGAGATACTTCAAAGGGATAGGCAGCTCAGCATTTGGAAAAACAAAAGCTTAACTTCCAGATTCCCTGCTACCTGAAAAAAATCTCCTAGTACTGACTTACTATTACCTCTCTGTTACCTCCTGAGTACTAGTAAAGGCCCTATTAGCCATTTGTGTCTAGGTGGTTGCTTTTTATCTGTTACATGCTCCCTACATGTAGGCTGCTTATGAAAGACTTTTGAAAATAGTTTCATTTAATTGAAATATATTTTAGGTAGCAAGGTGGTCATGACTTTTTCATACATGATCCACCACAGACAGCGTGTTTTAGAAAGCATTTTGCTTTTTTTTTTAAGTTCTCAGAACAGCCCACAAGACATCATTTTAAAATTTAAAATTTTCATACGTCTTCAATTCACACTACTTCAGTAGAACTAAATTATCGTAAAGTACATCTGAGAAATCCACTTCCTTAAAAGTCACCAGAAAGTATTGTAACCAAAAAGTAAGTAAACATTGCATGATGAAATAAGACAATATGCTGAGAAGTATTACTGTAAAGTAAAACTGCATGACTTAATCTTCCTACCAGCACCAAACAAGGGAGTACCTTAGCTTTCTTCTCAGCTCTCCCAGATGAGGGGCAGGAGGAAAAGGAGGAGTATCTGGGCTTAAAAACTACCAACAAACATCAAAAAAGGAGTCATACACTTACTATTCCTCTCTACCAGATAAAAACCTTTATCAATCTTGCTTGAGTCTTCTGCCCCTCTCTACCACATTTACCAGCATAAAGTACTTTTTTTGGTTTTTTACATTTTCAAATTATAATAAAACCAACCATTCCAACAATATCATACTTTCCTTAAACCTTGACTTTTCCTCAAATCAATTTCATTCTATTATAATGGAAAAACATCCTGTGCTATGCTTTTCTTAGTAGCAGCTTTACTAGTTCAAAAATATGCACTTAAGATTCAACTTCTGAGAAAAATTCTATAGGGCAATGCATGCATAGATTTTCCTAGGAAAATAACATTCTGATGAAAAAAAATTAAGGTTAAAAAAATGAAATTTGAAGCAGTACCTTAGAATCTAATAGTTCAAAATAAATAACCTAAAGATTTATCTGACTTCAACACATTCATGCAAGAGAATGTTAAGGAATATCAGATTCAAAGAAGGTATATTTTTGGTGTTGAAAGAGGACGCTGAGTTTACCTTCAAGACTTTAATTTTTTTCTGTGAATCTACACAGATAGGCCCAACCCAATTTACAGTGCGATGCACAAAGCATGCAATTACTTTCTGAGCATCAAACTCCAAATAACCTGTGAATTTCATACCTGTCAGCACCCTTACTTGGTACTTTATGAGATACACTAGGATTTTACATCAGAAAAGTGATTCACCTAAGTGATTTTGAAGATGTTTTTATTCTGTAGGAAAAAAATACAGAAAAACTTCCTATTTAGATTCCTTTAAAGTAATTCTTGGCTTAGGATAGAGGTTAATTAATGTTTAATTGCTGCTTTGAAATTATTCTTCCAATTAAATTCACACTATATGACTAACAATAGTATCAGCAATAAAATTTAACTATTCATATGTGTATATGTATGAATTAAGGATAGTATTCCTTTTATAAATGATGACCCAATGTCTGTGTTTCTTAATGAAGTGAAATAATCCATTTCAAAGCTAAGTAATTGAACCTAGTAAGGTTTATTTGAAAGAAGTCAAAGAGGGCTTCCCTGGTGGCGCAGTGGTTGAGAATCTGCCTGCCAATGCAGGGGACACGGGTTCGAGCCCTGGTCTGGGAAGATCCCACATGCCACAGAGCAACTGGGCCCGTGAGCCACAATTACTGAGCCTGCGCGTCTGGAGCCTGTGCTCCGCAACAAGAGAGGCCACGATGGTGAGAGGCCCGCGCACCGCGATGAAGAGTGGTCCCCACTTGCCGCAACTAGAGAAAGCCCTCGCACAGAAACGAAGACTCAACACAGTCATAAATAAATAAATAAATAAATAAATAAAAGAACGTGAATTTCTTTAAAAAAAAAAAAAAAAAAGAAAGAAGTCAAAGAAATGGACTGTAAACAAGCATGTTACCTGCTCCGCAAGCATATAAACTTCATGAGGAAATTTCTCTTTTTTTCTTGTTTTCCTTCTATTCCTCAACACCTAGATAGAGTGCTACCTTGAACATAGTTGGTGTACAGTAAATATTTATTGAATGATTAATGAGGAATGGATGTTTCAAAAATGAAATCATAATCTCCGTTACTGGAATCTGCAGAGGAATCAAGTGGTATCAAGTATCAAGAAATAAGAAGAGATGATGATATTTGATATCACTTCCTATTCAGAAATGAGCATTTGATTATGACTTGGTTAAGAAGATGTATCTAAGTAGATATTTGTGGAAAGGAGCTTGAACACAAGTGAGGATTAAAATTATCCCATTGAATATTTAAGAATGACAGAGTTCATTTGTAGATGAAACTATTTAGGACTGTGTAAAAATCATGGGGTGGTAGAATGATCACCATCAGTGACTTGACTGATGGTTCAGTTTTTCTGGTTCTACACTATCCTATCATCTAACCTTTACTTACTAAACACCTCCAAAATCTGTGACTTGTACCAGAAGTTTCCGTAAAGAAACACAAAGAAGGAAAGTACTGATAGGTAGTCTCACAATCACTTGCTTAAGAATATAGTGTAAGACATAAAATACGTACACAATTATAACACAAGGCAGAAGAAAAATCCCACCTGCAGAGCAAAATCAGTGTCCAAAACAAAGATCTGTATTGAAATAGAATTCATCTCAACAATATTTCAAATCTTGTAAAACTGCTGTTTTAAGCTTTAATATGGTGTGTGTTCCCTAAATACTTTGGAATTCATATTTATACAAAAGAATGTTTTCCTCTAAAAGAATCCTGTTAATAGTATTTAAGTTCTCAATTTAACTTACAAATTAGTCAAAATATTTTTTCAATAATAATGGAAAAATGTCTGTTTTAATACAATTTGAACAAAATAAATAACCAAAGGATGCACGTTTCATCATTTATAATGAATGCTACAACTTTAACTACAAATATTAGGTATTTACTTATCTAAAAATTAATAAAATAATAATAATGGTAACATCAATTTCTGTCCTTGATGTTGTCTATAGGAAAATAAACTAATTCCTTTATGAGAATGTTTAAGGCCCTGCCATCATCCCATCCCTAATGTTCCATTTTAACCTCATTTCCCACACTCTTTACCTATGCAATAAAAATACCATCATTGGGATTAATTGTTGATCTCCAGCATGTGCTATGTTTGTCTACTTTTGTGTCCTTTTTTGCATGTGTTAGGTTCTACATAATCTGTAAAATCTTCATTATCCTTTACAAAGCCTAGCTTAGATGCCCTGTATTCAAAATATCAAGATCTAAACCTTCATTATAAAATTCTTCACTACTTCTCTGTGTGTTGTGTTTGGTTAATTCTGCTAGCCTAGGCCTAGGTTTCCTATGTGATGGATGGTTTATTATGTTTCTCCTTAAGAGCACAGATAGATTCTTATCCATATTTGTATTCCTAGACCTTTGCATTGAGCTCAATATGTAACTGATTTATTTGATTAATTTAAGTCATATGCAATTTTTAAAATGTAGACACCCCTGTATCTTACTGGTAAAGTACTGTGTCAGCAGCTCAGCTGAGCTGGAGAGAGAGCTGACTTTTTAGGTGTTATAGTAGCTGATTAAGGCAACAAGGTAAAAATGAAAGAGTTAAAACCTTTAATCACTTACTGAGATAGTATAATAAGCAAAAGCTTAAACAAACTGGGAAAGCACCTATTCCCTCTGTTTCATTTTCCCCTGTGGAATGTCTGACCGGTCATAGGTCAGATGAATCCAGAAGATGTGGAGTTCCTCCCACTGTTGAGGGATCCCCAAACAAGTCTCTGGCAGATTTATGAGCTATGAGGTTAGGGGGAGTGTGATGGGGAAGGGCTGGTAATGGAAAAGTACTGGGTACTGAGTCATGAGTAGGGAAATGTGTCTTCAGATTTCCCTTTCTTTCTCAACCCTCCCAATAAGGAGGCATCTTATGAAGAACTTTAAGGGCCCAGGTTACAAGACCTCGAAACAAGGCATCTGGGCTAGGAATGCAAGTATGCAAAGAGCACGGATGGCCTGGGGGATGGTGGGGTGGCACTGAGACCTTGGATTGCAGTTTCCTTCAGAGACTACAGGGCTCTGGTTTTGCACCCACTCTGGTGTGGGGAGGGCAGCTTTCTCCCATGAGGCTTGCCGGGTAAAACCTTTGTAATGGCCTATGGTCTGGCCTGAAATATCACGCAAAGGATTTTAACCAGGAGCCAAATTCCTCATACTTTTGTTAACAGTTAATACTCTCTTAATATTATCCATGCTGACACTTGAAATTTTCAGTTTTCCTACTATGTGATATATATCAATAAAAACTTTTTTTTTTTTAAGTGACAACACTAAGTGTTGATGACAATACACAGCAACAGGAACTCTCACATCCTGCTGGTGGGGATATAAACGTTCACCACCATTTTGGAAAACTTTGTGACACTATCTACCATAGCTGAACAAATGCATACCTTATAGCTTAGCCATTTTGCTCCTTGGTGTGTGTGTCACAGAACTGCACGGACTTGTACATCAATAGATAAACACTTGAGGTTTATGGCAGCATTATTAAAAACAGTTCAAAACTGGAAACAACCCAGATATTTATCAATAGTGGGATGCATAAATAAATTATAGTACATTCATGCAATGGAATATTTTATAGTAATAGAAATGAATGACCTACTATAACATACAAGTTACGTTTGTAGATTAGTCTCAAATAAAATGAGTCAAAGAAGACATTAAATAACACATTTTAAACATTCCTGTTCATTTAAAGTTTTTAAAAGTAAAACACTGTGATATGAGAAGTTCAGCTTGGGAAAAGGGAGGATAGTAATTGAGAGCATCAGAGTGTCTTCTGGTGCATTTACCTCAGTGGTGCTCACACAGATGTGTTCACTATTTGATTACGATTTGAGAGCTGTACATTTATATTCTGGGCAATTCTTCTACATATGTTATGTGTTTTTGAAGTTTTAAAACAGTTTTCAAGTACATAATAAGTTTCATCATGATTCTGATTGTCTATTATCTCCACTGTTACAGAAAAAAGACCAGTCTATCCAGGCAAAAGGTAAACTAGACAGAGGTAATGAAACAGTAAGAATACTCTGGTGAAAGTGATATTCTGTGAAAAGAAACTTAATAAGAAATATACAATAAATAAAGAAGAAGAGAAGCACAAGTGGCTCCAGAAGACAAAAATTCAGGGTGAGATCAGAAATGGTAATCGCAGGTAACAATTATCTATGTTGGGAATGGGGACATATTGGTTTAGAGTGGAAAGAAAAGAAGGAAGAATCTTACAATTGACCATTTACACCAATCCAAAAATAGCATTGGGGATTTTATGACTGTAGAAGTATCTTATTTTAAAAATTATTTTCTTTTCCATAACTGTTTTAGAAACACAAAAATCATCCAATAAAAAGAGCATTTTTAATTACAGTAACATTTATTAAAAAAAAAAAAAAAAGACCAGAGCTGGTATAATTTAGGCATGTTGGTGTGAGAAAAATAAAACGTTTTAAAGAATCTAGATGAATATTTGCTAAACAATATTCAAAAATTATAACATTTTTTGTTGAGACAGATGTATTTTAATACAATATTGTACATGGTAATGTTGATGAAATATTATCTTATGCTTAACCTACTATTGGTCAAATTGATGTAGGTATAAGGAAATGAAAAAGAGAAGGCCAGAAACTGACATTCTTATACTCTTTGCCATAATTTCTAACAGATACTTCTCACAAATCCCAGCAGTTGGAGGGACAACTTTTATTGAGAAAACTAAAAGCATTTTCCATCTTTTACTATGGAAATGTGTGCTTCATGACGGCATAGAGCAATTGTCAATTTGAGAAAGGAACAGAAAACTGCTCAGTGAATGAATAACTTAATGACAGGTGCACTGACAGGCAAAAGCTTTTGGAGATAAAGATGCTTTGACTCCAAAGACCTTGTTCTGGACCCACACTGGGACTCACCTAGTCACTCCAAGTATGTAAACCGTACTCTCTTCAACTACTACATATTTCAACAGAGAGAATAACCTCACAAATCATTCAAGTAAGAGGTCAGATAACAGCAATGCAAGGATCAAAAGTCTTCTCCAATGATTCATCCCACATCCCCTCATTAGCAATAAGGCCAGTAAGGAAAGGCTATTAAAGGGTCCAATCTGGCTCTTCATTCTCTCATGGATGAACTAGTAGAGAAATCACACTGAAGTTGGGAGGTTCATAACGTGCTGGGGGAGAGACATGGGAATAGTTATTTGTCATGGAAGAGTTATTCCTAAGAATCATTTAGCTTATAATTGCAACCACATTCAGCTAAACTTCTTCAGAGCAATCACTGATCATTGGGAAGAAGTCAGCACTTCTGTAGGGGCATTAACTCTTTGGCATTATGGTCATTTAATGCACGAACATTAACAGTTCACTAAACAGGACCCTGTTAGGTGTTCTAATAGGACCAACGGGGAATACACTGGAAGGAAAGAGTCAGCTATAAATAACTTCCTTCATTTTTTAAAAATATATTTGTCAATCTGTGAAATGTTTCTCTGAAGAAAATTAATTTAATTAGAAATGGTGTATTAATTGTCATCTTTTTCTGAACATATTTTTCCTGGTTCTTACAAATCATTTTAAGCACAAGTTGTTAATATTTTTTTTCTTTTTCTTTTCTATTTTCTCTATTTAAATAAAAATTACATTAAATTTGAACACAAATGGAAATCTAATACCACTAACTATATGCACGCTGCACTGATTAATGAACAGGTTGTCTGGAATATGTGATAACCAAATACTCCATAGGCTTATACAATCTCACAATTTCCTTCAAGCCTCAGAGTGTGGAAGAGCTCTGGTTAAGCAGATATAGCAAGCTTTCCAGTACCAGTGCTCACTTTTCTTGGCTTTTCACTGAAGAATCCTGTCCTGAGGATCTTATTGTAGTAAATTCCAACCTACTGAAGACAATGAGCATGAGGGCCTGTGGGTTATTAACTTCTGATTTTTGTCTCTATCTCAGTTTACCCACTTTTACATTTTGAACTGCTGTCTGTGGTTAATTATCTCCACCCTTCATCTTTCCAGTAACAATCTGAGCTGATAACATTTTAATTATCCTACAGTATGATTTTTTTCTTAAAGCATACATTTTAACCTGCCTTATTTCTTAAAAGTATCTTTAATTTTGTGTTTTTGTCTTATCATTATTAAACCTTTAAAAATTTGGATTTTTTTTCCATAATTATCTTCATTTTTGTATTTGTTGACTTTTGGTATTAAGAGATTAAATAGGAACAAAATACCTGGTGACTTATTTAACTCTTTTTTAACATCTTCTATATGCACTTTTGAATAAAATTCACTTTTCTCTTCCTTGGAGTGTATTTAGCATTCTCTTCCCATTTTAAGGCCTTGGTTTGTATTATTTTAACTCTATTTTACTGTAACTATACTAATTTATTCAGCTTCTTTTTCTTCTGAACCAGTTTCATTTCTTTATGTTGTGTTTTAAGTATACATTTATTCACTGCTAAAATTTTTTTATTTTTTATTTTACCTTTTGATTATTCTAAAACATACGCATTTGAGAATAGGTCCAATAGCAGTTCATTTCCCAGGCTAGAAAGAAAGCTTTTTTTTCCTCCTTTTGTTTGATTCTGTATCATTTGATTTCATTTGTTCTGCACTGACAGGCAAAAGCTTTTGGAGATAAAGATGCTTTGACTCCAAAGGCCTTGTTAGTGCTCTAATCCCATGGCATCAAATTCTTTATTTGAGATAATATAATAAATTAATAGGACAGTATTTCTTTACAGGTATTCTCCAGGGATTTTCAGCTTGAAACTCTGGGATTTTTTTTCTATGATAAATTAATTTTTTTGCACTCCAAAATCCATCATTAGTTCCTTATGCAGTTATACAATTAAATAAGTCATACAAATGATATTTTATGAAAGAAGAGTGGGAATTGGTAAGAGAATATCTATCATAGGGAAGATCTCATTTCAATTCCCTATGGTTAATCTTAGTGAAAAAGTAAGACAGAAGGAATCGGTGATCAGCAGATCTGTCCTTAAAGAAATGTTTAAAACAAAGTTCAGAATTATTATGAATCAAAAAGACAACTGCTTAAGTAAAATGAATGACTGCAATGCCAAAGGGGAGGGAGCAAGCTACTGGGAAAACTGTTATAAGATACCTGCACTACACTTGAAGAAAAACAGCTTATTTGAAGATGAGTTATTATTAGCTAAACATATATATTGCAAACTCTAGGGCAACTTCTAACAAACTTTTAAAGTAAGTATAAATGATATGCTAAGGAAGGACATAAAATGGTTATTTTATGAAGTACTCAATTAAACCAGAGGAGACAGTAAAAGACAGAGGAGGAAAGAACAAATACTGGGTTAGCCAAAAAGTTCATTTGGAGTTTTCCATACCATCTTATGGAAACCCCTGAACGAACTTTTGGGCCACCCCAATACAAATGAAGTGAAAATAGTTAAAAACACAGTATAAACCCTTCAACAAATGATGCCAGGAATACTAGATATCCACATGTAAAAGAATGAGGTTGGACCCTTACCTTATACTAGATACAAAAACTAACTCAAAATGGATCAAAGACCTAAATATAAGATGTAAAACTATAAAAGAAGACGTAAGGAAAAAGCTTTGGGACTTCAGGTTTTGCAATAATTTCTTGGATATAACACCAAAGGCACAGGTAACAAAAGAAAAAACAAACTAACTGAACTTCAAAATTAAAAACTTTCATGCATCAAAGGGCATTATAAATAAAATAAAATGGGAGCCCACAGAATGGGAGAAAATATTTTTAAATCACATATTTGACAAAGAATCAATATCCAGAATATATAGAGAAATCCTAAAATGCAACAACAACAAAAAACAAACCAATTCAGAAATGGGCAAAGGACTTGAATAGACATTTCTCCAAAGATATACAAATGGTCACCAAACATATTAACAGATGATCATCATCACTGATCATTACAGAAATACTATGATCAAAACTACAAAATACCACCTCATACCTACTAGTATGGCTGCTATCAAAACACCAGAAAACTAACAAGTATTAGTGAGGATGTGGAGAAATTGGAACCCCTCTGTACTCTTGGTGGGAATGTAAAATGGTGAAGCCACTATGTGAAATAGTACGGCAGTTCCTCAAAAAATTAAACATAGAATTACCACATGATCCACAAATTCCACTTCTGGGTATATATCCAAAAGAACCCAAAACAGGGTCTCAAAGAGGTATTTGTGCACCTGTATTCATAAAAGCATTATTCACAACAGTCAAGAGGTACAAGGAACCCAAGTGTACTTCCATGGATAAATGAATAAACAAAAAAATGCAGTATATACATACAGTGGAATATTATTTAGCCTTCAATAGGGAGGAAATTCTGACAAATGCTGCAAAATGGATGAACCTTGAGAAAATTATACTAGGTGAAATAAGTCAGTCACAAAAAGATAAGTACTGTATGATTTCACTTATATGAGATATCTAGAGTAGTCAGTTTCATAGAAATAGAAAGGGGAATGGTGGTTGCCAGGGAGTGGGGAAATGGTTAGTTATTGTTTAATGGATAGGGAGTTCCAGTTTTGCAAGATTAAAAAGTTCTGGAGACTGCACAATAAAGTGAATATATACTACTAAACTATACACTTAAAATGGTTAAGATGTTAAATTTTACCTAATGTGCATTATACAATTAAATTTTTAAAAATCACACTAGATATTAATCCAACTATATCAAAAATAATTTTAAATTAGAATAGTCTAAATAATACCAGTTAAATGACACATTATCAGAGTAGATTATAAAACAAATACACAAACAAGACCCTGCTATATGTTGACTACAATAAATCCACTTTAAATATGAAGACTCAGGTTAAAAGTAAAGAAATGGACAAAGATATACTACGTTGACACTAATCAAAAGAAACTGGAGTAGTTATATTAATTTCAGACAAAGCACACTTCAGATCAAAGATACATGAGGCAAAAAATGATAAAACTGCAAGGAGAAAGAGATGAATCTACTGTTACAGTTGAAAATTTATTATTCCCCTTACAGTCGTTGACAGATCAAGCAGTCGGAAAATCAGTAAAGATACAAGTGACACGAATACCACTATTAATCAACCAATATAATTAACATTTATAGAATACTTTATCCAACAACAGCACATTCCAACACATTCTTCTCAAGGTCAGATGGAACATTTACTAATATAGTCCACACTGGGCCATCAAACACACCCAAACAAAATTAAAAGTTAGAAATTTATATAAAGTATCTTCTCAAACCACAACAGAATTAAACTAATAATAAATAACAGAAAGATAGCCGGAAAATCCTCAAACACTTGGAGATTAAATAACATACTCCTAAATAACATATGGACTAAAAAGAATTCTCAAAATATATTAAAATATATTGAATTAGTAAAAATGAAAATTCAACTTATGAAAATGTGTGGGGTGCAGTGAAAACAGTGCTTAGGGGCAATTTATATCATTGAATGCATATCATAGAAAAGAAGATCTAAAATTACAAATCTAAACTAAAACTTCAGGAAACTAGAAAAAGTGCAACTTAAGTCCAAAGCAAATGAAGAAAAAAATTAAAGCAGAAATCAATAAACTGAAAACAGTAAAATAACAGAAAAAAAGTCAAGAAAACCAGAAGTTAGTTCCATAAAAAGGATTAATAAAATTGATAGAACTCTAGCCAGACAAACTAAGAAAAAAAAGAGAGAGGATAACAGTTATTGATGTCAGAAACAAAGAAGTCGTCATCATGCCTGGCCCCACAAACATTAAAAGGATAACAAACTCTATGCCCACAAATTTGATAACAGATGAAATGGTCCAATTCCTGAAAAGACACAAACTATTAAAACCCACTTAAGGAAAAATAGATAACCTGAGTAGGGTTTTTTGTATTAAAGAAATTGAATCAACAATTAATAACCTTCCAGAAAAGAAAGCACCAGGCCCATGTGGTTACACTGCTGAATTCTACCAAACATTTAAAGAATAAATGATAACTATTTATGACAATCTTTCAGAAAATAAAAGCAGAACGAATACTTCTTCACTCATTCTACGAGGCCAGCATTATCTTCATACCAAAACTAGATAAAGAGCTACAAGAAAGGAAACTACAGACTAATATCTTCATGAACCTAGATGTAAAAATTTTCAAAAATATATTTGCAAATAAAATCCAGCAATGTATAAACAGTTATACACCACAACCAAACGGGATTAATTCCAAGAATACAAAGCTGATTCAATTATCATAAAGAAATTTTTTTAATTAATGTATTTTACACATATTTACCACCTCTAGCGTTCTACATTATTTTCTGTATTTCTAAATTTCCAACTGGTGTCATTTTCCTTTTGTCCAAAGAACTTCCTTTAACAATTTTTGTAATGCATACATATCTGAAACTTGAGATCATGGTGGGGGGGAATCTTAGAGTTTAAAAGGCTATTTTACTTTCACATTTTTCTAAGAATAATCAAAATACCATATGAGACCAATTTCCAGTTTTGCAAAATATTGATTACTCTATATAACTTTGGACCTTATATTTGATCTTCCACCTATTATCAACTGAGACTCACATAAACCCTCTCCTGAATGATAGTTGCCCATCATATATAGAAATTTTGAACTATATATAATTATCTTGATACATAAAGCTTTATTCCTTGGCCCTGTTGTGAGATTTTTTTTTCCAAATATTCTTTCTTTAGCATACATATACCCAAATATCTGTCAGTAGAACCAATTCAATCTTCTCACTCAGAGTACCCAGCTATTCTCATTTAGCCAACTCTACAAAATCTCTTCCCTGTCATAAGCTACCCAGCCTAGGAAGTGAAGAATTAATAAGGAAGTGAAGAATTAATAAACCTGGTTATATTCTACCTCAAACACTTCAACACTCAGTGTATTAGTTTTCATTTGTTCTGTAATAAATTATCACTAACTCAGTGGCTTAAAACAACTTTCAGTATTTTCTCACATTTTGATGGATCAGGAGGTTTGGGCACAGCCTAGCTGAGTCCTCTGCTAAAAGCCTCACAGAACTGCAACCAAGATGTTAGCCAGGTCTGGATCTTATCTGAAATTTAAAGTTCTCTTCCAAGCTTATGTGGTTTGAGTAGATTTATTCCCTTGAAGTTGCAGAATATATGATGACTCATTTCTTCCAGGATAAACTAAGAAAGATTTTTCTCACCTCTAGACTCTTTGTTGAAGGGCTCACCTCATCAGTCAGGACCACTGGGATAATTTCTTTTTTATTAACTTAAAGTCGACTGATTCGGGACTTTAATTACATTTGCAAAGAACTCACCTGTGTGATGTATACTAGTTAGAACACAGGAACAGGTCCTACCCATGCCCCTTGGGTGAGGATTATAAAATGGTGTGGGTCATTGGGGATTTTCTTAGAATTCTTCCAAATATATTCAAAAAAAATCCCAAAAAAACTGTATGAAACAACTGGGTATTCAAATTAATTTACAAAAGAGAAATATATGAAATCATAATGTCAGAGACAGTCTGTTTCAAGCCTCTCAAAAAAAAGTAACATCCTTTCAAATATTATCAACATCCTTGATTCTACACATTTATTCAGATAATTAATCAAATCTTAACTGAATGTTTAAAAACATTTTTCACAATGAAAAGATCTCTGTCCTTTTTTCTACTTTTAAAAGAAATTAATGACATACCCTCCCAAACCTCACCTTTAAAAAAATCTTGCTTCTGATATAATTTAGGTATTCTCACATTCTTTTATTGCTCCACAACTTTTCAGAATTATCTTCTCTGCATGGGTTCAGAGTATAGCATTTAAAAAAGCATGAAAGGACACAGGATTCTCAATTTGTTAACAAATAAAGGTGCTATCTATTTTCAGAAGAAAAGCAAAAATGATGAAGTCAGAACTATTCTCTCAGTAGGCAAATAATGCATTCATTAACTGGATTTTAAATATGTGAATGCAACAAAAAATTGCATGCAGTTAAGAAATAAGAAATTCACTAACAGTACAATGTTAAGTAATAGCATAGATAAATTCAAGACATGAACATACAAAATATTCTGATTTTGTTTGGCTTTGAGATTCTTTCTAATATTCTGTACTTCATGGTGATGTGTAGTAGAACTAATGTTTCTTTACACCATAAACTTAGAAAAAGCTAAGCAAATTTACCAGTGTTGCTGATAAATAATAATTATAAACATTTATAATGATGCTTAGTAGAATTAACTTTTGCTACAATTTTTTGCCAAAAACCTACTCTCACAAATTAATTTGTCCACTGTGTAAATAAAATCTCTATACTAAATGAACATGCATCACTAACATTTATGCAAAAAAAATTTTTGAAATAAAATGCAATAATTTAGTTGAATAGGAAAAACAATTTACTTTTAAATGTGTTTTCAAAAGTAGGAAAATAAGGATATGCTAAAAATTTTATAAGCTGGCAAACTGAAAATATTATCATATTAATAAGAATGGTGATAGTAGTTGGAAGAGTTTTACATAGTAATTCAGGAAATATAACTGCAGATGACCTCAAAATGGTTAAAAATAGGAATGAGGGACTTCCCTGGTGGTCCGGTGGTTAAGACTTTGCCTTCCAACGCAGGGACTACGGGTTTGATCCCTGGTCAGGGAGCTAAGATCCCACATGCCTCGCGGCCAAGAAACCAAAATATAAAACAGACACAATATTGTAACAAATTCAATAAAGACTTTAAAAATGGTCCACATCAAAAAAGAAAATCTTTAAAAAAAATAGGATTTAAATAAATGTTTTTAAAAAGTCAAGAAGTATGACAAAAGGAATGTAATGATTTGTAATTATTTTTTTCCCATTTCTCATTTTAGTTTCAAAATGCTCTAGAAAGAATCAGAAATCTGAAACACAGGATAGATAATAAACCCAGAAGAACACAGGTAGCTCCATGAGGACAAGGGTTTCTATTTCATTCACTGATATAGCCCATGGGCTGGGGCTATTGTTCTTACATTTTGCTTTAATCTCAGGCCTTGATTATGCTCACAAATTGTACTGAGGACCTCACAATGTTTCTGTTTTTGTAGATTACACACACACAGAGGTAATTATGTTATTTGAAATTAAAAAAGACATTTTTAAAAGATCTATTATTTCATTCAAAATAACAATAAACCTACTTCTTGCTAATACAAGTAACAATTTTTTATCAAAGATACTATATTTTACAAAACCAATGAAATAGTGAGAGGAGTGGCTTTGTTTTACATTTTTGCAAATATCTTAATGTGGGGCTAAATAAAAAAAAAAATAGCTGTTTTCACACATCTGTTTCTGATTTCAATCTGCTCTTACACATTATTTTGGTTGAAGTATATAGAGAGAATCTGTACTCATGTGGACATATGAGAAAAGGGAAGAGTCTCTAACAGCCTTTATAGATAATTGTCAATATTCTTTGAAGGCACAGCAAAACTCAGTAAGTAGTAGTTCTTAAAAGTTAGTCACAACGTGGAAGCTAAAATCATTCTGAAAACTTTTCTTACTATGTTACATTTAGAACTGTCAGTGTATCTCAAACTTTTACCCATGCATGATTTTGTAACACTGTGCATTGGTCTTTCAGAAATTATTTTTTTTTTTGAATTTTATTTATTTTTATACAGCAGGTTCTTATTAGTTATCTATTTTATACATATTAGTGTGTATATGTCAATCCCAATCTCCCAATTCATCCCACCACCACCACCACCACCCCCGCCCGCTTCCCCCCCTTGGTGTCCATATGTTTGTTCTCTACATCTGTGCTAAATCCTGATTTTTTTTTTTTTTTAACATCTTTATTGAAGTTTAATTGCCTTACAATAGTGTGTTAGCTTCTGCTTTATAACAAAGTGAATCAGTTATACATATACAATATGTTCCCATTTCTCTCCCCTCTTGCATCTCCCTCCCTCCCACCCTCCCCATCCCACCCCTCTAGGTGGTCACAAAACACCGAGCTGATCTCCCTGTGCTGTGCAGCTGCTTCCCACTAGCTATCTATTTTACATTTGGTAGTGTATATATGTCCATGACACTCTCTTACCCTGTCACATCTCACCCCACCCCCTCCCCATATCCTCAAGTCCATTCTCTAGTAGGTCTGTGTCTTTATTCCCGTCTTGCCACTAGGTTCTTCATGGCCTTTTTTTTTTTCCCCTTAGATTCCGTATATATGTGTTAGCATACTGTATTTGTTTTTCTCTTTCTGACTTACTTCACTCTGTATGACAGACTCTAACTCCATCCACCTCATTACAAATACCTCCATTTCATTTCTTTTTATGGCTGAGTAATATTCCATTGTATATATGTGCCACATCTTCTTCACCCATTCATCTGTCGATGGACATTTAGGTTGCTTCCATGTCCTGGCTATTGTAAATAGAGCTGCAATGAACATTTTGGTACATGACTCTTTTTGACCTATGGTTTTCTCAGGGTATATGCCCAGTAGTGGGATTGCTGGGTCATATGGTAGTTCTATTTGTAGTTTTTTAAGGAACCTCCATACTGTTCTCCATAGTGGCTGTATCAATTTACATTCCCACCAACAGTGCAAGAGTGTTCCCTTTCCTCCACACCCTCTCCAGCATTTATTGTTTCTAGATTTTTTGATGATGGCCATTCTGACCGGTGTGAGATGATATCTCATTGTAGTTTTGATTTGCATTTCTCTAATGATTAATGATGTTGAGCATTCTTTCATGTGTCTGTAGGCCATCTGTATATCTTCTTTGGAGAAATGTCTATTTAGATCTTCTGCCCACTTTTGGATTGGGTTGTTCGTTTTTTTGTTATTGAGCTGCATGAGCTGCTTGTAAATCTTGGAGATTAATCCTTTGTCAGTTGCTTCATTTGCAAATATTTTCTCCCATTCTGAGGGTTGTCTTTTGGTCTTGTTTATGGTTTCCTTTGCTGTGCAAAAGCTTTTCAGTTTCATTAGGTCCCATTTGTTTATTTGTGTTCTTATTTCCATTTCTCTGGGAGCTGGGTCAAAAAGAATCTTGCTGTGATGTATGTCATAGAGTGTTCTGCCTATGTTTTCCTCTAAGAGTTTGATAGTGTCTGCCCTTACACTTAGGTCTTTAATCCATTTTGAGTTTATTTTTGAGCATGGTGTCAGGGAGTGTTCTAATTTCATACTTTTACATGTTCCTGTCCAATTTTCCCAGCACCACTTATTGAAGAGGCTGTCTTTTCTCCACTGTATATGCTTGCCTCCTTTATCAAAGATAAGGTGACCATATGTGTGTGGGTTTATCTCTGGGCTTTCTATCCTGTTCCATTGATCTATATTTCTGTTTTTGTGCCAGTACCAAACTGTCTTGATTACTGAAGCTTTGTAATATAGTCTGAAGTCAGGGAGCCTGATTCCCCCAGCTCCATTTTTCGTTCTCAAGATGGCTTTGGCTATTCGGGGTCTTTTGTGTTTCCATACAAATTGTGAAATTTTTTGTTCTAGTTCTGTGAAAAATGCCAGTGGTAGTTTGATAGGGATTGCACTGAATCTGTAGATTGCTTTGGGAAGTAGAGTCATTTTCACAATGTTGATTCTTCCAATCCAGGAACATGGTATATCTCTCCATCTACTTGTATCATCTTTAATTTCTTTCATCAGTGTCTTATAATTTTCTGCATACAGGTCTTTTGTCTCCTTAGGTAGGTTTATTCCTAGATATTTTATTCTTTTTGTTGCAATGGTGAATGGGAGTGTTTTCTTAATTTCACTTTCAGATTTTTCATCATTAGTGTATAGAAATGCAAGAGATTTCTGTGCATTAATTTTGTATCCTGCTACTTTACCAAATTCATTGATTAGCTCTAGGAGTTTTCTGGTAGCATCTTTAGGATTCTCTATGTATAGTATCATGTCATCTGCAAATAGTGACAGCTTTACTTCTTCTTTTCCGATTTGGATTCCTTTTATTTCTTTGTCTTCTCTGATTGCTGTGGCTAGGACTTCCAGAACTATGTTGAATAATAGTGGTGAGAGTGGGCAACCTTGTCTTGTTCCTGATCTTAGTGGAAATGGTTTCAGTTTTTCACCATTGAGGACAATGTTGGCTGTGGGTTTGTCATATATGGCCTTTATTATGTTGAGGAAAGTTCCCTCTATGCCTACTTTCTGCAGGGCTTTTATCATAAATGGGTGTTGAATTTTGTCAAAAGCTTTCTCTGCATCTATTGAGATGATCATATGGTTTTTCTCCTTCAATTTGTTAATATGGTGTATCACATTGATTGATTTGCGTATATTGAAGAATCCTTGCATTCCTGGGATAAACCCCACTTGATCATGGTGTATGATCCTTTTAATGTGCTGTTGGATTCTGTTTGCTAGTATTTTGTTGAGGATTTTTGCATCTATGTTCATCAGTGATATTGGCCTGTAGTTTTCTTTCTTTGTGACATCTTTGTCTGGTTTTGGTATCAGGGTGATGGTGGCCTCGTAGAATGAGTTTGGGAGTGTTCCTCCCTCTGCAATATTTTGGAAGAGTTTGAGAAGGATAGGTGTTAGCTCTTCTCTAAATGTTTGATAGAATTCGCCTGTGAAGCCATCTGGTCCTGGGCTTTTGTTTGTTGGAAGGTTTTTAATCACAGTTTCAATTTCAGTGCTTGTGATTGGTCTGTTCATATTTTCTATTTCTTCCTGGTTCAGTCTTGGCAGTTTGTGCATTTCTAAGAATCTGTCCATTTCTTCCAGGTTGTCCATTTTATTGGCATAGAGTTGCTTGTAGTAATCTCTCATGATCTTTTGTATTTCTGCAGTGTCAGTGGTTACTTCTCCTTTTTCATTTCTAATTCTATTGATCTGGGTCTTCTCCCTTTTTTTCTTGATGAGTCTGGCTAATGGTTTATCAATTTTGTTTATCTTCTCAAAGAACCAGCTTTTAGTTTCATTGATTTTTGCTATTGCTTCCTTCATTTCTTTTTCATTTATTTCTGACCTGATCTTTATAATTTCTTCCCTTCTGCTGGCTTTGGGGTTTTTTTGTTCTTCTTTCTCTAATTGCTTTAGGTGCAAGGTTAGGTTGTTTATTCGAGATGTTTCCTGTTTCTTGAGGTAGGTTTGTATTGCTATAAACTTCCCTCTTAGCACTGCTTTTGCTGCGTCCCATAGGTTTTGGGTCGTCGTGTCTCCGTTGTCATTTGTTTCTAGGTATTTTTTGATTTCCCCTTTGATTTCTTCAGTAATCACTTCGTTATTAAGTAATGTATTGTGTAGCCTCCATGTGTTTGTATTTTTTACAGATCTTTTCCTGTAATTGATATCTAGTCTCATAGTGTTGTGGTCGGAAAAGATACTTGATACGATTTCAATTTTCTTAAATTTACCAAGGCTTGATTTGTGACCCAAGATATGATCTATCCTGGAGAATGTTCCATGAGCACTTGAGAAAAATGTGTATTCTGTTGTTTTTGGGTGGAATGTCCTATAAATATCAATTAAGTCCATATTGTTTAATGTATCATTTAAAGCTTGTGTTTCCTTATTTATTTTCATTTTGGATGATCTGTCCATTGGTGAAAGTGGGGTGTTAAAGTCCCCTACTATGATTGTGTTGCTGTCAATTTCCCCTTTTATGGCTGTTAGTATTTGCCTTATGTATTGAGGTGCTCCTATGTTGGGTGCATAAATATTTACAATTGTTATACCTTCCTCTTGGATCGATCCCTTGATCATTATATAGTGTCCTTCTTTGTCTCTTGTAATAGTCTTTATTTTAAAGTCTATTTTGTCTGATATGAGAATTGCTACTCCAGCTTTCTTTTGATTTCCATTTGCATGGAATATCTTTTTCCATCCCCTCACTTTCAATCTGTATGTGTCTCTAGGTCTGAAGTGGGTCTCTTGTAGACAGCATATATATGGGTCTTGTTTTTGTATCCATTCAGCCAGCCTGTGTCTTTTGGTGGGAGCATTTAATCCATTTACATTCAAGGTAATTATCGATATGTATGTTCCTATTCCCATTTTCTTAAATGTATTGGGTTTGTTATTGTAGGTGTTTTCCTTCTCTTGTGTTTCTTGCCTAGAGAAGTTCCTTTAGCATTTGTTGTAAAGCTGGTTTGGTGGTGCTGAACTCTCTCAGCTTTTGCTTGTCTGTAAAGGTTTTAATTTCTCCATCGAATCTGAATGAGATCCTTGCTGGGTAGAGTAATCTTGGTTATAGGTTTTTCTCCTTCATCACTTTAAGTATATCCTGCCACTCCCTTCTGGCTTGCAGAGTTTCTGCTGAGAGATCAGATGTTAACCTTATGGGGATTCCCTTGTGTGTTATTTGTTTTTTTTCCCTTGCTGCCTTTAATATGTTTTCCTTATATTTAATTTTTGACAGTTTGATTAATATGTGTCTTGGCGTGTTCCTCCTTGGGTTTATCCTGTATGGGACTCTCTGTGCTTCCTGGACTTGCTTAACTATTTCCTTTCCCATATTAGGGAAGTTTTCAACTATAATCTCTTCAAAAATTTTCTCAGTCCCTTTCTTTTTCTCTTCTTCTTCTGGTACCCCTATAATTCGAATGTTGGAGCATTTAATGTTGTCCCAGAGGTCCCTGAGACTGTCCTCAGTTCTTTTCATTCTTTTTTCTTTATCCTGCTCTGTAGTAGTTATTTCCACCATTTTATCTTCCAGGTCACTTATCCTTTCTTCTGCCTCAGTTATTCTACTATTGATCCCATCTAGAGTATTTTTAATTTCATTTATTGTGTTCTTCATCATTGCTTGGTTCCTCTTTAGTTCTTCTACATCCTTGTTAAATGTTTCTTGCATTTTGTCTATTCTATTTCCAAGATTTTGGATCATCCTTACTATCATTATTCTGAATTCTTTCTCAGGTAGACTACCTATTTCCTCTTCATTTGTTAAGTCCAGTGTGTTTTGAGCCTGCTCCTTCATCTGCTGTGTGTTTTTCTGTCGTCTCATTTTGCCTATCTTACTGTGTTTGGGGTCTCCTTTTCACAGGCTGCAGGTTCGTAGTTCCCGTTGTTTTTGGTATCTGTCCCCAGTGGCTAAGGTTGGTTCAGTGGGTTGTGTAGGCTTCCTGGTGGAGGGAACTAGTGCCTGAGTTCTGGTGGATGAGGCTAGATCTTGTCTTTCTGGTGGGCACGTCCACGTCTGCTGGTGTATTTTGGTGTGTCTGTGGCCTTATTATGATTTTAGGCAGCCTCTCTGCTAATGGATGGGGTTGTGTTCCTGTCTAGCTAGTTGTTTGGCATAGGGTGTCCAGCACTGTAGCTTGCTGGTCGTTGGATGAAGCTGGGTCTTGATGTTGAGATGGAGATCTCTGGGAGATTTTTGCCGTTTGGTATTACGTGGAGCTGGGAGGTCTCTTGTGGACCAGTGTTCTGAAGTTGGCTCTCCCACCTCAGAGGCACGGCCCTGATGCCTGGCTGGAGCACCAAGAGCCTTTCGTCCACACAGCTCAGAGTAAAAGGGAGAAAAAATAGAAAGAAAGAAAGAAAGAAAGAAAGAGGCTATAATATAGTGAAGTAAAATAAAGCTATTGTAAAGCAAAGCTATACAGACAAAATCTCACCCAGAAGCATATACATATACACTCACAAAAAAAAGGAAAAGGGGAAAAATTAATATCTCCTGCTCCCAGAGTCCCCCTCCTGAATTTGGGATGATTCGTTGTCTATTCAGGTATTCAGCAGATGCAGGCACATCACGTTGTTTGTGGAGCTTTAATCCGCTGCTCCTGAGGCTGCTGGGGGAGATTTCCCCTTCTCTTCCCTGTTCGCACAGCTCCTGGGGTTCAGCTTTGGATTTGGCCCCGCCTCTGCGTGTAGGTCGCCTGAGGGCGTCTGTTCCCCGCCCAGACAGGACGGGGCTAAAGGAGCAGCTGCTTCGGGGGCTCTGGCTCACCCAGGCCGCGGGGAGGGAGGGGTACAGAAGAGGCGGGGCGAGCCTGCGGCGGCCGAGGCCGGCGTGACGTTGCACCAGCCTGAGGCGCGCAATGCGTTCTGCCGGGGATGTTGTCCCCGGATCCCGGGACCCTGGCAGTGGCGGGCTGCACAGGCTCCTGGGAGGGGCGGTGTGGAGAGTGACCTGTGCTCACACACAGGCTTTTTGGAGGCGGCAGCAGCAGCCCCAGCGTCTCACGCCCGTCTCTGGGGTCCGTGCTGATAACCGCGGCTCGCGCCCTTCTCTGGATTAGGCGGCGCTCTGAATCC
Source organism: Balaenoptera acutorostrata (assembly GCF_949987535.1). Taxonomy (NCBI): domain Eukaryota; kingdom Metazoa; phylum Chordata; class Mammalia; order Artiodactyla; family Balaenopteridae; genus Balaenoptera; species Balaenoptera acutorostrata. Next base: position 188,691,119 of record NC_080064.1, read on the forward strand.
CCTCTCCTTGCGCGCAGCGAAACTAAGAGGCAAGAAAAAGTCTCTTGCCTCTTCGGCAGCTGCAGACCTTTTCCCGGTCTCCCTCCCGGCTAGCTGTGGTGCGCTAACCCCTTCAGGCTGTGTTCACGCCGCCAGCCCCAGTCCTCTCCCTGCGATCCGACCGAAGCCCAAGCCTCGGCTCCCAGCCCCTCCCGCCCCGGCGGGGGAGCAGACAAGCCTCTCGGGCTGGTGAGCGCTGCTCGGCGCCGAGCCTCTGTGCGGGAGTCTCTCCGTTTTTCCCTCTGCGCCCCTGTTGCTGTGGGATCCGCGCTGATAGCCGCGGCTTGCGCCCTTCTCTGGAGTTCGTTTAGACGGCGCTCTGAATCCCCTCTCCTTGCCCGCCGCGAAACAAAGAGGCAAGAAAAAGTCTCTTGCCTCTTCGGCAGCTGCAGACTTTTTCCCCCGGTCTCCCTCCCGGCTAGCTGTGGTGCGCCAACCCCTTCAGGCTGTGTTCACGCCGCCAGCCCCAGTCCTCTCCCTGCGATCCGACCGAAGCCCAAGCCTCGGCTCCCAGCCCCGCCCGCCCCGGCGGGGGAGCAGACAAGCCTCTCGGGCTGGTGAGTGCTGGTCGGCACTGATCCTCTGTGCGGGAATCTCTCCGCTTTGCCCTCCGCACCTCTGTGGCTGCGCTCTCCTCCGTGGCTCCAAAGCTTCCCCCCTCCGCCCCCCGCAGTCTCCGCCCGCGAAGGGGCTCCTAGTGCGTGGAAACCTTTCCTCCTTCACGGCTCCCTCCCACTGGTGCAGGTGCCGTCCCTATTCTTTTGTCTCTGTTATTTCTTTTTTCTTTTGCCCTACCCAAGTACGGGGGGAGTTTCTTGCCTTTTTGGAGGTCGGACGTTTTCTGCCAGCGTTCAGCGGGTGTTCTGTAGGAGCAGTTCCAGGTGTAGATGTATTTCTACTGTATCTGTGGGAAGGAAGGTGATCTCCGCGTCTTACTCTTCCGCCATCTTCTCCCTCCGCCCCTTTCAGAAATTATTGATTCAATGAATTATGAAGAGCATCCACTTTGCTGACACAGTTCATCATTATGCAATATGAAAAACAATCGCATTTGCTAATACCAACCTCAATTTTATCAGAAAAGTCTTTAAGTGTTAGGAAGCTGTCAAGGTCCCTAAAAAGATAAACGTTTTCCCAATTTTCAATTTTGTCTTTAAAATGCACATTATTGGCAACACATACTTTAATCTTTTTCTTTTTCTTGAAGTACAGTGTCATATTGTTCACTTTTGAGATGTCTGCCAAATAGGCAAGTTTAGAAAACCATAGTTTTTGGACATTGTTCTTTGAAGGAGGAATGGTATTCCATGGATCAAGTAGTTAGTTCATCTCCTAACAAAATAATCACACATAAACCCTTCCTTAAGATAACCATCCTACTTTGGTCAGCTGCAGAAGTTCGTTCTGTTTATATCCCATTTTCTCACGGAGAATATAAAAAGATATGTATTCATGGGTCAAGATTTAGTAATATTATTTATGATTCATCAAACACATTCTTTGTAAAAAACTAGCTTTTTCCATTGTTCTTTCTCTTATTTTACTTTCTGTTTCGTTTTTTGTTTTCTGTATGTTCATATAAGGAACGTATTGACTCTGTATAGTCTGGTACCACAGCCCTGATGCATGCCAAACTTCCAGCAGTTTTACCCACCATGACTTTTGCACCATCAATGCAAAGATCAACACAGCTATTCCAGGATAACCTATGGGATTCAATAAATGCAAAATTTTCATTTGTATTTATTTTGAAGAATTCTTATAAAATATATTTTTTTCATTTATTAATTGGCATTAATACTAATTGAGTGGAAATAGTGAGTGGAAATAGAGCAGTAAGTCCTTCCACATCTGCAGATTTATTCCTTCATAAGACAAAGGTACAAATCTGTGGATTGGCTCTGGCGTCAGTCTTCACATTTGTAGAAGAGTTTAATTCTATGAGTTACAATATCATTAGAAAGTAGAAGACACCTGGTTTTACTTACTGACTTTTCATCCAGCAGACATTCAGCAATGTCATCTGTGCAAGGCAATGTCTCAGTCATTCTATGTGCTTCTCCAGACAACACAAGATAACTTGTAAGATGTTCCAGTGGCTTTTTCATTCTTAGTTTGAAAAACTATTTTCAAACTAATTTTTTTTAAATAGCTCATCATGTTTATATTTAAAATACTAATTTTTATGTAAGCCTTGAATAGATTTGTCTCAAAACAACCCAGAAATTAAAGTGGCAATATATTATTCAAACATGTTCTTTTGCATAATACACAAGACACTAGGTTATTAACTCTCTAAAGCTGAGTAAGAGGTAATTTTCATCACAGTTGATTTCCTTATTTAAAACTGCCTTGGGACTTCCCTGGTGGCAGAGTGGTTAAGAATCTGCCTGCCAATGCAAGAGACATGGGTTCGAGCCCTGGTCCGGAAAGAGCTCACATGCCGCAGAGCAAATAAGCCCGTGTGCCACAACTACTGAGCCTGCGCTCTAGAGCCCATGAGGCACAGCTACTGAAGCCCACATACCTACAGCCCGTGCTGTGCAACAAGAGAAGCCACTGCAATGAGAAGCATGTGCACTGCAACAAAGAGTAGCCCCTGCTCACTGCAACTAGAGAAAGCCTGCACAGCAACGAAGACCCAACATAGCCAAAAAATAAATAATAAATAAACTTATTACAAAAAAAATCTGCCTCATGTATTCAGAATTGATTCCAAAGAATGGAGTGTCCTGAGAAGCCACTTAGATGAGGCTTCATCCACCAGAGAGCAGACAGCAGAAGCAAGAAGAACTATAATCCTGCAGCCCGTGGAACAAAAACCACAATCACAGAAAGAGAGACAAGATGAAAAGGCAGAGGGCTATATACCACATGAAGGAACACGATAAAACCCCCAAAAACAACTAAATGAAGTAGAGATAGGCAACCTTCCAGAAAAAGAATTCAGAATAATGATAGTGAAGATGATCCAGGAACTCGGAAAAAGAATGGAGGCAAAGATCAAGAAGACACAAGAAATGTTTAACAAAGACCTAGAAGAATAAAAGAACAAACACCTAGAAGAACTAATGAACAAACAAACAGAGATGAACAATACAATGACTGAAATGAAAGATACACCAGAAGGAATCAATAGCAGAGTAACTGAGACAGAAGAACGGATAAGTGACCTGGAAGACAGAATGGTGGAATTCCTGCCACAGAACAAAGTAAAAAGAATGAAAAGAAATGAAGACAGCCTAAGAGACCTCTGGAACAACATTAAATGCAACAACATTCGCATTATAGGGGTCCCAAAAGGAGAAGAGAGAGAGAAAGGACCCAAGAAAATATTTGAAGAGATTATAGTCGAAAACTTCCCTAACATGGGAAAGGAAATAGCCACCCAAGTCCAGGAAGGGCAGAGAGTCCCAGGCAGGATAAGCCCAAGGAGAAACATGCCGAGACACATAGTAATCAAATTGACAAAAATTAAAGACAATGAAAAATTATTGAAAGCAACAAGGGGAAAATGACAAATAAAATACAAGGGAACTCCCATAAGGTTAACAGCTGATTTCTCAGCACAAACTCTACAAGCCAGAAGGGAGTTGCATGATATATTTAAAGTGATGAAAGGGAGGGACCAACAACCAAGATTACTCTAACCAGCAAGGATCTCATTCAGATTTGACAGAGAAATCAAAAGCTTTATATACAAGCAAAAGCTAAGAGAATACAGCACCACCAAACCAGCTCTACAACAAATGCTAAAGAAACTTCTCTAAGTGGGAAACACAAGAGAAGAAAAGGACCTACAAAAACTAACCCAAAACAATTAAGAAAATGGTCATAGGAACATACATATCGATAATTACCTTCAACGTAAATGGATTAAATGCTTCCACCAAAAGACACAGGCTTGCTGAATGGATACAAAAACAAGACCCATATATATGCTGTCTACAAGAGACCCACTTCAGACCTAGGGACACATTCAGACTGAAAGCGAGGGGATGGAAAAAGATATTCCATGCAAATGGAAATCAAAAGTAAGCTGGAGTAGCAATACTCATATCAGAAAAAATAAACCTTAAAATAAAGAATGTTATAAGAGACAAGGAAGGAAGGACACTATATAATGATCAAGGGATCAATCCAAGAAGATATAACAATTATAAATATATAAGCACCCAACATAGGAGCACCACAATATATAAGGCAACTGCTAACAGCTATAAAAGAGGAAACTGACAGTAACACAACAGTGGGGAACTTGAACACCTCACTTACACCAATGGACAGATCATCCAAACGGAAAATTAATAAGGAAACAGAAGCTTTAAATGACACAATAGACCAGATAGATTTAATTGATATTTACAGGACATTCCAACCAAAAACAGCAGATTACACTTTCTTCTCAAATACACATGGAACATTCTCTAGGATAGATCACATCCTGGGTCACAAATTAAGCCTCAGTAAATTTAAGAAAATTGAAATCATACCAAGCATCTTTCCTGACCACAAGGCTATGAGATTACAAATCAATTACAAGTAAAAAACACAAACACATGGAGGCTAAACACTATGTTACTAAATAAGCAAGAGATGACTGAAAAAATCAAAGAGGAAATCAAAAAATACCTAGAGACAAATTACAATGAAAGTACAATGATCCAAAACCTATGGGATGCAGCAAAGGCAGTTCTAAGAGGGAAGTTTATAGCAGTACAAGCCTACCTCAAGAAACAAGAAAAATCTCAAATAAACAATCTAACATTACACCTAGGAATTAGAGAAAGAAGAAAAAACAAAACCCAAAGTTAGTAGAAGGAAAGAAATCATAAAGATCAGAGAAGAAATAAATGAAATAGAAACAAAGAAAACAACAGCAAAGATCAATAAAACTAAAAGCTGGTTCTTTGAGAAGATAAACTAAATTGATAAACTATTAGCCAGACTCATCAAGAAAAAGAGGGAGAGGACTCAAATGAATAAAATTAGAAGTGAAAAAGGAGAAGTTATAACAGACACAGCAGCAATACAAAGCATCCTAAGAGACTACTACAAGCAATTCTATGCCAATAATTTGGACAACCTGAAAGAAATGGACAAATTCTTAGAAAGGTACAACCTGCCGAGACTGAACCAGGAAGAAATAGAAAATATGAACAGACCAATCACAGTAATTAAATTGAAACTGTCATTAAAAATCTTCCAACAAACAGAAGTCCAGGACCAGATGTCTTCACAGGTGAATTCTATCAAACATTTAGAGAAGAGCTAACACCCATCCTTCTCAAACTCTTCCAAAAAATTGCAGAGGAAGGAACACTCTCAAACTCATTCTATGAAGCCACCATCACCCTGATACCAAAACCAGACAAACATACTACAAAAAAAGAAAATTAGAGACCAGTATCACTCATGAATACAGATGCAAAAATCCTCAACAAAATACTAGCAAACAGAACACATTAAAAGGATCAGACACCATGATCAAGTGGGATTTATCCCAGGGATGCAAGGATTCTTCAATATATGCAAATCAATCAATGTGATACACCATATTAACAAACTGAAGAATAAAAACCATATGATCATCTCAATAGATGCAGAAAAAGCTTTTCACAAAATTCAACAGCTATTTATGATAAAAACTCTCCAGAAAGTAGGCATGGAGGGAACCTACCTGAACATAATAAAGGCCATATACAACAAACCCACAGCAAACATCATTCTCAATGGTGAAAAACTGAAAGCATTTCCTCTAAGATCAGGAACAAGACAAGGATGTCCACTCTCGCCACTACTATTCAACATAGTTTTGGAAGTCCTAGCCACAGCAATCAGAGAAGAAAAAGAAATAAAAGGAATACAAATTGGAAAAGAAGAAGTAAAACTGTCACTGTTTGCAGATGACATGATACTATACATAGAGAATCCTAAAGATGCTACCAGAAAACTCCTAGAGCTAATCAATGAATTTGGTAAAGTAGCAGGATACAAAATTAATGCACAGAAATCTCTTGCATTTCTATACACTAATGATGAAAAATCTGAAAGTGAAATTAAGAAAACACTCCCATTTACCATTGCAACAAAAAGAATAAAATATCTAGGAATAAACCTACCTAAGGAGACAAAAGACCTGTATGCAGAAAATTATAAGACAATGATGAAAGAAATTAAAGATGATACAAATAGATGGAGAGATATACCATGTTCTTGGATTGGAAGAAATCAACATTGTGAAAATGACTCTAATACCCAAAGCAATCTACAGATTCAATGCAATCCCTATCAAACTACCACTGGCATTTTTCACAGAACTAGAACAAAAAATTTCACAATTTGCATGGAAACACAAAAGACCCCAAATAGCCAAAGCAATCTTGAGAACAAAAAATGGAGCTGGAAGAATCAGGCTCCCTGACTTCAGACTATACTACAAAGCTACAGTAATCAAGACAGTATGGTACTGGCACAAAAACAGAAATATAGATCAACAGTACAGGATAGAAAGCCCAGAGATAAACCCACACACATATGGTCACCTTACCTTTGATAAAGGAGGCAAGAATATACAATGGAGAAAAGCCAGCCTCTTCATTAAGTGGTGCTGGGAAAACTGGACAGGTACATGTAAAAGTATGAAATTGGAACACTCCCTAACACCATACACAAAAATAAACTCAAAATGGATCAAAGACCTAAATGTAAGGCCAGACACTATCAAACTCTTAGAGGAAAACATAGACAGAACACTCGATGACATAAATCACAGCAAGATCCTTTTTGACCCAGATCCTAGAGAAATGGAAATAAAAATGAACAAATGGGACCTTATGAAACTTAAAAGCTTTTGCACAGCAAAGGAAACCATAAACAAGACCAAAAGACAACCCTCAGAATGGGAGAAAATATTTGCAAATGAAGCAACTGAGAAAGGATTAATCTCCAAAATTTACAAGCAGCTCATGCAGCTCAATAACAAAAAAGATAGATGTCTATCTTCATGAGTATCAGTATCTCTCTGACCTTACACAGGTTATTTGCCACAGGTAATCTTCTGATCAATAACATTTTTGGCAGAGAGGTAAGAAATATTTGTTTCTCCTCTACACAGATAATTGGATTTTACTTAATGAGACTGCACAGCCCCTGAAATCTCAGGTAAATAGGCAACAGACAGGGATTTAACCTCTGAGAGTAATGTCTTAAATGTTTATTATATGAGGACAAAACTATTTACTGCTTTTGCATATTTCTCATGATACTCAAAATTGACTTGTAACAACTCGATTACGCTTAGAAATTCTAACATCACATGGATTATCCAGAAGATAATGTATAAAAATTCTAACCTCACATGAATTATCCAGAAGACAATGTATAAAAATTCTAACCTCACATGAATTATCCAGAAGATATGTAGAGAACTGTCATGTTCACATATAATGGCCACACTCCTGACTGAATGTAAAACATTTCAGATCCTACATATCAGTTCATCTATTTGTTTGACTGAAATAATTAGTTGAAATAAAATAATTGATGATTTCACATATATATGAAAAAGCCGAATATAAAACAAGTGAAATTATTACCCTGTAGCCATTTATCCTGCACTTAGAAACAAAGCACTTATATTCGAACTGACATACTAAGACATATAGAGATATTTTTAAGTAAAAAACTCAAAACAAAGGAAACTAGTAGTATTCGGGAGGTAATAACAAATTTTGCTCAACAGAAGGCAAGGCTGCAGTAACCACAAAGAACACCCCACACAACACATTTAACTTTCAATATTGTGAATAACATTCAAGTCACATTATAAAGACATTTTACTATCCAAAAATCCCTGAAGCTTAATGATCTACATAGAGTAACCCTTGAATGCTTTCCAAAGTAGTATGTCAAGGAGGAAGGTCAAGAACAAGCCACCCAGTGCAATCAGCGGTCTCTATTAACACGAAACAATAGTTAATTTCCTTTGCTTAGACTATTCTTCCAAATCCAAAAAGTGTACAGAACTGCTTCCCTTTCTCACATTCAGTGAAAAAGTGGGGTAGTTCCTGCTTAATACATGATATTAAGAAACTATCCATTTCTAAACAATAAGGTAAAAAATCACATTTCAGTTCACATTTTACACACAAACACACACAAAAACACAACTGCAAGAAATATATCCAAAATCAAGAGATTACTTCCTATTTCAAGATATGTTTATCAACGTGTAGAAAAAATGACTGCTATTATTTGCAATAGGCTAGCAAAAAGTTGCAAGAAAAATATTCTCAAATCTTCTCCACATACTAGCTAACACTTAAAATTGCTGATCCATCTTAATTTTAGTCACTCTAGTCAGTGTTAGTAGTATCTTATTGAGAATTAAATTTGAATTTCCCTACTGAATAAAATTATGAACATTGTTTCACATGTCTATTAGATTTCTATATAGCTCGTTTAGTGAAGTATGTGTTCAAACATTTTATTGATTTATTGCTGTGACGCTGGCCTATTACTCAGTTGTAAACATTTATTACATACTCTGGACACAAGTCCTTTGTCAGATATGTTTCAGATATGTGTGTTTTCCCTTATTCTTTTCTTATTGGTGACTCTTGAAGATAAATTTTAATTTTGATGAATTCTAAATTACATGTTTTTTCATGATTCATGCTTTTGTGTCTTTGCCTAACCAAATGTCATAAATAATTTCTCCATTCTATAATCTGTTTTGAATAAATTTTGTATAGACTTTTATGTTTTCTTCTTTTCTAATGTAGTAATTTGATGCTACATATATCCTTCAAAACACATATTTAGCTACACCATCATATGTTGATGTATTGAGTATTCAGTTTCATTCATTTCAAAATATTTTGATTTTTCTTACCTTCTTTTTAATTTTCTAATATTTGTAGATATTTTCCTGTTATTTGCTTTCAGTTTAATTCTGTTATGATGAGAGAAAATATTTTTAGTAGATTTTTAATTGAAGTATAGTTGATTTACAATGTTTCAGGTGTACAGCAAAGTGATTCAGTGATACATACATACGTATGTATACATTCTTTTTCAGAATCTTTTCTATTATAGGTTATTACAAGATATTGAATGTAGTTCCCTGTGCTATAGAGTAGGACCTTGGTGTTTATCTATTTTACATATAGTAGTTTGTATCTGCTAATCTCAAACTCCTAATTTATCCCTCCCCCACCCCCTTTCCCCTTTGGTAACCATAGGTTTGTCTTCTATGTCTGTGAGTCTGTTTCTGTTTTGTAAATAAGTTCATTTGTGTCACATTTTACATTCCACATATAAGTGATATCATATGATATTTGTCTTTCTCTGTCTGACTTACTTCACTTGGTATGATATCTCTAGGTCTATCCATGTTGTTGCAGATAGCATTATTTCATTCTTTATTTATGGCTGAGTAGTATTCCTGTCTGTGTGTGTGTATTTATATATATATATATATATATATATATACACACACACACACACACACACACACACACACACACACACACACCACATCTTCTTTATCCATTTTTCTGTTGACGGACATTTAGGTTGCTTCCATGTCTTGGCTATTGTAAATAGTGCTGCAATGAACATTGGGGTGGACGCATCTTTTTGAATTAGAGTTTTCTCCAGATATATACCCAGGAGGGGAATTGCTGGGTCGTATGGTAGTTTTATTTTTAGTTTTTTAAGGAACCTCCATACTGTTATCCATAGAGAAAAAATATTTTTACATTTAACTATTTTTCAATTTATTAAGAATTTATATAATCTATATGATATGCCATATGGTCTATCTTGATGAGTATTTCATGAGTACTTGAAAAGAATGAGTAATCTTGTTTTATTGAGAAAGAAGACTGTCCTATAACTGACTATCAGGTGATGCTTTTGATAGTGTTGTTCAAATCTTCTACCTTTTTTAAGAGACAGCATTTAAATTTACAACTGCAGTTTTAGATTTATCCATGTCTCTTTTCAATTATACCACATTTTACTTCATATAAAGCCATTTAACTTTATCAGATCTCATATTTCTTAAATATGATCTTATCAATTTCTTTATTTCTTGGTCTCTTCTTAAATAGGTAATTTTTAAACCATTTCACATTTTAAAAAGATTTGTCCTTCATTTTCAAATTCCTTTATCACTTTTTTCACTCTATTTGTCATTCTTGGATAATTTCCTTAGTTCTTGTATTTCATAATTCAGGATTTTGCTGCATTCAGTCTGATGTTTAACATATGAAAATTTTAACTTCCATGATTATATATTTTTTCTCTTCCAATAAATAATTGTTCATTTTCAAAGCTGCTCATTATTTTTAACTGTTGTGTTCTTTTTAGAAATTTAATCTGTATTTGAACATTTTATCAATTTAAACATACTTATTTTTTATCTAGTATCTAAATACATAGGGGCCTATTTCCCATGTTTTTGGTATTTGCTATGTTTCACTCATAAAATTTATATTTCTAGTGTGTTTTGCTAGATTTTATTTTTCATTTTGACATCGCCTCAAGGAGAGTTTTTGTGTGTTGGTGAACCCTGTGCCTTCTCACTCTCAGTATTAACTCAAGGATTTGTTTTACATTGATTTGCCCAAGGCAATTCAGAGCGCCTGAGACCAATTTTATCACAATTTATTGACAAGACAGTTTCTATTTTATACACTATAACAGGAGTGTGAACATTTCTTATTTTGCATTTTTTTCTATCCAGAATTATAGACGCTTCATTCTCTCTCCTTGACCAATGACTGCATTAATCAGTCCACCTTACCCTGGAATTACATCTTAAAAGTGTTCTGTATTTATAAAGATTTGTTACTGTTCACCTCCCACCTCGTTTTGGCCTGAGGTCTCTGCTCTGCTCTGGGATGAAACCCAAGCAGCTGGCAGTTATGCCAGTACAGCCAGGTGCTGCCAGGAGGGAAGATTCTATGGCTATGTCTCCCAACTCCCTTTTTGCTTAAGGAAATTGGTTAACCCCTTTTCTTCTCTTACTGGTTCATAAAGCTTTCAAAATAATTTTGCTCCAGTTTGTGTAATATTTCTCTTTGTTTGTAGTGGGAATATTTCATATTAAGAAAAACAAATATTCAGGAAGATTTGCATTTAAAATTTCCTTCCTAAACATAGATATAACACTGGAGTGGGTTCTGAAATACTGAATACAATTTTAAGAAGTAGAGATAAGTGCATTTCAAGTTTACAGAATGAATTTTAAATATGTGTACAGTGAAGTGCAGTGTGTTCTCAGTACACAGACACATTTGCTGGAGAATTGGTTACTTAGAAAGATTTTGATGGTGAAATATGAAACTAGAAATTTAGATAAGCCAAATTTCATCAAAAAATATCTTTCAAACAGTAAGAAGAAATTAACATTTTGTCCATGCTATCATTGTATTATTGTTTGTGGTGGTGGTTTCTCCAATACGGGAATACCATTACTGTACTCATCTTGTAATTAAACCAAAACTAAAAACAAGTTAACAGATCACTTTGTAGCCACGTGCGTGTTGAATGGATGCTTGGGTGTGGGGGGAGGTGGGATCCAGTGAGGTAGATTACTGGGTACTTTGAATGTTCTCAATACATTTGAGGGAAATAATCACACCATCTATACAACCTTAGAATAATCTAATTTGGCCTTATTTTTTAATTTCAAGATATGAAATTGTACTTAAAATGTTTACAACTTATGTCTTTATTTCAGACTTGAATCCCCCAAAAAGTATTCCATTACATTAGTCAAACATACATAATGCAGTTAAAAAGTAAATATATACTTTTTGAGAATTAAATAAATGCAAAAATCACAAATCATTCTACTGCCCTATTTATGATAAACCACCCTATTATCCCATGCTAAAATTGTCAGATAATTTTTTATCTTAAAATTGAGAAAACAGTTTAATATTGTAAATATTTTCCTTATGGCATATTATAAATTCAAACTTAGTTGATTCAAACTAATTAGGGGATTAAATCAGTTAAAATTAATTTAAAGTAATAAATCATCACATACTAAGAGCAATCAGGAGTCAGGATCTGTCTGCGAAGCTGGGGTGAGACACAATTTGATTCAAATTAGGAGACAGTAGAAATAAAATACTTGAATCAATCTTCAATCCAGTAACAGATCAGAAACAGATTTTCAAACAAAAACCAAAATCAGGAACACATAAGAAACGCTCAACTATTATTCTGAGGTCAGATCTAGGTACCTGTGGAGTGAGAAATCATAGTGGTTCAGATTTACCAAACTGATTGAGGCACAAAGTTCACAAACAAAAATAAAAGTCACAGAAAAAAATGCCTGAAAGTCCTATGTAGGTATTTGACTGTAACTTTATCTCTCTCTTAATCAAATTTCTATGTGTCAATCTCCTTCATAGATTCATCAAGCAAAATTTTTCTGTTGCTCTGAAGTTTGTTATAAGGACCCAGAGCTGAGGATGACTATCAGCAGTCATTTCTCACCCTGGCCTTCAGAGCTCTTGAAACTGTGATAGCATAACTGCTTCTCATCTCCCAAATTTCAAGACTCCTTATGAGTTTGACTTTTAAAAAATGAGTTTTAAATAACTGGAAGTTCCTTTATCTCAGTTCAACATTCAAAAGAACCATGAACATGAAGTTAAGTTAAACTTTAGCAAATGAAGATTTAAACAAAAAAATAAATTATGCCATGAAAGACAATGTAACTAATATATGGACACATTTGGGATAAACCTTTAGTATGCAATTTTATTTACTTGAAAGATTAAGTTTGGGTAATGAAATTGTGTCAAAGGTGTCATTACTGTTGCTCGCGAAAAATGAGGATATACCTGAATGTACAATTTACTTAGTGACTTCATCTCAGTTACGTATTTTTCTACTATCTTACAGGTAAAGACAAGTACTGTATGGTATCGCTTATATGAGGAATCTAAAAAAAGTGAAATCTGTTAAAAAAAAAAAACCAAAACGGTAAAATGGCTTTTACCAGGGCATTGGTGGAAGGTGGGGATAAGACTGATGGTATTTAAGGTACAGACCTGTAATAAGTAGTAAATAAGCCATAGAGATCTAATGCACTGTATAATGAATACAGACAATAATATTGTGCTATACAGTAGTCCTCCTCTTATCTGCAGCTTCAGTTTCCCCAGTTTCAGTTACCCACAGTCAACTGCAGTCCAAAAATACTAAATGGAAAATTCCAGAAATAAACAACTCATAAGCTTTAAACTGCACACCATTCTGAGTAGGGTGATGAAATCTCATGCCATCCCACTCCATCTGCCCAGGATCCCCAACCATCAACATCATCCTGACCTCCAGCCATCAACATCATCATTGCTCAATGATCCAGGATCACCCAAAGCAGACGATCCTCCTTCGGACATATCATCAGAAGGTCTACAGCAGCCTAACGCAACGCCACAAAGCCTCCGTCTTTCATCTCACTTCCTCTCATCACATAGGCATTTTATTTTGTGATTTTTAGCCATCACATCATCACAAGGGTGAGTACAGTACAATAAGATATTTTGAGAGAGAGACTACATTCACATAACTTTTAATATAGTATATTGTTATAACTGTTCTATTTTATTATTATTGTTAATATTTTACTGTGCCTAATTTATAAATTCAACCTTATCATAGGTATGTATGTATAGGAAAAAACATAGACTACATAGGGTTCAGTATTCTCCACAGTTTCAGGCAACCACTGGGTTCTTCTAACATATGGATAAAGTGGATGGTGGGGACTACTGTAATTATGTAATGTGATAAATATTGCTATATAAATGTATCAAAGTAACATGTTATATACCTTAAACTTTCACAATGTTACATGTCAAATTTATTCAATAAAAAAAGAAATGGCATAATAACCATAGTAACAGTGCATAACATAATGTTTGCTATGCATCAAACATGGTTCTAGACACTTTAAATGCTTTAGCTCACTAAATTCATAAACTCTATGAAAGATTTTTTTTCCCATTTTGTTAATAAAGATCCTGAGCCACAGAGAAGTTAAGAAACTCATTCAAAATTACCTGACTAGTAAGTGGCATGATTTGAACCCAGATGCTTGGCCCCCAAATCTGTCTACTTTCCCACTATGCTATACTACCTATTCAGCTTATAGCAGCATGGAAACTGGCCTGAGATAAAAGCCATATCTGATCAGAAACTATAATAAAAACTTTACCAACAACTACAGGCAATCAATGTTTATATACTCATTAATTCCTTTGCATCAGTACAAATATTTTTATATCATATATCAGTTTGATCTATTCTTTTATAAATCATTTTAAGCACAGTACTGGTCACAGAGGTGACACTCAATAAACAACATTTGTTGACTGCATTGCCCAAAATGTTTGTATGCATTATTGAGGCAATATATGTACTGGTGGTTCTTAAGTCCAGCTCTATCTGTTACTAGCTCTAGGAAATTGGGCAAGTTACTCATCCTTTTGATGCCTCAAATTATTGCCTGGATAATGGAGACAAAAATACTACCTGTCTTAGTAAATTGTTGTATTAATTGCTAAATGCATTAAAAAAATATTGATTTCAATGGCTGGCAGAGACAGAGAGAGGAGAGAGTGAGGGAGAGAGAGAGAAAAGAGAGGGAAAATTAGAGCAAAACTAAGAAAAGGAAAATTTTGCTATAGACCTAAACCTTATAAATTCATATGTAATCATTCTTTTTAGTTTATCTTTGGTTTTTGTGGTTTCAGTTTCTGCTAGAGTTTCTCACAGATGTTCAGTTCATCTTAACATGGTGTTTTTGCATTCTCCCACTGGTTCCTGACCTCTACTGGGTATTCGTTTTTTTTCTTTACCTGTATCTACTAATGCTACTCTTCATCACAGTGGCTAACAGTCTGTGAGCTACTGACTCACAAAATGGGGAAGAAAATGATCCTATTTTGTATGATCATTTCCTAGAAAATTATAAATAAACTCTTTAGTCTTCAGATAACCCTGTTTACCGACTCTCTAGAAAACTGTTTTATACTAAGTGCTAATTCTAGTATTCGATACCCAATATTGAAAATAAAAGAGGATCTGATTTTATATGATTAGTGAAAATATTTTACTCTGACTATATTATCTAAATTTATGTATGAAATATTTTTTATGGTGAGTTCCCCGATGGCAATGGTACTAATTAAAATATTTCTGTTAGCCATTTCTATTTTTAATGTAATTTGAAATAATACACCTTTAGGCCAGAAAGCTCACATGTGTACAGACATGTTGGACTGGCAGTTTAATACCTGTAGTATTGCCCTAATGTGGAAGTGTGACAATTTTTTTTTCTGTTTACAAGCAAGGCCTTCAAAAACCCATTTAAATCAAGTTAAAGTGTAGATACAGAATAGAGAAGAAAAACCTATTTTCTTTGAAAATAGATAATCTATACTTCTTCATAAATCTCGATTTCTAAGACATTTATATTTTGGACAACTAAGCAAAATAAAAAGCTCTCTAACAGCAATGAATATATGATATATTTAATTTAAACACAAGCAAAAAACTGTAATAAAGCAAAACAAAAAACCATGTTCAGCTACTGCTTGTACTTTAACAATAAAAGCAAAAGAAAACAAAATGGGAACAAATGGAAACTAGATATATATTCTTATCTGCATAATGTATGCATTGTGTATATGCCAAAAGAAGAATAATACATCCATTATTTCTGGAAACAGACCACTGCTACATCTCCAGAATGGAAAACATAAAATAAACCAATAGATTGTGAAAAAGTAATTGATTGAGATTGCTGACCTGTTGGCTCTAAGATATACAGCTTAGAAGTAGCATATAGCAACTCTCAGTTCCTAAGCATTCTATAAGTTCCATGTTTTCACATAATTTATCCTGAAAAAGGATAACTTGCTGACTATTATTTCAAGATTAGATAATGTCATTTAAAATTTGTAAGTAAATATTCCAACTACTATTTTGTCTCAGAAAAATATTGAATATATTTAAACAGGAAAGCAAAGAAACAACTAAGACCAAAAGAAATTCTGGATTACCATTATGTGTGGTAGCCTGAATGAGACCAAGGGACCTCAGCATGTCCCAAATTTCTTGTCCTGATAGGAGGAAAATACTGACATCCCATTTTGTTGCTGTTATTGTTAAGGTAGAGTTATATTAAACAGAAATATAGAGGGAACATAACTTCCTACTCCTCAAGTACAGGCCTCACATAATAACTTCCTCCCAAAGAGGACAGTACGGAAATGGGTAAAAAGTGTAACTCCGCAGTAGAGAAAGCTGACGGACACTACTTCAGCCAGGAGGTCAGGTCAACGTCAACAGTTCTAAGCCATGTTGATGGCGTGTTCCCTCTACATGTGGTGGTGATGGAGACGGCACTTTACCCCTGTGGTCTTCCTCCGCAGAGGCCACAGCCCAGCCTAGTTACTAGAAAAGCACCAGATAAACCCCAGGGGAAGGACATCTCCAAAATGTCTGACAAACTCTCCTTAACACTGTCAAGTTCATCGGATACAAACAAAATCTAAGAAACTGTCCCAGCCAGGAGGAGCCTAAGGAGACAATGTCATATGTCACCCTGGATAGAACCCCAGAACAGAAAAAAGGTAAAACTGAGAAATCTGAATAATAATATTCAGAGATCAGATAATAATAATATATTAATACTGGTTCATTAACACTGTGACACATGTATCCTACACATGTAAGATATTAATATTAGGGTAAACTGGATGTGGGAGATAAGGGACATTTGGAATTTTTCTGTACATATAGAACTTTTCTAAAAGCAAAAGTTTATTACAGGCAAAAAAAGAAAAGGAAATATAGAAAAAGGAGGAGAGTAAAATACAAAGTAAGTTGTTAAAACAGCGCTAAATATTTCAGTAATCTAACAAACATGAAAAACTGCCTATTCCAATTTAAAAGATTGTCAAATTGATTTAAAATAATCAAGGGATATTCTGTGTTAAGATACACATATAAAACAAAAATTAGGAGTCTACAAGTAAAATGTCAGAGGAACTCTATCTTACCAAGTCTAAGCAAAAGAAAGCTGGCACGGCTAAATTAATAGCAGATAAATGGACTGCATTGCAGCAAATGTCTTTTGAATGAAGTGAATCATAACAAAGTGTTAACAGATTTACTTCACCAAAAGGAATTAGCAATTGTGATCACGTATGCATCAAGAGTACATGAAGAAAAACTGAGTGGCTTACTATGAGAAAATGACAAATCACTATCAGTATGATATTTTAACATAGCTCTTTCAAACACTGAGAACACTATCAGACAAAAATGTAACAAAGGTAGAGAGGAACTGAATATCAAAAACAAAAAGTTTAACCTAATGAATGGATATATAGGGAATTTTGTATGTATCCAACACTTGGAGAATATCAACTCTTTTCAATCAAACATGAAATACTGCACTGGTAATCATTTTGCAATATGTACATGTACAACACGTTGTATACCTTCAACTTTTAAAATGAGATTTAAAATGGAACATTTACAAAAATTGTCATATAATGGCTCTAAGCAAATCTGTCCCAATTTTGTGGAATAGATATCATATAGAGCATACAGGGTTAGAATAAGAAATAAAATAGATTTAGTTTTAAAGAATAGAATTTTAAAGATTAAATATCATAAAATGTGCCGAGTTAGAAGTTAATAAGAAAATCACAAATATAAAAATATTCATATTATTGTAAATTTTAAAATATGTTTCTAAGTAATATACTGGTCAAAGAAAAATCATAGATGAATTTTTTTTAATAGTACTGAAAATTTTTAAAAAACAAATGAAAACTATGTGGACAATCTTGCACAGTGAAGCTAAAATGATGCTTCCCATAAAGTTTTATACCTATATAATTACACCTGAAAATATGAAAGGTTAAAAATGAGTTAGTGAGAGTTAGAAAAATAACAATAGCAAACAAAGGGAGAAAGAAGTATATAATATATAGAAGATGCAAATCAATGAAATGGAAAACAGAGTTAGGAGCCAGTGTTTCAAGCAATGATAGATTCTAACAATAAAGGCGCTACTGGATCAATCCCTGCAGAAAGCAGGTATAAAACCTGTATATAATACCAATAAAAAGCAAGCAGATCAGGGAGGCTGGTGGGGGATGTATGCCCAGAGGAGAAGACAACTACTTCCTGGTTTTTTTGTTTGTTTGTTTTTATTTTCTTTGCAGCTTTTAGCTTGGGGCTACATGCAGTTGGCTGGCAAATGCCAGATGGCAGCAGTGGCACCAGGGGAAAGACCAGTCTTTCTGGCTTGGGGAAACTAGAAATGCCTAAATAATCCTATAGCTTATTTAAAAAGAAATAAAACAACAAATATATCAAAGAATTTTAAATATTTCCGCAAAGATATGTTACTAGCTTCAAGCAACAAATCACCTCAATCTTATTAAACTCTTCTGGACAATAGGAAAAAAAAAAATCTTACTTCCCAGAACACCTTCTATGATGTCAGCATTGCTTTGATAAGGGCAATAAAACAGAAAAATTTTATAAATACATTTAATTTATTAATAAGTATTTTTAAATCCTCAATGAAATATTAGCAAATAAAATACAACTTTACAAAAGATAATAAAGGATAAATTAGACTATTTATTGAGAATGAAATAATATAACACCTAGTGACAATTTACAACAATAAAATGTTAAAATACAAAATTAATTTGAGCCTCTCAATAGACGTAGAAAAAAATGTATAGAACTCATTATGAATTTAAAATTTAAAAAAAGTACATTGGGAATAAAAGATAGCTATCTTATCCTGGCAAATTATATCTATTAGAAAACAGTCTAAACACCATCTTAGCTGTGTAAAAAGCATTCCTTAAAATCCAAAACAAGACAGGCATACTGCTGCAAGCATTTGCCATTGTTGAAGCCAGTCTAGTAAAACAAGAATAAAAAATTAAATAATTTCTAACTGAAAAGCAGGAAAAAAAAACCCTGCAATATTAATCTGCAAACATCAGTTGCAGTTTAATAAAACAACAAAGCATTAGAAAATGTAATTAAGAAGAAAATACAATTGGAAATAGCATAAAAAGGCAAGTACCTAGGAATAAATCTTAAAAGAAACAGCGTTTCTTCTACGTGTAAAATTTTAAAGGTTGATTGTGAGATATTGGAAAAAAAAGAGACTAAACATAAATATCCAATATTATAGAGATGATAAAATACACTTTGATGCCACGTGGCAAGTACAGAACATAAATTTTCTGTATGCCTAAAACCTGAGATTTTCTTAATTTTTCTAAGTTTCCCTTTCTTTTTTTGTTTGGTGTGAATAAAACCTGCCTTTTGGATTGCTGAGATGATGAAATGATGGTAAAAACAAAGCTCATATTTCTTGAAACACAGTAAGATCTTATTCAATCCAACTCTTACATCATTACTAATACTGAAAAGACAAATTAAAAAGTTCAGGAAATAACATGAAAACCTTTTATGAAAAAATTTTTTAAGAAAATGGACTTTGTGGAACACTTGAAAGCTGAGATATTTTTTAAAAGATTCTTGGCCACTACTTTGACTTGAGTTTCTAATTTAAAGTGAAGATGTCTTTGCTAAGGTTGAGGTTGTTTTAGAAAACAGGAGAACCAAGTGACTGTATGCATTTCTTTAATGGAAGCATGTAGATGTTTGTGAGTTCCTGGATGAGGATGATAGTACAGTGAAAACCGAGCTTCTCCTAGCCAGCAAGTCACTTCCTTGATCAGCATCACAGCAGCAGTGTGCCAGGGTTTGGAACTCTGGGAGTATGGGGACCCATGACACGCCACCTCTATTCTTACTCAGTGTGGCCACCTTGATTCCACTAAGTTTCCAAACTCTTGGCTAAAATATCAGTGACTTGATCTTATCTGAAAGTGGGTGTGAATGTGTGTGATGTGTCACTACAATAAGACATTTCAAATATTAAATGATATTAGTGGACTATGAAATGGTGCTTGCAAAATGATTGCAAATTACACACTGAGTGAGAATACTTAAAAACTTAAAATTGATGTGTTATCTTGGTGGTTTTTATCAGTTATGTCATTATGATATATAATATTTAATTCAAATTTTAATAAAAATAAGAAAAACAAATGTACATTTGTTTGAAAATAAACTGCTCCTGAAAGGAATCCCTTAAAAGTATATCAGGTAAATACTCTCAAAACAACAGAAATGATAGGTGTAATTTTATTCTTCACTGCTCTTTCTTGACAAATTAGATAGCAAACTACCCCTGTCAATCAGTTGCTGATTTTTAACCCAAGAGCACTATGTCATGAGAGCACTGTGGTTCTCTACAACAACTGTTATAAAGAGCGATGACACAGAAGTACCATCAACTGAAGAGGCTTGCTAAGTAACTTTTTGGAGCAGAAAAGTACAACAACATGAGGACTTTAAGAAAGAAACTTATGTACGTTGTCTTCGAGAATAAGAATTTACCTTCCACTTCCATGTATCTTTTGAAAAAACACACGGAAGAATTTTAATTATCCAGTCAAGGGCATTTTCACTTTGCCAGTTACACTGGTGCTGTGTGTATAACGGTGGTAGGAAGCAACGCATGACTGATCCTATATCGCAGACCAGCGGTTAGGCCTTTGAGAGAAAGAACACAAAACTGTTCCTAGCAATCTTCATGGATGTAAAATCAAGGGAGAATTGTCCCACTCATGTTGGTTTTGCTGAAGTCATATAAGGACACTAGGAAGATGAATGAAAAAACCATTAAAACTCCAAATGTGGTTTGTGCATCAGCATGAAACTTAACAATGGCTGAGTGGCTGTTGGCTTATGTAATAAAATCATTATCAAGATCAAGTTAAAACTATTCCGATTATATTTGAATTGTGCACCCCTCCACCCTCAGCCATTCCACCCTATTCTGGAAGCAATCCAGTACTTACATAATTGCCTGAACAGCTCAGAAATAAGTGGTGAAATAAGATGTTTGTGGTTTTGATAGCATCCTTCAATGGATCTACAGCTCTAGCAATAATGTGTAATAAGACACTAAATTTAAATGTGTTACTCTCTTTCAGGGCACGGCTTTTATTAGGTTCCCAGTATATTAGTCAATACAGAACATCTTCAGTTCATAAAGTATTTTTCAAAATAAAACAAAATCAAATTAACTGAAGACAGTATATTTTCATATAAAGTTTATATTGTCCTTTAAAAATATCAGCCTGAGGGTCAGATCACAATGAGGGAATAGAAGGACATGCAGCTCACCTCTTCCCACAAATACATTCAAAAAAATACGTCTACACGAGGAACAATTCTCACAGAATACCTGCTAAATGCTGGCAGAAGATCTCATAAAACCAAAACTGCAAGAAAGACTGTCACATAACTGGGTAGGATGAAAGGGGAAAAAAAAAAAAAAGGAATCAGGACAGGACCTGCACCCCTGGGAGTTAGCTGAGAAAGAAGAAAGGTTCCCTCACCTGGGAAGCTCATTCCCTGGCAGGGAGATCAGCCAGCACAGAAAGGGAGCTTCATAGGCTCAGGAGAGTGGAGCAGCCGGGTTGCGGCAGGCAGAACAGAGAGAGACGTGCACAGGAGATCTTGACCATCTCACTACAGTCCCCAGCCCAAGACATGCATCTGCTGGTGCATGCAGGGGCTGGGTGCTGAAACTCGGATTTCAGAGGACAGACCCAGGGAGAGGACTGTGGTTGGCTGCACAGAGACAGCCGGAAGGGGACAGAGTGTAGTCCAAGCCACAACCAGGGATGGTGCAGGATGGAGCCCAGGTCCACCACTGAAGCTCCATAGCCGGTGTGCACACTCAAAGGGAGGGGTAGGGCCCATCCTAGCAGCCTCATTCTCCCTGTGCTCACAGTGGGCCCGGCTCTGCCTCTATGAGCTCTGGGACCACCCAAGCTCCAGGAGGTTGTCCACACTCAGAGGTGGGGTTGAAATCCAAGCCATCCCCTGGGGCTGCATGACTTCTGAAGCAGGGCTGAACCTGAGTTTCCCAGCAACTATGTGATCTGCTGATTTAAACACCACAGGCTGCTTTGTAAACTCATTTCCTGAGGGACATCCAAGAGGATTACTGGTGTTCCCATGCCCGGGGCAGGTCCTGCGATGGCGACTGCAGGCTCTGTAGGTACACGTTAACGCAGATGTGGGGCTGGGGTCTGGGCTGACTCAGACACCCCCATGGTGGGTCCAGGTGCACAACTATGGCAGTCCCAGTGCCTGACCTCAGTGGTTCTGCAGCAACAGATCTAAACTAGTGGCTCTGTGAGCACAGTGCTTAAGGAACAGCAGGGCCAAATGCCTGTTTTCCCACAGCTGAGGCAGGGTTGAGGGCAGTGCCAACAACAGTGTACTTTGCGAGCCCACACACAAAGATGACACCTCAGAGCGCACTCCCCAGTGGACAGCTCCCGTGGAGGAATACTCAGTGGCTTCTCTCCCAGTGGGAGCACTCCAGTCCCGCCTACCTCACACCGCAGTTCAGAAGCAGAACGGGGGTATATACTCCAACAACTGGGGAGCAGACCCTGCCCCTGACAGGGCTGTGACAACCAGAGAGCAAAGAGGAGGCCCTGTTCAACATCCAGTGCAGGCTCTGGTCACCACAACAACAATCATACCACCATCAAGGTGATAATGGCCAGCACACACTGAGGAAAGATGTGGCAGGCATTTATACTAAAAATAGACCTCACACCAAAAACAGATTCATGGACACTCCCACATAAAAACAGCCCTTAAACACCACAGTAGATAACTGTTTCTCCTAAACTCACAGAGCCAGAGAAATAAGTAAAGTGAAGAAGCAGAGGAACCACTCTCTATTAAAAGATCTAGAGAATTCCCCTGAAACAACAAACAATTAAACAGATATCTCCAGTATACCAGATCCTGAGTTCAAGAAGGAAGAAATGAAAATACTGAAGGAATTAAGAAAGGCTATCAACAGAAATGCAGATTACTGTAAAAAGAAATTAGAAACTATAAAGAAGAAGAGCCAATTAAAATTAGAAAAGTCATTTGCTGAGACAAAAGCTGAGCTAAACACAATAAACAGCAAACTGGATAATGCAGAAGAACAAATATGTGATCTGGAAGATAGAATAATGGAAATCACCCAATCAGAACAGCAGACAGACAGACAAATTTAAAAAATACATAAATGAAAGCAATATATGAGACTTATGGGATAATATAAAGTGTCCCAATTTACGCACAATAGGGATCCCAGAAGGAGAAGAAAAAGAAAAGGGGATCAGAAATGTATCTGAAAAAATTATGGTTGAAAAGTTACCAAACCTAAATAAGGAAACACAGAGGAATGGGGACAGGAAGCACAGAGGGTCCCAAACAAGATGGACCCAAACAGACATACACCAAGACATAATGTAATTAAAATGGCAAAAGTTAAAGAGAGGATTCTAAAGGCACTTAATGAAAAACAAAGAGATAATTACAAGGGAACCCCCTAAGGCTATCAGCTGATTTCTCTACAGAAATATTGCCAGCCAGAAGGGAGTGGCAAGATATATTCAAAGTCCTGAAAGGGAGAAAGCTGCAACCTAGGATACTCTACCCAGTAAGATTATCATTTAGAATAGAAAGAGAGATAAAGAATTTCTCAGACAAGCAAAAACTAAAAGAATAAAGCAATACTAAACTTAGCCTAAAAGAAATATTGAAAGGTCTTCTATAAATAAAAAAGCAAGAATCTACAGGAAAGAGAAAATTCACAATTGGAAAATAAATCACTTGAATAAGCCAGTATACAATTAAAAAAAAAACATCAAAAAAAATATGTATGAAAGTGATGATAACTACAATGAACAGCAAAAAGAAAAACATGAAGATGTAAAAGAGTACATCAAAATCATAAAATGGGGGGAAGAGAGTAAGGAAATGTAGATTTTTTTCTAGAAGGTGTTTGAGCCTATATGTCTACCAGTCTAAAGCAAGTAGATATAGTAATGCGTTAACATACTTGAAAAACAGAGTAACCACAAAACAAAAACATACTATGGATTCACAAAAACCAAAAACAAGAGGACACAAGCATAATACAAAAAACAACCATTAAATCACAAAAGGAAAAACAAAAAGAAAAAGGAACAAAGAAGAAATTAAAAAATCAACTGGAAAACAAGGTTTAAAATGACAATAAATACATATCTATCAATAATTACCTTAAATGTCAATGGACTAAATACCCCAATCAAAAGTCATAAAAAAAAAAAAAAGTCATAGAGTGGCAGATTGGATAAAAAAAAAAAAACAATTGGCTACATTATGCTGCCTACAAGAGACCCACTTTAGGGCAAAGAAAACACACAGATTGAAAGTGAGGGGATAGAAAAGATATTTCATGCAAACGGAAATGACAAGAAAGCAGGGGTAGCAATAATCATATCAGACAAAATAGACTTTAAAAAAAGGCCATAAAGAAAGATAAAGAAAGACACTATATAATAAAAGAATCAATAGAAGAAGAGGATATTACACTCGTTAACACATATTCACCCAATATAGGAGCACCTAAATACATAAAACAAATATTAACAGACATAAAGGGAGAAATTGACAGGAATACAATAATAATATGAGACTTTAACACCCCAGTCACATCAACAGATCTTCCAGACAGAAAATCAATAAGGTAACAGGATCCTAAATGATACACTAGAACAGTTAGACTTAATTGATATTTTCAGGACCTTACATCCAAACAAAACAAAACAAAACAGAATACACATTCTTTTCAAGTACACATGGAACATTCTCTAGGATTGACCACATAGTAGGACACAAAACAAGTCTCAACAAATTTAAGAGGACATAAGTTATTTCAAGCGTCTTTTCTGATGACAACAGTATGAAACTAGAAATCAACCCCAGAGACAGAAATGAGAAAAAAACATTACCTGAAGACTAAACAACATGCTACTAAAAAAACCGATGGGTCAATGATGAAATCAAAGAGGAAATTTTAAAATACCTTGAGACAAATGACAATAAAAACACACCCATACAAAATTTATGGGATGCAGCAAAGCAGTTCTCAGAGGGAAGTTCATAAGAATACAGGCCTTCCTCAAAAAACAAGAGAAATCTCAAATAAACAACCTAACCTACCACCTAAAGTAAGTTTAAAAAGAAGAACAAACAAAACCTAAAGTAAGAAAAATAGAGATTAAAAAATAGAAAAAAATCAATAAAATCAAGAGCTGATTCTTTGAAAGGGTAAACAAAAGCAACACACCTCTGGCCAGACTCACCAAGAAGAAAAGAAAGAGGACCCAAATAAACAAAATAAGAAATGAAAGAGGAGAAATCACAACTGATACCACAGAAATACAAACAATCATCAGAGAATACTATGCACAATTTGATGCCAACAATTGGACAACCTAGAAGAAATGGACAAGTTTCTAGAAACAAACAGCCCACTAAAAATGAATCAAGAAGAAATGGATAATTTGAACAGACCAATCACTAGAAGTGAAATCAATTCTGTAATTAGAAAAAAACAAAAAACAACTCCTTACAAACAGACCAGATGGTTTCACCAGGGAATTCTACAAAACATACAAAGAAGAACTTATACTGAGATCCTTCTCAAACTCTTCCAAGGGATTGAAGAGGAGGGAATGCTCCCAAAGTCATTCTATGAAGTTACTATCACCCTGATACCAAATCCAGACAAAGACAATGCCAAAAAAGAAAATTACACGCCAATATCTTTGATGAATACAGATGCAAAAATCGTCAACAAAGTATTAGCAAACTGAATCCAACAACACATGAAAAAGATCATACATCACAATCAAGTTAGAGTCATTGCAGGGTCACAAGGATGGTTCAACATACACAAATCAATCAATGTATACACCACATCAACAAAAGAAAAGAAAAAAAACACATAAGCATTTCAATAGATGCAGAAAAAGTATTTGATAAAATTCAACATCCATTCATGATAAAACTCTTACCAAAATGGGTATAGAGGGAACATATCTCAACATAATAAAAGCTATTTATGACAAACCCACAGCCAACATAATAGTCAGCAGAGAAAGCTGAAAGTCTTCCCTCTAAAATCTGGAATAAGACAAGGATGCCCATTCTCACCACTTCTGTTCAACATAGTATTGGAAGTCCTAGCCACTGCAATCAGACAAGAAAAGAAATAAAAGGAAACCACACTTGAAAAGAAGTAAAACTGTCACTGTTTGCAGATGACATGATATTTTATATAAAAATCCTAAAGACTCCACACAAAAACTATTAGAACTGATATACAAATTTAGCAAGGTAGCAGGATACAAGATTAACATAAAGAAATCTGTTGCATACCTTTACACTAACAAAGAATAATCAGAAAGGGAAAGTAAAAAAAAAAAAAATCCCTTTTAAAATTCCATCAAAATCTATAAAATACTTAGGAATAAACCTGACGAAGGAGGTAGAGACTTATATGTTGAGAACTATAAAACATTAATAAAGGAAATTTCAAGATGATTCAAAGAAATGGAAAGCTATCCCATGCTCTTGGATTGGAAGAATTAACATTGTTAAATTTGGCCTTACTACTCAAAGCAATCTACAGGTTTAATGCAATCCCTATCAAATTACCCAGGACATTTTTCACAGAACTGGAACAAATAATCCTAAAATTTATATGGAACTGTAAATGACTCAGAATTGCCAAAGCAATTGAGGAAAAAGAACAAAGCTGGAGACATAATCCTTCCAGATTTCAGACAACACTGCAAAGCTACAGTAATCAAAACAGTGTGCTAGTGAACCAAAAGCAGACATATGCATCAGTGGAACAGAATAGAGAGCCCAGAAATAAACCCACACACCTATAGTCAACTAGTCAACTAGTCTTTGACAAAGGCAGTAAGAATAAACAATGGAGAAAAGACAGTCTCTTCAGCAAGTGGTGCTGGGGAAGCTGGACAGCCACATGTAAATCAATGAAGTTAGAACACACCCTCACACCATACACAAAAATAAACTCAAAATAGCTTAAAGACTTAAATATAAGACATGACACCATAAAACTCCTAGAAGAGAACATAGGCAAAACATTCTCTGACGTAAATCATACCAATGTTTTCTTAGGTCAGTCTCCCAAGGCAAAAGAAATAAAAGCAAAAATCAACAAATGGGACCTAATTAAACTAATAAGCTTTTGCACAGCAAAGGAAACCACAAACAAAATGCAAAGACAACCCACAGAATGGGAGAAAATATTTGCAAATTATGCACCCGACAAGGGCCTAATTTCCAAAATATTCAAACAGCTCACACAACTCGGTAACAACAACAACAACAACAAAAAACCCAGTCAAAAAACGGGCAGAAGACCTAAATAGACATTTTTCCAAAGAAGATATACAGATGGCCAATAGGCACATGAAAAAATGCTCAATATCACTAATTATTAGAGAAAAGCAAATGACAACTACAATGAGATATCACCTCACACCAGTCAGAATGGCCATCATTAAAAAGTGTAAAAAAAAATGCTGGAGAGAGTGTGGAGAAAAGGAAAACACCCTCCACTGTTGGTGGGAATGTAAACTGGTGCAGCCACTATGGAAAACAGTATGGAGGTTCCTCAAAAAACTAAAAATAGAGTTGCCATATGATCCAGCAATCCCACTCCTGGGCATATATCCAAGAAAAATATAATTCGAAAAGATACATGCACCCCAATGTTCATAGCAGCACTATTTACAATAGCCAAGACATGGAAGCAACTTAAATGTCCATCGATAGATAAATGGATAAAGAAGATGTGGTATATATACACAATGGAATATTACTCAGCCATAAAAGAAAATGAAATAATGCCATTTGCAGCGACATGGATGGACCTAGAGATTATCATTCTAAGTGAAGTAAGTCAGACAAAGAAAGACAAATACCATATGATATCACTTATATGTGGAATCTAAAAAAATGATACAAAGAAACTTATTTATAAAACAGAAACAGACTCACAGACATAGAAAACAAAATTATGTTTACCAAATGGGAAAGGGGGTGAGGGAGGGATAAATTAGGAGTTTGGGATTAGCATAGCAAATTACTATATATAAAGCAGATAAACAAGGTCCTACTATAAAGCACAGGGAACTAGATTCAGTATCCTGGAATAAAACATAATGAAAAAGAATATGTATATATATGTATAACTGAATCCTTTGTTATATACCAGAAACTAAAACAACATTGTAAATCAACTATGCTTCAATTTTAAAAAGCCATAAAAAATATTAGACTGAAAATAGTTTTATATTTTCCTGAATTGACTCACATAGTTGTTCACAAGTGTATTAAACTTTGGATAAAAATTCAGTCATGGTATTTAAATTTAGAAATGTTCCATTCAGGTATTCATTCATTCATTCATTCAACAAAATGTTTATTGAGAGCCTATTATATATACCCAGGATTGCAACAGAGATTGGTGACAAGAACATGTTCTAGTCTTCATTCTCTCATCAAGATAGGCAATATAAATACAAATAAGTGCAAAAACACATAATGGATGTTATAATGTGTGTGGATAGGTATTATATGAGACAGACACACATATATATATGAGGGTATTATGAAGAGAATTGTCACTAAGTGGAAGAAGAGGGTACAGGCACCTGTAGACATGAACACAGGGTACAGAGGAGTCTCATAAGTATGGATCCTTAACTACCTCAGTAACACTACAGCATAATGTTGTATGTAAATCAAGAAATATTAGTGACTATGATAATTTAAAAATGAACACTAACTTATTTATGTCTTCAACAAGTAGTTCTCCATATGTACATGGACTAGGGTGTGAGCAAAAATGGCCCAGTCTCTGCCTTTGGAGGTCTGCTTGGAGAGACAAATGTGTATTGATCACACAAATACAATCCCATTAGTATAACTGGAAAAGTGTCATGTACAAGAAATATAGGCTGCTATTTTAAAATATATTAAACCTTGATTTAGATTGGGGAAAAGGAACAAACTTTTTGAGGGAGCGGTTCTTAAACTGAAGACCAAAAGATAGATACACAGTTGCTAGAGAAACAAAGTGGTAAAACAATTTGTGTCTCAACCTGGCAAAGGGCATTATCAAATAGGTACCACTGATAGTATTATTTA